>NC_090922.1:551881464-552184495 GCF_040938575.1 Ambystoma mexicanum
TGTTTTTTCTTATTTCTTTTCCATTCTACTTGCTCTTCAATACATATTATTTTTTTAATCTTCAATGTGTCGTATCATCTCATTGCTTTCAGGCATGTCATGTTGGGTGTTTTGTCATTCACTTGCAGCCATTGTGTGTGACAGACATGTGTTCAATTGCATTATTTAAATTGGGGGTGTAACATGTAATTGCCTTTGATATGTGGGTGGGTGTGATAGTTGGTTGGGCCTTTTGGCAGGGGAGGATGGGCATTACGGACATGATTGGGGAATGTTGGGACCCAGGTGCAGGGGGGCATGGATTGGACATGGGTGGGGGCCTGCTGGCAGGTGCCCCACAGTGCTGGGGGGGTGGGGGTGGTGGGTGACATGAGTGGGGGCCTGGTGGAGGGTGACCCTGCACTGCTGGGGTTTGGGGGTGGTGGGAGACATGAGTGGGGGCCTGGTGGAGGGTGCCCCTGGTGGCTGGGGGGTGGGGGTGGTGGGTGACATGAGTGGGGGCCTGGTGGAGGGTGACCCTGCACTGCTGGGGTTTGGGGGTGGTGGGAGACATGAGTGGGGGCCTGGTGGAGGGTGCCCCTGGTGGCTGGGGGGTGGGGGTGGTGGGTGACATGAGTGGGGGCCTGGTGGAGGGTGACCCTGCACTGCTGGGGCGTGGGGGTGGTGGGTGACATGAGTGGGGGCCTGGTGGAGGGTGCCCCTGGTGGCTGGGGGGTGGGGGTGGTGGGAGACATGAGTGGGGGCCTGGTGGAGGGTGACCCTGCACTGCTGGGGTGTGGGGGTGGTGGGTGACATGAGTGGGGGCCTGGTGGAGGGTGCCCCTGGTGGCTGGGGGGTGGGGGTGGTGGGAGACATGAGTGGGGGCCTGGTGGAGGGTGACCCTGCACTGCTGGGGTTTGGGGGTGGTGGGAGACATGAGTGGGGGCCTGGTGGAGGGTGCCCCTGGTGGCTGGGGGGTGGGGGTGGTGGGTGACATGAGTGGGGGCCTGGTGGAGGGTGACCCTGCACTGCTGGGGTGTGGGGGTGGTGGGTGACATGAGTGGGGGCCTGGTGGAGGGTGCCCCTGGTGGCTGGGGGGTGGGGGTGGTGGGAGACATGAGTGGGGGCCTGGTGGAGGGTGACCCTGCACTGCTGTGGGGTGGGGGTGGTGGGAGACATGAGTGGGGGCCTGGTGGAGGCTGCCCCTGCACTGCTGGGGTGTGGGGGTGGTGGGAGACATGAGTGGGGGCCTGGTGTAGGGTGACCCTGCACGGCTGGGTGGTGGGGGTGGTGGGTGGACATGAGTGGGGGCCTGGTGGAGGGTGCCCCTGGTGGCTGGGGGGTGGGGGTGGTGGGTGACATGAGTGGGGGCCTGGTGGAGGGTGTCCCTGCACTGCTGGGGTTTGGGGGTGGTGGGAGACATGAGTGGGGGCCTGGTGGAGGGTGCCCCTGGTGGCTGGGGGGTGGGGGTGGTGGGAGACATGAGTGGGGGCCTGGTGGAGGGTGACCCTGCACTGCTGGGGTTTGGGGGGGGTGGGAGACATGAGTGGGGGCCTGGTGGATGGTGCCCCTGGTGGCTGGGGGGTGGGGGTGGTGGGTGACATGAGTGGGGGCCTGGTGGAGGGTGACCCTGCACTGCTGGGGTGTGGGGGTGGTGGGTGACATGAGTGGGGGCCTGGTGGAGGGTGACCCTGCACTGCTGGGGTGTGGGGGTGGTGGGTGACATGAGTGGGGGCCTGGTGGATGGTGCCCCTGGTGGCTGGGGGGTGGGGGTGGTGGGTGACATGAGTGGGGGCCTGGTGGAGGGTGACCCTGCACTGCTGGGGTGTGGGGGTGGTGGGTGACATGAGTGGGGGCCTGGTGGAGGGTGACCCTGCACTGCTGAGGTGTGGGGGTGGTGGGAGACATGAGTGGGGGCCTGGTGGAGGGTGCCCCTGGTGGCTGGGGGGTGGGGGTGGTGGGTGACATGAGTGGGGGCCTGGTGGAGGGTGACCCTGCACTGCTGGGGTGTGGGGGTGGTGGGTGACATGAGTGGGGGCCTGGTGGAGGGTGACCCTGCACTGCTGGGGTGTGGGGGTGGTGGGTGACATGAGTGGGGGCCTGGTGGAGGGTGCCCCTGGTGGCTGGGGGGTGGGGGTGGTGGGAGACATGAGTGGGGGCCTGGTGGAGGGTGACCCTGCACTGCTGGGGTGTGGGGGTGGTGGGTGACATGAGTGGGGGCCTGGTGGAGGGTGACCCTGCACTGCTGGGGTGTGGGGGTGGTGGGTGACATGAGTGGGGGCCTGGTGGAGGGTGCCCCTGGTGGCTGGGGGGTGGGGGTGGTGGGAGACATGAGTGGGGGCCTGGTGGAGGGTGACCCTGCACTGCTGGGGTGTGGGGGTGGTGGGTGACATGAGTGGGGGCCTGGTGGAGGGTGCCCCTAGTGGCTGGGGGGTGGGGGTGGTGGGAGACATGAGTGGGGGCCTGGTGGAGGGTGACCCTGCACTGCTGGGGTTTGGGGGTGGTGGGAGACATGAGTGGGGGCCTGGTGGAGGGTGCCCCTGGTGGCTGGGGGGTGGGGGTGGTGGGTGACATGAGTGGGGGCCTGGTGGAGGGTGACCCTGCACTGCTGGGGTGTGGGGGTGGTGGGTGACATGAGTGGGGGCCTGGTGGAGGGTGCCCCTGGTGGCTGGGGGGTGGGGGTGGTGGGAGACATGAGTGGGGGCCTGGTGGCGGGTGACCCTGCACTGCTGTGGGGTGGGGGTGGTGGGAGACATGAGTGGGGGCCTGGTGGAGGCTGCCCCTGCACTGCTGGGGTGTGGGGGTGGTGGGAGACATGAGTGGGGGCCTGGTGTAGGGTGACCCTGCACAGCTGGGTGGTGGGGGTGGTGGGTGGACATGAGTGGGGGCCTGGTGGAGGGTGCCCCTGGTGGCTGGGGGGTGGGGGTGGTGGGTGACATGAGTGGGGGCCTGGTGGAGGGTGACCCTGCACTGCTGGGGTTTGGGGGTGGTGGGAGACATGAGTGGGGGCCTGGTGGAGGGTGCCCCTGGTGGCTGGGGGGTGGGGGTGGTGGGAGACATGAGTGGGGGCCTGGTGGAGGGTGACCCTGCACTGCTGGGGTTTGGGGGGGGTGGGAGACATGAGTGGGGGCCTGGTGGATGGTGCCCCTGGTGGCTGGGGGGTGGGGGTGGTGGGTGACATGAGTGGGGGCCTGGTGGAGGGTGACCCTGCACTGCTGGGGTGTGGGGGTGGTGGGTGACATGAGTGGGGGCCTGGTGGAGGGTGACCCTGCACTGCTGGGGTGTGGGGGTGGTGGGTGACATGAGTGGGGGCCTGGTGGATGGTGCCCCTGGTGGCTGGGGGGTGGGGGTGGTGGGTGACATGAGTGGGGGCCTGGTGGAGGGTGACCCTGCACTGCTGGGGTGTGGGGGTGGTGGGTGACATGAGTGGGGGCCTGGTGGAGGGTGACCCTGCACTGCTGGGGTGTGGGGGTGGTGGGAGACATGAGTGGGGGCCTGGTGGAGGGTGCCCCTGGTGGCTGGGGGGTGGGGGTGGTGGGTGACATGAGTGGGGGCCTGGTGGAGGGTGACCCTGCACTGCTGGGGTGTGGGGGTGGTGGGTGACATGAGTGGGGGCCTGGTGGAGGGTGACCCTGCACTGCTGGGGTGTGGGGGTGGTGGGTGACATGAGTGGGGGCCTGGTGGAGGGTGCCCCTGGTGGCTGGGGGGTGGGGGTGGTGGGAGACATGAGTGGGGGCCTGGTGGAGGGTGACCCTGCACTGCTGGGGGGTGGGGGTGGTGGGGGACATGAGTTGGACATGGGTGGGGGCCTGCTGGCAGGTGCCCCACAGTGCTGGGGGGTGGGGGTGCAAGGGGACATGAGTTGGTGTTCATTAGTTCAAGGAGACATGTGCCTTTGCTGGGGGGCATGCCCATGGTGGGTGGGCTGCCTGCGGGACATGACCAGGGATGCAGGGTAGTCCCCTGTGGTGTGGGCTGCCTGCAGGTGCCGTGGAGGGTGTACAGGGTACACCTGGGAGGACCCACACTGTCAAATCACATGTGGAACTTCCCGCGCACCCCTGATATACACGCGCCCAGGCTATTCGCGTGTGGAACTTCCCGCGCACCCCTGAAATACACGCGCCCAGGCTATTCGCGTGTGGAACTTCCCGCGCACCCCTGAAATACACGCGCCCAGGCTATTCGCGTGTGGAAGTTCCCGCGCACCCCTGAAATACACGCGGCCAGGCTATTCGCGTGTGGAAGTTCCCGCGCACCCCTGAAATACACGCGCCCAGGCTATTCGCGTGTGGAACTTCCCGCGCACCCCTGAAATACACGCGCCCAGGCTATTCGCGTGTGGAACTTCCCGCGCACCCCTGAAATACACGCGCCCCCAGGCTATTCGCGTGTGGAACTTCCCACGCACCCCTGAAATACACGCGGTCAGGCTATTCGCGTGTGGAACTTCCCGCGCACCCCTGAAATACACGCGCCCAGGCTATTCGCGTGTGGAACTTCCCGCGCACCCCTGGAATACACGCGCCCAGGCTATTCGCGTGTGGAACTTCCAGCGCACCCCTGAAATACACGCGCCCAGGCTATTTGCGTGTGGAACTTCACGCGCACCCCTGAAATACACGCGCCCCCAGCCTATTCGCGTGTGGAACTTCCCGCGCACCCCTGAAATACACGCGCCCAGGCTATTCGCGTGTGGAACTTCCCGCGCACCCCTGAAATACACGCACCCCCAGGCTATTCGCGTGTGGAACTTCCCGCGCACCCCTGAAATACACGCGCCCCCAGGCTATTCGCGTGTGGAACTTCCCGCGCACCCCTGAAATACACGCGGCCAGGCTATTCGCATGTGGAACTTCCCGCGCACCCCTGAAATACACGCGCCCAGGCTATTCGCGTGTGGAACTTCCCGCGCACCCCTGAAATACACGCGCCCAGGCTATTCGCGTGTGGAACTTCCCGCGCACCCCTGGAATACACGCGCCCAGGCTATTCGTGTGTGGAACTTCCCGCGCACCCCTGTAATACACGTAGCCCGCTCCCCCAGGCCCGATCGCGTGAGGAACTTCACGCGAACGCCTGTAATACACGTAGCCCGCTCCCCCAGGCCCGATCGCGTGTGAAACTTCACGCGAACCCCTGATATACACGTAGCACGCTCCCCCAGGCCCGATCGCGTGAGGAACTTCACGCGAACCCCTGTAATACACGTAGCCCGCTCCCCCAGACCCGATCGCGTGTGAAACTTCACTCGAACCCCTGGAATACACGTAGCCCGCTCCCCCAGGCCCGATCGCGTGAATAACTTCACGCGAACCCCTGTGATGCACGTACCCTGCTGAAATCGCGTGTTAGACTTCCCACGCACCCCGGTATACACGCACACGTATTTTTTGTCAGCGGGTGTCCGTGTTTGTGGGTACCCCTTTGCACGTCATTTTTCTTGGAGGGCCACAGTATGGGACATTCATCATGGCAGTATATAGGTGCTATTTGTTGGCGCACCTTTTGGCAGGGTACACCTGGGAGGACCCACACTGTCAAATCACATGTGGAACTTCCCGCGCACCCCTGATATACACGCGCCCAGGCTATTCGCGTGTGGAACTTCCCGCGCACCCCTGAAATACACGCGCCCAGGCTATTCGCGTGTGGAACTTCCCGCGCACCCCTGAAATACATTTCTTACAGCCGCAGAGACGCTACCGCCTGCTTTCTTGTGGCGGTCGTGTTTGTGCCTGTGCGCTGGTTTGAGCGTGCGCTTTTTTGCCCTATTCTATTCCATGAATACGTGTTGTAGGCGAGCGTGTGGGCGTTCCGCGCACTTGTGCCCTGTACTTCCCCCGTGACGCCCACGTTTTGGCAAGTTGTTCCCCATTCCGAGTGTTACGCCCGTGTTCCGCCTACTTTTGTTGCGTGCGCCGCGCTATGTGCGAATTTCGCTGTGGCCTGTGCGATTTTCGCTGTGACCTGGCGCACGCTGTTAGATGGCCTGTGCGCCAACGTGCGCCGCGCACTTTTTTATCGCACATCCGCTGGTTTTCTCGCGCACGGCCTTCCATGAATCGTCGTGCGCTGCTTTTCGTGCGATTTTCGCAATTGCACTGCGATTTTCGCTATTCCACTGCGATTCGCACGTTTTTGCCCACTTGCGCCGCGCTAATTATTCCATGAATCGGCCTGACTGTGTCTGCCCACTTGGGCTGAACTTAACAAACCCAGTACAATAGAAGACGGTGTACGATCGTCTTACCTAATTTCATTGACATTAGCAAACACCAAGATGAAACCACATGATTTAATATCAGTGATTCAATATCAGTAATTTTAGGCTTTCTGTCCACCCCTTACCCACTTGGGACATTTGGTTTGATCAAACAAACATGTTTCGAACCGCTACGCTGTTTACAAAAACGCTGTGTCTCTTATAAATGCACTGAGATGTGTTGTCATGCAGGTTCCAACATGGCAGCATTTTTGTCTACCACTTGTTACCTTATTTTAGTGCAAAACATTGAAAAAGGACTTATATACTTGTCTCTATAATACCACAGTCCTCTCTCTATGTCACATACCAGACGAAGCCCGAGTAGGGTGAAACGCGTCGTTCCTTTCTTGCACCTAAGACTGTTGCTGCCTCCTTTGTCCATGTATCTTAAACAATAAAGGACACTTTGACTGCACGGAACACAAGTCTGTGTGTGGATTTATTGAAGACATCCAGCCTTTCGCTTTCATCATAGCCGGAGTGCCGGTGTAACCCGGATTGGTTTCCAGTCCTTTTTATATATATATATATATATATATATATATATATATATATATATATATATATATATATATATATATATATATATACAAATATATCTATATATATATATATATATATATATATATATATATATATATATATATATATGGTTTTTGGGGGTTTGGCGTTGGATGGGGGGTTGTGGGGGGTTTCCCCCCACATATATGGTACAATTGACCTTCACAATTCGGTCAATTGTGAAAAGGTCAATTGTCATTCGAGCAGTTGTAAACGATAAATTCGTATACAACCTGTTTCACAACTGCTTCTCATTGTCTGGTTAATGCTGATGCTTTGTACACAACCAGTCCATCAGCCCATCCTTCTTGAGTCAACACTGTTCCACTGATTTGCAATTGACCTCCTTCCCAACATTCTCTTATTTCCTTCCCATTTTTATCTTTGCATTGCAGAATCTTGTTTTCTTCCATCTTGATTCCTGCTCCATAGCTGTTCATTTCTTATTATCCAATGCCTTGTTTCCGACTTCTCTCTTGTCTTTAAATCTTGCACATAAGTGTCTTTCTCTTTGAGATGTCGCCTTATTCATCTAAATCAGGGATGCTGTTCTGCCTTGGAACTGTCCCCTTGTCAGGCAAAGTGTGAAATGTGCTAGGCAATGGGCTTTTTTCACTGGTGCTTCCATAGCAATGACTAACTTGGAAGTTCCCATAGCATATGGTATGAGGGTACATACATTGCAACTCTCTTTAGATGTTCTCTCTCCCACCTTTCTCATGTGCTGATACCACATGTTGTTATCCATGTGAACTGAATTGTCTAGATATGTATTTATCCCATCATTGTCTTCCCTTGCATTTCTCTTGCGTCTCCTTAACGCACGATTTATGTAATACTCATGAAGTCAAAAGCAGTTCTCCCAACAGGGGGAATCTTAGGGGTCTCTGCCTCAGTGGAAATAAACACATCAGAAATAGTTCCCATAATGGGGAGGGTCAAAGGGGCATCTGCTTTATTTGAACCAATGAAATAGAGTCTGTGCACCAGGTGAAACAGAAAGACAACAATAGAAATTGAAATATGCTTATATCATACACTGAATATCAATATCCACCTTTCGTGACATCTTGAGATTGGTTGGGCTTGTTCATTCCCTAAAATCATGTTTACCTCATCATTCCTCATTTTTACTAAAAAATAAACCCTTTCACTCCTTGAGTTGTACTATTTGCTCTTTTATTGCTACGAGCAGTCTTCTGATTACAGGGAGATTTTTTGGATCCTGTAAAAAAAGTGCAAACATCAACGTCTCTTCTGACAAAAGCAGGATAAGCTTAAAGGATAAATAAAAAGACAGTAAACAAAGGATGATGCACAACCCAGTCGGTTGGAACTATGGTACTAAAAAAACAGATACTCAGTGAGAAACGAGTCCGGATACTGCTCTCATTTTCAATCTTCGAACTCGAAATCAAGATCAGGCATATTCGTGATATATCAATATTTTGCTAAAGTTCATGTCTCAAAATTCCAGTGACTCTCAGCAAAGAGTTGCACACCTGCTATAATATCTATAGGAGTGTTCAAAGTGAGTCACAGTCCAATGTACAATCTGTATTTATCAGTTGGCAGCTTTATCGTCCTTCTTTTTCATCGATCGAGTCTGCATACGCTGAAATTCTTCTTCTTGTCTTGCTTCTGGATCGGCAACAGGAGGTATGGTCTCGCCTCTGTTTGGTTTAGTGTCACTTAAATGAAGCCAAGCTTGTCTGCCTTGGACTTTCACTGCTGAGGGGCTTATATTTTCAATGATAAAGGTGCCATTGAAACGTGACTCGTGCCACTTATGAAATTTCTGATCAACACAGCGTTGTCAACAAATAGTTTAGGTGCTGATAATATTTTGGGAGATCTGGTTGCTAGATGTCTTTCATCAGCATTCTGAGACCGAACCCCCTGGCACTTGTGTTGATCTGAAATGAGAGAGATGCTAGAGGTCATACATGTCAAATATTCATGTAACTCATCACCTAACAGTTTCGCTGAACACTGGGCATCACTTCTACTCCTCGATGGAGGTGTAAGAGGCGTTCTCATTTTCCTCCCTGTTACTAGTTCATGGGGGTGTGAGGTGATGGTCCGAACCAGGCTGATTCCTTATGGCACATAAGTTAAGAGCAGGCAATGTAGCCATCCCTTTTTCAAAGTTAACTTGATTTTAGCGATCCTTTCTTTAAGGAGGCCATTGAGTCTCTCACATTATCCGTTTGCTTGTGGGTGATAATCAGAAGACAATGTGTGCTTAATATTCAATAACAGTCCTATCTGTTCAAATACTTCATTAACAAAATGTGGCCCATTATAGGATCTCAGCACTTCACACACTCCCCGTCTTGGAAACACTTCACATACTAGAAACTTTGCTGTGCAAGTGGCATCAGGGTGTATACACAGACCTTCCTCGATCCAACTAGATGAGGGACACACCACCACAAACAGATACCTGTAACCATTACACAATTGCAGCATATCAACATAATCAACATGTAAAGGACCGTTCGGCTGAGGATTTACTCCTCTAAAAGTTCTCATTGTATAGCCAATGGTAAACATTTGACATATGATGCAATTTACTACAAAAAATGCAACGGGGCCTAACAAATTTCGAATAAACCACTCTTCTGCAATTGTTGCAGCAGGACTTTCCCCAGTTACATGTACAGGGTAGTGCAGCTGTTCAAGAGCTACCTTTAACAATGCCACGGGCATCACTGGCTTTCCAGTGCTATCCTGTTGCCATGGTGCTTCTGTGGGGGATAAAGAACACCCCCTTTGTTTCCATAATTCCTGCTCTTCCTGCGGTGCACTTTCTTGAATCTCCATTAATTGGGTCTTTGGCAAATGATTAAACCCTTCTTTCATTATCATAATCATGACTACTTTCTCTTTGACATTCAGAGTGTCAAACCTTGAGATATTTGGTGAATGCACAACCTTTTTGGCTTCTGCATCTGCAGCTTCGTACCTGCAAGAAATAAAGTCTGTTCACTTAGTGTGTGCTGCACACTTAACAACCTCTATGGCCACTGTGAGCTGTAGTGCCTTAATTAGCCTGTCCAATAAAGATGCGTGCTGCACTGGAGAGCCATCCGCACACAGGTAATACTTCCTTTTCCAACATTCTAGCCCTTTGTGTACGGGTTCAGATAACGTAGGTGGAGTCACTATACACCCTCACTTCCTGCCCTTCATGTTACTTGAGTGCAACAATAAGTGCTACAAATTCTGCTTCTACTACTTCAAACTCGCCATTTGCTCTATGCCTTACTACAGCTCTGCCAGAATGCCTTTCTCCACTAGCCTGATCAATTTTTGAAGAACCCTCAATAAAGAAAATTTCCCCTCCTGGCAAAGTATTTTCTTTCGCAGAAGGTATATCATTATAAAAGTCAACATAGTTTGCACAGTTATGCACTGGTTCACCCTCTATTATTGACTCAGCTACAAATGTGGTAGGATTCACTATTTTACATATGACAATTTTGATTGTTGGATTCAAAATCATTACTTCATAGGCAGAAGCTCTCTGAGATGTCAACATTCCTTTGTGTTTCTCGAAAATAGCATATAAGCCATGCTCCATGAAGAGGGTCATAGAGTAGCCCATGTCAATACTTGTGGACATCTCAATTGCGAACGTGGAAGCTGCCAATGACTGTTCACAAGGAAAGTGTCCTTTCATAACTGAGTCTAAAATCCCTCTGTAATACTCAAGAGGCTTGTACCCCAATGTGGTCCTCTGTGTGAGCACTGCTGTCATGACTGTCCCATTTGTGTGCAAGAATAAGTAAAACTCTTCAGCATAATTGGGAATTCCTAAAACAGAAGTTGTACACATTGCTTTTTTCAATTCTTCAAACCCTTCCTCCATCTCCTCCGTCCATTCTATGTTAACCTTATTCACCTGTGCTTTCTTTAAAGCCTGCAAAAGGGGTCTTGTTGCATCTGTTTTACCATATGCAGCTTCGCTGTTTTCATAATCACCTCTGCCCTTTCAGGTGTCACCTTCTTTCCCTCATATGAAATCAACGGTCCTATGTATCCTCTGTATAATACTTCTTCCTGACAGTACAGCATTTTCTCCTTGTCTACCTTGTATCCCTTGCCTGCTAGGATTGTCATCACCTGAATCGAGTCTTGTCTGTACTCATCTTCTGTGGTACTACAAATTAAAATGTCATCTACATACTATCTCACTGTACTCTTTGAATTAACATTGACGAGCCCATTCATCGTGGGACTCTGTAAAAGATCGATGGAAACTCACAGTACCCTTGAGGCAAACAAGTATGTTTCAGTCAAGTTTGGCGTAACGTAAATGAAGTCAAGTCTTGTGAGTACTTGTGCAACGGGATTGAGAAAAATGTATTTTTCAAATCAATCACTGTTTGTTTGTTTGTTTGTTTGTTTGTTTGTTTGTTTGTTTGTTTATTTATAGCACGCGCCAGACCCAAAGGTATCAGGGTGCGTGAACAAGAATACTTTAAGCTTACATGGTTACAAGGTTATACATAGGCACAAAGATGGAGTGTAAATACAACAGTACAGCACGTAAAACATATTCATTTACATGTGTGGATCCACGGCTGACATGTAGGGTCCAGTTGGGTATGCAAGGTCAGTACTGGGAAGGAGCAGGTTGTGCTGGAGCTACAGATCAATTTCTTTCAGCCACTTGATAAGGTTTAATCTAAAGTGTGAGTAGGATTGGTCAATCCTTAAAGTAGGTGGGAGGGAATTCCACAGTTGGGCCACTTTGACGGGAAGCTATTCCACCCAGTTGTAGTCATTTTGAAGGGGGTAACTGATAGGTAGTTTGTATAGGCAACTCTGGTGGGCCTGGATGAGACACTTTTGTTGAACCTCTCTGTCAGGTAGCTGGGTGCTAAATTGTTGAGGCATTTG
Source organism: Ambystoma mexicanum (assembly GCF_040938575.1). Lineage (NCBI taxonomy): Eukaryota > Metazoa > Chordata > Amphibia > Caudata > Ambystomatidae > Ambystoma > Ambystoma mexicanum. The sequence goes on from NC_090922.1 coordinate 551,893,181, forward strand.
AATGTTATTGATGCAGTTTTCAGTTTAATTTTGTCAACAGTAGAGAGCCAGTTAGATTGTCTTCTGATCGTTGATATGTGTTCTCTTTTGGAGATCCCTAGGGCTGCTCTCAGGGAGTTATTTTGCAATATTTGAATTTTCTTAGTAATGTATTTATTGGATCCCAAGTAGAGAGTGTTGCAGTAATCCACTTTTGACAGCACAAGTGCTCTTGCCAAGGTGGTGGAACTGATTGTGGACAGGTAGGGTTTCGCTGATCCAATTAGCTTACAATATAAGGCTGTGGAAGATGACATAGTGTTCACCTGTTTGGCCAGGGTGAGGTTGTCAGGCTCACTCCTGGATTCCGTCAATTTCACCTCTCTTCTCGGAGTGCCCCTTACACCCTCCTGCTCACCTGTAGTCTCCTCGTCCGATGCGAGTCCGAATCTCTTCTTTCTCAATGCCTCCTCCCTGGAGTGTGGATGAGGTCTGCCTCGAGAGGAAGCCACCCTGCCCCTCTGACACGGGGCCAAGGGGGCTCCCGTTCCGGGGCAGACCGATTAAGGGGAAAAAGCCTTGAGGCACAAAAAACCCCTTTCTTGATGAAGATGGCAGCAGGATACCAGGTGAGAACTGAGTAGCTTCAACCGATTAGCAAAACCACAGTAAGTAGAATAAGGCGACTGTTTCAGGGGGGAAACAATATTACAAAGCAGGGAGGCCAATGAAATGGGCTGAGGGGGGAGGACCCAGGAGAACAAGGGAGAGAGAGATCAAGAGTGCCAAAGTAGAGCAGAGGAGAGCTGAGAGCGATTAGAAAGTCGGCAGACGCACAGGAAAGAGAGAGAGCGGCAGATGTCGCGAAGGAAAGGGCTGGAGCGTACCAACCCGGAAGCCTAACGCGAAAAGGTTGCAACGCGCTTGCTTCCAGGTTGGCGCTCGTTAAATGTACGTCGTCGGTCGGATGGCTGGAAGACTAGACCGCTGCCGAGGAAAGCGCGGGCGGCGTGACGGCTAGGTCAATGGCCGCTCCACCGCCAGCGCTTCCACAGCTGCCAGCGACTGCCGTGCGTGACAGTATACCCCCCTCCAGACCCGAACCCACCGGGTTTCCCTGGATGTGTCCAGTGAAAACGCTTGACAAGCCTAGGCGCATGTACATGGAATCCTCTGAACTGGGATAGTTCTTCCATGACACCAGGTATTCCAACCTACCCTTGCGATATCTGGAATCTAAGATGGCAGATACCTCATATTCTTCAGGTATAGACTTGGGATTTCCCAATAACCTTGTAGTCTTCCTAACTGGGGTGCTTGGATCTACTGGGCGGAGAAGGGAGGAGTGAAAGACTGGGTGCACCCGATGCATGGACTTGGGAAGTTGTAATTTGAAGGCCACTGGGTTAATCCTCTTGATTATCTTGAAGGGTCCTATAAATCGTGGCGTTAGTTTGGTCGGATGTACCCACCTAGGTAAGTATTTAGTAGATAACCAGACCCGATCGCCCTCCTTCCAGTCGGGACAGGGTAAACGAGCTTGATCGGATAGGTCTTTGTACTTGCGTCTAGCCGAAGCTAAACTCTTTTGAGCTGTAGTGTGGGCTGTAGTTATTAGATCCAGGGTGGATTCAATGGTGGGTATATTAGTAGGTGAGGAAAATACTGGGAGAATACTGCGAGGATGAAAGCCATAAGAACAAAAAAAAGGGCTGAGTCCCATTGCCGAGTGCGCAGCGTTATTATACGCAAATTCGGCGGTGGGCAGAAGGTTCACCCAATTGTCCTGATTTTTTTTGACATAACACCTAAGGTATTGCTCGAGAGTAGCATTAAGCCGTTCCGTCTGACCATTGGTCTGGGGATGGAAGCCTGATGACAAAGCCCTCTCTATTCCTAACCGTTACCCCTGTCAGAAATGATCTTGTCAGGAAGTCCGTGGAGCCTAAAAAAGGTCCCTGAGAAAGACATCTGCCATCTCGGTGGCTGACGGCACTCCCCGCTATGCGGAAAAATGGGATAGCTTGGTGAACGTGTCAATTGTAACCATGAGACAAGTCGACCCCTGGGATTTGGGCAGGTCCACTATAAAGTCAGTAGAGATTTGGGACCATGGTCGGCTTGGCAAGTCCGGCTGCAGAAGCAACCCATAGGGTTTGTGGGTGGAGTTCTTATTCTGGGCGCACACAACAGACGTTTTACAGTGTTGCCTTACATCTCGGGAGAGTGAAGGCCAAAAAAAAGACAGAGAAATTAGTTCTAAGGTACCTCGGATTCCCCTGTGCCCTGCGGTTACATGGTTGTGACCCCATTCCAGAACTTTAAGCTGTAAGGACTTAGAGGGAACGTACAGACGCTGTCCCACCAGTAGAAGACCCCCAGACCAATGGATCTGAGAATGTAAGTCACCAGGTACAATGGTTGCCAAATTAGGTTTGGTTACTGTCTTAGTCTCTTGCAGGAACGAGGAAACTATCCCCACGATCTTGTTTCGGGGAAACATAGGGTGGCTAACGGAGGAAGAGTGATAGTCTGTAGACCGACTTCTAGACAGGGCATCTGCTACGTTGTTTTGGGTGCCAGGAATGTAGGTAAGGGTAAAATCATACTGGCTGAAGAAATGCGCCCAGCGAGCCTGCCTTGAATTGACACATTCCATATTACGGAGGATCTTCAGATTCCTATGGTCGGTACGTAACGTAAATGGATACGTTCCGCCTTGTAGCAGGTGCCTCCATTCTTCACAGGCCACTTTGAGAGCCAAAAGTTCCTTTTCGATAACAGAGTAGTTCTGTTGACTTGTGGTAAGAGTCTTGGAAAGATATGCAATTGGATGTTCTTCACCATCTTTCAGTTGAAGGAGTACAGCACCTAAGGCGCTCGCAGAGGCGTCGGCCTCGACTATAAAAGGCTGGTCTTGATCTGGTTGAGATAGGATAGGAGCAGAACAGAATCTCCTTTCGAGATCGATAAAGGCTTGATCAGCTAGTTCCGACCAGAGAAAAGGTTTGGCATCCTTTTTAAGTAGAGAGGTAATGGGCAGTACAATCTGCGAAAATTGACTGATGAACTTCCTGTAGAAGTTGGCCAGACCTAGGAACCATTGGACGTCTTTCAAAGAGGTGGGCGTGGGCCAGTCCAGGATGGCAGATACCTTCCTCGGGTCCATGGTGATACCTTCCTGGGAAAGAATGTATCCCAAATATGGAACGGAAGACCTATTGAAGAGACACTTCTCGGGTCTGACTAATAGATGTTGCGACTGTAAACGATGTAGGACCGTCTGGAGATGCAAGGCATGTTCTGAGGTGGACTTCGAAAAAACTAGGATGTCATCCAGGTATACTATGACACTGAGGTATAACAGATCAGAAAACAGGCGATCCATGAAGCGCTGAAATATGGCAGGAGCGTTAACCAAGCCAAATGGCATCACTCGATATTCAAAAAGGCCAAACGGAGTCCGGAAAGCAGTCTTCCACTCGTCCCCATCCTTTATTCGGAGCAGGTGGTAGGCACTCCGGAGGTCTAACTTAGAGAAGGTGGTAGAACTCTGGACGGCTTCCAATATGTCTGTTATCAAAGGCATCGGATAGCGGTCACGAACCGTGACCTTGTTCAGACCCCGATAGTCAATACACGGCCTTAATTCTGAGGAATCTCTCTTAGGTATGAAGAATAGAGAGGCTCCAGCCGGAGATTTGGAAGGACGAATGAGGCCGTTGGTCAAATGAGAATCCAAATAATTGCGAAGAGTCCTCTTCTCCAGTAGAGACAAAGAAAACATGCGGCTAAACGGAACCAGAGCATCTGGTACCAGCTCGATTGCACAGTCTTCTGGCCTATGTGGGGGTAGATCCAAGACAAGATTGTCTTTGAAGACTTCTGTGAATTCGGCCAACTCCGGGGGAACCTTACAAATCTCATTTACTCCTTCTTGTTGGGGAGTAAGGATTTGGACCAATTCTTCTGAGGAATGAACTGAACAATTCTGTTTACAGTATGAGGAGGTAAAGGCCATGGTGTTCTGCGCCCAATCGATGAGCGGGTTATGCCTCCTCAGCCATGGAATCCCAAGGATTACTGGGAAATGTGCTGCTCGGATCAAGTCGAATTGTAACTGTTCCGAATGTTGGAATATGCAGACTTTCAAGGATACCGTGGAATGGGTAATAGGCCCTGATGAAAGCGGGGAACCATCTACACCTTCTACCTTCTGGAATTCATCCCGTCTAAGCAGAGGGAGTCCTTGTTGGTGTGCCCACATGGTATCCATAAATACCCCTGCGGCACCACAATCCACCAAGGCCATGGTGGTAAGTACTTCTGTCGGAGTTTCCAACTGGATAGGAACGGCCATGAGGCGAGAGTCCAACTTGGTTGGGTGTGGAGCTACCGTCATAGTGACATAGGGACTAGCGCTCTGACCTCGGTTACTCGTCCCCTTTAGTACCGAGGTTGTTCGTTTCCCGACCGTTTAGGCGGTACTTCTGGACAGTTCCGAAGTAGGTGTGCGCCTGATCCACAATGCATGCAGAGGCCAGCATCCCTCCGACGTCTTCTCTCTTCAGGTGTCAAGGGGGATCTAGCGGACCCCACTTGCATCGGTTCTTCCTTGTTACTGGAATGAGGTAGGGAGGGCAATGAGTGGGCACTCGGTAGAAAGGGGCCAGGGGTTCTTTGCTTCTTCCTCTCCGCCTTGCGTTCACTGAGGCGATAGTCAATCTGGGTAACAATGGAGAATAAATCAGACAAGGTGGTGGGGCGGGCTTTCCTTGCCAGTTCGTCCTTTATCTCCACCTTCAAACCCCGGCGGAATATTGTGTACTGGGCCCGTTCTGGCCATCCAGCCTCTGAAGCCAAACGTTTAAAAGTGGAGATATAAGTCAGCAAATCACTGGAACCTTGATGCACATCCAAGAGTTCTTCCGCCGCAACATGTATGATTTCAGGCTGTTCAAAAGTCTGACGCAGTAAGGCCAAAAAACCCCCGTAGTCTCTGATTATAGGATTATTGTTGGTCACTAGAGGGGCTGCCCAGGCTAAGGCATTCCCTGTTAAATTGGATATCATAAATCCCACCTTGGTGTGATCATTGAGAAACAACTGAGGTCTAAAGGCGAAATAAATGGAGCAGGCATCCAGAAATTCCTTGAGGCGCTTCGGAGTTCCATCGAACTTGCCCGAGGATAGGGCCATAGGAGGTAAGTCAGAATCCCTAGGTTCCCGAGTAGAGACCATCTGTCTCAAGACTGCATTATCGGCCTTCACGTTCTGTAATTCTACGTTCATGGCCTGGACTGCGGCCACTAGTTCTTGTATTTGTTCTGGGGTGGCCATTTTCCCTTCTTGGCGTTGCAAACTGTCAGGCTCACTCCTGGATTCCGTCAATTTCACCTCTCTTCTCGGAGTGCCCCTTACACCCTCCTGCTCACCTGTAGTCTCCTCGTCCGATGCGAGTCCGAATCTCTTCTTTCTCAATGCCTCCTCCCTGGAGTGTGGATGAGGTCTGCCTCGAGAGGAAGCCACCCTGCCCCTCTGACACGGGGCCAAGGGGGCTCCCGTTCCGGGGCAGACCGATTAAGGGGAAAAAGCCTTGAGGCACAAAAAACCCCTTTCTTGATGAAGATGGCAGCAGGATACCAGGTGAGAACTGAGTAGCTTCAACCGTTTAGCAAAACCACAGTAAGTAGAATAAGGCGACTGTTTCAGGGGGGAAACAATATTACAAAGCAGGGAGGCCAATGAAATGGGCTGAGGGGGGAGGACCCAGGAGAACAAGGGAGAGAGAGATCAAGAGAGCCAAAGTAGAGCAGAGGGGAGCTGAGAGCAATTGGAAAGTCGGCAGGCAAACAGGAGAGAGAGAGCGGCAGATGCCGCGAAGGAAAGGACTGGAGCGTACCAACCCGGAAGCCTAACGCGAAAAGGTTGCAACGCGCTTGCTTCCGGGTTGGCGCTCGTTAAATGTACGTCGTCGGTCGGATGGCTGGAAGACTAGACCGCTGCCGAGGAAAGCGCGGGCGGCGTGACGGCTAGGTCAATGGCCGCTCCACCGCCAGCGCTTCCACAGCTGCCAGCGACCGCCGTGCGTGACAGAGGTTGGTGTTGAGGTAAATACCTAATATTTTTATCTCCTTAGCAACTTTGATTGTATGGCCACTTTAACAAAGGATGTGTAGTCTTGGCTGAGTTTCTTAATGTTAGGTGTCATTCCCAGAATGATGAGTTCTATTTTGTCATCATTCAGGCATCGACCGTGAAGTACCTTCCATGCCTGGATGATGAGGTATATCCTATTCACCAAGGCCAAATCCTATTTGTAATCCCCAGGAAGTGGGATGAGAATCTGGGTGTCATCTGCATAATTAGTGTAGGTGACACCTAGTAGGTCTTAATCATCAAACAGGGGCTTAGTAGAGATGTTATACATGGTAGGAGAGATGCAGGATCCCTGGGGTACACCACATGTGATGGGAGCAGGGTCTGCAGCTGCTGAAGTGGAGAAGACCCTCATGGTTCTCTCACTTAAAAATTATTTGATACAGGCTATGGCTTGGGATGAGAAGTGCACTGCTGATTCTAAGTGGTTACAGAGTACTATGTCGTCCACCAGGTCAAATGCTGCTGAGAGATCCAGAAGGAGCAGTAGGGCAGTTTTTCCTTTGTCTCTTAGCTCATCAGCCTTGGCCTTAAGATCAATGAGTGCCGTTTCAGTGCCGTGCTGTGGTCTGAAACCTGATTGCCAGGTGCCTAGAAGTAGGTGCATCTCCAAGAATTTTGGAATTTTTAAATTGCCCACTCCATCTAATATCTTTAGTAGGAATGGCACTGTGGTGATAGGCCTGTAGTTAGTGGGTATAACAGGGTCCATTGATTTCTTTTTAAGGAGGAGGAGGACCCAAGATTCCTTAAGATTAAATATCGAGCTTCCATTGGGATACTACATAGTATCGTTGCCAGGTTAGGAACTAGAGGAAACTCTGCCTCTGCCTCTGCAATCTGGTTAATCCATCTCATATCTTGTATGAATCTCCATGACCCACCCTTTGATTTTTTTGATTGGATACACCACAGTGTTGCACAATGATTCTGACGGCACCAGAATATCTTGTTTCATCAGTGCTGAAATAGTCCTGAAAATTCCCTCATCAGCCTCTCGAGACAAGGGGTACTGCTTTGCTCGAGGTAAAATCGCTCCTGGCTTCAGTTTTATTTTGATGTCCCCTATTCCCTTTAACAGTCCTATGTCATAAGGGCCTGCAGTCCATAGGATGCTGGGCACTTTTTCCAAGTCCTCAGAAAATGCTGGACGCTGGTGCATTATTGCCATTCGCTGTGGGATTTCCCTCTTCTCTATTCTAATCCAGTATGTGATGCTCATAAAGAACACCCCTTCATCGTCTGTTTGGTCTTCTCTAAACACGTCATCATCAGTGATGTCAGTAAATCTATACCCTTCTTTGAGAGCTATTACTGTCTTCCATGGTCTACCCTTATCATCCGTTCCTTCAAGCATTGCCATTTCCCTTCGTACTATGGCTGCTTCTAATTCTAGATGGCTGGTCTGTCCCTCGTCTTTTTCCATAGATATCTGTGGTCTAAACAAAATTAATCGGGTATACTCACAGTCTTTTCCACTAAGCCAGGTAGCCATTTCAGTAGAATGCTCACCCCATACAGGAAAACCCCTGGTTCTGCTGGAACGCTAGCTGATCCCCTTGCCCTGTGAATGCCAGTATACATTCAACCATGTTTGAATAGTGTATTCTAGGAGTGGAATACACTATCCTTCGTCATTAAATCAAATCGTCATGTTAAGCTTTGTCATCTGATCTCTTCCCAAAATGTTATCTGGTGTCTGTTGTGAATACAACAAAGTACAGACATGTCACACTCTCCTATAGAGACTGGTAATCCATTAGTAAAAGGAACTCGACTTGTAGCTCCAGGGAACCCTTGAGCATTCATGGCAAACCCCGACATTGGATATGTTCCCTCTCGTATACACGAACGAGTAGCCCCAGTGTCTACTAGAAAAGAAAAATATGTGCCTCCTATCTTCACGTTGATTTGTGGTTCCTCGTGGGGGTCTGGTGTCACTGAGAGTACTGAACTTATCAAGTCACCCTGTGAGCTCTCCTATTGTGGATGACTGCATACCCCTGTACCTGTGAAAGGGTTCCCTCCCACTACATATGTACCTCCTATTCTGGGTTTCAACACGTGTCCTTTGTTTGTGTACTGTTGTGTCTGCCTGGGAGCGTATTGTGACTGCCCTTGCGGTGGATTCATTTGTAAGATTGGGATCCTTTAAAATCAGTGGTAGATCAGTACCATAACGGGGCATGTTGTCACAGGTTTTAATACACAGCACATTCCAGCCAGGGGCTCCTTCCCCGACAATGAACATGACACACAATAAATCTTTAATAAGTCACAGATTCTTTTGTTTGAGTAGGCCTCTAACCCGTCTCGCAACCAAACTTCACACACATCCCATGTACCAATGGACTAGGAACGAGGCAGGTGTGTATCAATAAAATATTTTTAATGTATTATTTAATGGAAAATCCAAACATATTCAAAATACAGCAGCCACTAATATGTGGCAACACAAAAGCAATGATTTCTACAGAGCAATTGGTTCAGATATCCTGGCACAGTTACACGGATCTTTAATGACAAAACAGGAAAAAGAACAGTTTTAAATCAATTGATAGCACCAAGGTTAAGCACTCCCCTGCGAAACACTCACCCCCCCAAACATCAGCTACTTAATTCTTTTGAATGAAAGGCAGTGGAAAGGAGTAAGGATGGAAAGAGAGAAACAGATTTGGAATCAAGCCCACCACCCCAAGATGGGAAGTCAGAAAAGAAAATGAAAACCCGTTTTTGGAGAAAAACGTCAGAATCGGATTTTGCGTATTACTCGCATGGCTACTCAGAACTGCTAGGGAACAGAATAAAGGAATATGGTGTTGATACACTTGAGAAGATAGGGGAGCTTAGAGACTACTAATCAGTACACAGAACAACATGGAAATGAGGTAAAGAAATTGATTTGGGGATAAAGCAAATGCAAAAGTCAAAGAAATACAAACGGCAAATAGAAATTTGTTTTACACAGGATTTAAAATGACAGTTAGCTAAGGAACAGGTTTAGCTTTCAAAATCGGAAATCGGTTTTCAAAGACAATGACAGAGGCATATAACAGATAGGATTCTAGGCAAAAGGGATTGCTCTGCATGGGACTACGGTTTGGGGTTTTTAATAGTACAGAAGCAAAATAGGAATTTGTGGGGAATGCACACAATACACTGACAAATGCGGTTTTCAGTTACTTTTTTTAAATTTTTGTATTTCTTTTTGGTTTTACCAGAAAACCTTTACAAAGCGAAAATCAGGATACAAATTTCATATATATAAAAAACGGAATTTTACATTTCATAATTAAAAATAAAGTTAAATCAAGGCACAGAAACCAGGGATTTAACTGAATAGTCTGGTCCAAAATAACTGAGGAAGCTCACTGTCTTGGCCTGTATATTATTGGTTCATTAGTATAGAAAAAGTCTCCAGAACTTTTACTGTTGCAACAGTGAGCATTACTTCTTGGCCAGAGATCAGTCTATCCCAGAATGCATCTTGGGCTAGGCTCTCCTCTCTAGTTACGAATCTCCCCAGTGATGACAGTCTAGTGGGCCATGTACCTTCGCACTCCATCAGCAGATTGTAAGTTCGGAGAGTGGCAGATCTTACAGAGTCTCATTGCCTTCTCTCCCTGGTTTCTTTGGGCCAATATTTCGCCCGTGTGGGCTATGTTCAATCTGAGTCTGAGAAAGTTATTCTTATTCTTTGATCAGGAAACTTTTCCAAATAGCGTGGGATGGTGCCAAGTTTTCTGTCCTCTTTCAGGAAATGGTTCGGGGGGTTGAGACTTCTGACTCCAGCAATTGTTTGGATACAGTCACCCATCTCTAGTTTTTTTTTTTCACTTTCATGGGATTTTGCATGAGGGTTTCTGCTGTTAGTTCCAGCCTGTACAGAATATGTCCAATTTTTTTTCTAAACCTAGAAGTTGTTTTGAGTTTGCTTCTTTTAGATGTTTGTTTACATCAAAAAAGAGAGTGGACATACTGGCTGTGATTATGTTATAATAGAGGGACAGAAGTTTCCACTCCGCACGGCAACTCAAAGAGATTAGTCCCAATTCAAATCTCAGACTTGCAAGAGGAGCACACATTGGGAGATGAATAGAAGATTTCCACGGGAGGCCCTCAATTTTGCTCCAGTCGTAATTCCACAACAAGGGCTTTGCCTCAAGGCTAGAGAGGAGGAGCGGGTTGCTTTGCCTATATAAAACTTCTTGAGTGGAAGTATTGAGAACTTGCAGAATCTTCTATTCAGGTTTTTCATTTGTGCTATCATTTTTGAGGTCTTTCCAAGGATGGAAGGTATCACCTTGTTAAAGGTTGGATGAGCAAGGATTTCATATCCCAGGTATATCAGTTTGTCCACGTGTGGAATTACTTTACAGTCCAAGACCCAATTCCTTGAGGTCACCTTTTTTCAGATGTTTAAAGATGAGGATCTTAGATTTTGATGGATTAATTATCAGACCGTTTAGTTTGGCATATTCATTAAGTTTGGACAGAAGTTGCTGTAACCCTATCGCTGACCCATCCAGGAGCACTAGGTCATCAGCGTAAGCCAACCAATGGAGTTTTCTACCATTGATCCTAGGACAGATTAGCGATGCCGAGGCTAGAAAGTCTCCAATGTCTGATAGAAATAGGTTAAAGAATAACGGTGCACCGAGACATCCTTGTCTTACTGTCATGATGCCGGCTCCCGAGGAGCCAGGTCAGGCCCAGCATCCCCGGAAGCAGACTTCATGCTCACCAAGCAGGACCCAGCAAACCCCTATAGGGGCTCTTTGGACCTTGTCCTGGCGCCTTTGGCGCCAGGCTCATAAAAGGCATCTGTCCTGGCGCCATAGGCACCAGGCTCATCATGGCAGAACATATGGTAATGCTTGGGTGAACTCACCTGAGGCAAACCATGCTGCATACTCACCCGAGGCAGACCATGCTGTCTGAAGCTCCAAGCCAACTAAGGCTGGGGAGGAACTATTTTCTTTCAGGAACTCTTTTCTTACTCGGGTGGGGCCAGTGGAAGAACACTCACCTGAAGCTCTTCCAAGGCTATTTAAACCACGCCCGGATGGCCACACGTGCTTCGCGTTATTCTGCATCTGCAGCAGGACGCTCACCGAGTCGGCTCCTGCATCCTGGCTCCTGCCACGCCCGCCAGCACCTGGAACACCTGCAAGGAGAGAAAGGCAAGCATTAGGACATTACCTACCTTCATCCAGCATCCGGATTCTTCACTCCGTCGATCCTGCAAAAGAAAGTCAAGGGTTAGAAACACATCTCATTGCTCGCTGCAGCGCCGCTTCCACTTACCTTCACGTGGCGCTGTCTAGCTCTTCAGCGGTCATAGGCGACATCGGCCGCATCCCAGCACCTACGGAAATGAAAGACTATAGTTAGAAGTGCTCCGCTTCTCACGCTGCTGCGCCGCTTCTACTTACCTTCACGTGGCGCCGGCTACCTTTTCAGCGCCCATAGTCGACATCGGTCGCATTCAGGATCTACGGAGAAAAAGGACAAAACAAGGTGAGCAACAAACTAATTGCAAAAGGACAGCAGATTACTCACCTTAAGTCTTACCTGAATTTTGTTGGGACCTCAGTTCCCTTTTCGGGTCGGAGCGGCTTTTCTGGCTTTTCCGTACCCCAGCCCCTATGGGGAAATAAGGCACACTCATTAAGGTGTCGGAGCAAACCACTACAGCACACCTTCATTAAAAGTACTCACCTGAGCTTACCTCGGCGAATCCATTCCTCCACACGGATTCCTCACCTAGTCCATGAAAATTAAACAAAGGCCGAGGGACAAATAAGACTTGATCTTTTGAACTATATACTTACGGCAGCATTTTGGTAAAGGCAAGCAGACATCGAACCCTCGCCAAATCCGAGATCCAGTGAAGTAACTGGAAATCTACGCGCCCCTACGTCAGAAGCAGGATGGAGAGCTCGTCCATACAGAAATTAAGGTGAGAGTCTGCGGAAGGCACAGCTAGGGTTCGAGGAGGGTGAGAAGGGAAAAAGGGGGGAATCTCACACACAATCTAGCAGACAGTTAACTCCCTTTTCCCATCTACAGAAGGATTATTCTACGGGCTAGACGGACGAGGTTTGGGGGACCAGTCCAGTCCATCTTCCAAGCACTACGCTTTACCGTGGAAGAAGTTGTAGCAGTCCAGAACAGGTCGGCGCCTCCGTGGGAACCAGGTGAGCGTTACAGAACGCGAAGACTACCAATAACCTCCTACCCAGGCGCCATGGAAAATTCCGAGACAGACCAGCTGGCCCAGCTATTAGAGGAATTACAGGCCAAAGGTCATTCCGCTCGCCAGGAGACGAATGCCCACAGGAGGGAGTTAATTGTGTCAAAGGAACGAACTGATGATCTTGCCCGCCAGCTGTTGCAGAGTCAAGCTGGTCAAACTCCTCTACCAGGTTCAGGGGGTAGTTTCAACCCCGTGGCGTCAACTAATCCAGTGCAAATCAATTTACCTGGAAACGTGCCACTGGCCTCGCCTGAACGTTTTGCTGGAGATCCCAAAAGATTCGCAGTATTTATGAATCAATGCAGATTGCATTTCCTCTGCAGACCTGGGGCCTTCCCGAATGACCAAACCAAGGTAGCCTTTGTACTTTCTTATCTCAGCGGCAGTGCAGCTGATTGGTCAATCCCATTGGTTACTCAAGACGACCCGATCCTTCAGAACTTTCAAGCCTTCCAGACTAGTATGGAAAGACTTTTTGCGAGGCATTCTCAGGGACAGGCCCTGGACAACAAACTCCTATCTCTACGACAGGGTAATCTGGACCTCTTAGCTTACATTGCGACCTTCAATAGGTTAGTTGTGGAAACAAGATGGCCCGAGGATAAGAGAATTACGCTATTCCATTGAGGTCTACGTGGAGAACTTAAAGATGTCTTGGCCCAGGTCGTAAATCCACCCCAGGACTGCTCGGACTATATTGACTTAGTGGTCCAACTGGATCACAGGCTTCAAAACAGAAAAGCAGATCGGTCCAGGTTTGAAACCCGGGTTTTTGCCAAAGCCCAGGTTCACCACAAGGGTGTCGATGCTACTGAACCTATGCAGATTGGAGTAGTCAAGGGGCTTTGACCCAAAGGGAGCGTGAAAGAAGACGGCAAATGCAATTGTGCCTCTACTGTGGAACTTCAGGACACTTCTTACGAGACTGCCCTGTAAAACCGCCCAAAAAGGCGGTAGGAGCCACGGATAAAGATCTTGTAGAATCTGAGCCGGGAAACGACCACGCCTGACAAGCGTAGAGGTCCGCTTGCCGAGCTTAAAAACCAACTCTTTGACCTCGCACTTAACCATGCCAATGGTCCTCGTAAATCCAAAGCAGCCTAAACGGTTGCATGCAATTAAAGCATACATCGATAGTGGGGCTATAGGAAACTACGTGGATCGTGAATTGGCTTCTAGGATGAACCTCCCTCTTTGCCCTAAAACCAATAAAGATGTCATCACCACTGTGGATGGAATCGAAATCGCCTCTGGGCCGGTAACTCACTCCACCACGGAAGTGACATTGCTGGGTCAAGACGGGCATCGGGAGGCAATGGTGTTTGACGTAATCAAGGCTCCACAATTTCAAGTAATTCTAGGAATCCCTTGGTTGGAAACACACAATCCTCAAATTGATTGGCGAGCAAAGAGGATAACCTTTCCAGAGTGTGTACAAACCTGCTATCCACGAAATACAAGCATTGGCCTAGCTACCATAACTTCTGTCAGTTTGCAAATACCGCCAGAGTACCAAGAGTTTCAAGACGTCTTCCAAAAGGAACAGACCAATACTCTACCGCCCCACAGGTCATACGATTGCCAGACAGATCTACTACCCGGTGCAACACCCCCTTGCAGCAGGATCTATGCCCTTACCAAGCCCGAGAATCTTCATTTACGACAATATCTGGACCAGTACTTAGCCAATGGTTTTATTCGCCCGTCTAAGTCTCCTGCATCCTCGGCTTTATTCTTCGTACCAAAAAAAGAAGGCGATCTCAGAACTTGTATAGATTACCGCGCACTGAACCATATAACTGTCAAAAACAGATACCCTTTGCCTTTGATCCTTGAACTCCTTGACCAAGTGAAAGATGCCTGCATATACACCAAGCTAGATCTCCGGGGGGCTTACCATTTAGTGCGAATCAAAGAAGGCGATGAATGGAAAACTGCCTTCAGCACTAAATATGGGTTGTTCAAGTACCAAGTTATGCCTTTTGGACTGTACAATGCACCGGCTGCCTTCCAATATTTCATGAACGATGTCCTCAGGGACCTCATCGATGTTTGTGTTATCGTATACATCGATGACATTTTTGTATACTCCTCTTCAGAATCTGATCATAGAAACCATGTCAGGGCAGTCCTCGAGAAATTGCGCCAACACAAACTATATGCTAAACTTGAAAAATGTGTTTTCCATGTCACGGAAGTCGAATTTCTAGGTTTTACCCTGACACCTAAAGGAGTCCTAAAGGAGTCCACATGGACTCACGAAAAGTGGATGCTATCCTCAAATGGCCATCACCCAGCTCTGTAAAAGGTGTTCAAAGCATGCTTGGCTTTGCCAATTTTTATCGCAGGTTCATTCCGGAGTTTTCACAGGTGGTTCAACCCATCACTGCACTCTTAAGAAAAAATAAACGTTTTGAATGGTCTAAAGAAGCTGAGCAAGCCTTTCAAGAACTAAAAGCTAAATTTACTTCTGCACCCATATTGAAACACCCACGCCCGGATCTCCCTTATATTGTCGCAACCGACGCATCCAGTCTAGCTATGGGAGCTGTCCTTTCTCAAAGGGACCCAGAGACTAACCAACTGCATCCCGTTGCGTTCTGGTCCAGAAAATTCTCGGCTCCCGAGATTAACTATGCCATCACGGACAAAGAACTGTTAGCGATTAAATCTGATTTTAAGGCCTGGCGACATTATCTCCTTGGCGCAAGACATACCATCACGGTGATCACCGACCATCGGAATTTACAGTACTTGAAAACCGCCAAGGCTCAGTCATCTCGACAGCTCCGTTGGGCTCTGTTTTTTGCTGAATTTGATTTCATAATCACCTACCGTCCTGGCTGTAAGAATGGCAAAGCGGATGCTCTATCCCGAATTGGAATGGGGGACACAGTCACTAACTCAGAGCCTGTGCCGATAATTCCCGAACAGAGGATCTTAGGTATGACTTCTTCACAATCGCTAGAAAATATCCAAACTAGAGTTAAACAACTCCTGGACCCAACAGACTTGCAGGACTGGGTTCAAAAGGGATCTGATTTTACTATAGATAACGATTTACCTTATTTCCGAGGACGATTATTTCTTCCACACACGGATTTACAAAAGCTAGTTGTTTCTTGTTATCACGATACACTAATCGAGGGACACCCCGGCTTTCTCAAAACTGAGGAAAAGGTGAAAAGACAATTCTGGTGGCCTTCTTGGCGAAAAGATGTAAAATCATTTGTGATGTCCTGTGGTGTGTGCGCCCAAAATAAAGGCCAAAAGAAAAGACCAGCCGGTCTTCTTCAACTGTTAGACATTCCACCATCGCCCTGGCACACCCTGCCATTGGATTTTATTACGGACTTACCCCCCTGTTCAGGATATAACACTATTCTTGTTATTGTGGATTTATTCTCCAAGATGGCACACTTCATTCCATTAAAAGGTTTACCTTCAGCTTCGGTTCTAGCTAAATAATTCCTTGAAAATGTTGTCCGGTTACACAGATTTCCGTCGGTGCTGATTTCAGATCGAGGAAGCCAATTTATTTCCCACTTTTGGCATAGATGTTGTCAATTGGCACAAATCGATGTAAGGCTATTAACCAGTCATCACCCCCAGACCGATGGTCAAACAGAAAGAACGAACCAGACTCTCGAACAATATTTACGTTGTATGCTGCAACAATCTGAAAGTAACTGGAAAGACATTCTTTGGATAGCTGAATATGCATATAATAATTCTGTGCACTCTGGAACTGGGCAAAGTCCTTTTTACACTTTATATGGGCTTCACCCTCGAACCTCTGACCTGGATCCACCTCATGATCTCGGAACACCCGCAGTGGACCAGCTGCATACCGCAATTACCAAAGCCTTCAAAGAAGCAACTGAACATTTACAACAAGCCAAGAAAAGATACAAGAAAAGTGCTGATCGGCATTGAGGTGAGGACCTCAGTACCAGATTGGGGACCAAGTCTGGCTGGCTACCAGACACTTATCACTCAAAGGACCTCTTACTTTTAATCCCAAATACCTGGGACCATATTCCATTACAGCCATAATCAATCCTGTGGCCGTTAAATTGGATTTACCAGCTCATATGCGAATACATCCTGTTTTTCATGTGTCACTTTTGAAACCTGTGCAACCTGGAACCAGACTAATCAAGCCTCCAGAACCCATTCCAGTGGAGGGAGAACCTGAGTTCGAGGTGAAGAACATTTTAGATTCTAAAATGATAAGATCAATGCTTTTCTATCTAATCGATTGGAAGGGTTACGGGCCTCAAGTGAGGTCATGGGAACCCCATGACCATATACATGCTCCTCGGTTAATTAAAAAATTGCACCGGACCTTCCCAGACAAACCAAAACCCCCGGGGAAAACAACCTTGGGAGGGGCCTTGGGGGGGAGTGCTGTCATGATGCCTGCTCCCGAGGAGCCAGGTCAGGCCCAGCATCCCCGGAAGCAGACTTCATACTCACCAAGCAGGACCCAGCAAACCCCTATAGGGGCTCTTTGGACCTTGTCCTGGCGCCTTTGGCGCCAGGCTCATAAAAGGCATCTGTCCTGGCGCCATAGGCGCAGGCTCATCATGCAAGAACATATGGTAATGCTTGGGTGAACTCACCTGAGGCAGACCATGCTGCATACTCACCCGAGGCAGACCATGCTGTCTGAAGCTCCAAGCCAACTAAGGCTGGGGAGGAACTATTTTCTTTCAGGAACTCTTTTCTTACTCGGGTGGGGCCAGTGGAAGAACACTCACCTGAAGCTCTTCCAAGGCTATTTAAACTACACCCGGATGGCCACACGTGCTTCGCATTATTCTGCATCTGCAGCAGGACGCTCACCGAGTCGGCTCCTGCATCCTGGCTCCTGCCACGCCCGCCAGCACCTGGAACACCTGCAAGGAGAGAAAAGCAAGCATTAGGACATTACCTACCTTCATCCAGCATCCGGATTCTTCACTCCGTCGATCCTGCAAAAGAAAGTCAAGGGTTAAAAACGCATCTCATCGCTCGCTGCAGCGCCGCTTCCACTTACCTTCACGTGGCGCTGTCTTGCTCTTCAGTGGTCATAGGTGACATCGGCCGCATCCCAGCACCTACGGAAAAGAAAGACAATAGTTAGAAGCGCTCCGCTTCTCACGCTGCCGCGCCACTTCCACTTACCTTCACGTGGCGCCGGCAACCTTTTCAGCGCCCATAGGCGATATCGGTCGCATTCAGGACCTACGGAGAAAAAGGACAAAACAAGGTGATGACAGATTACTCACCTTAAGTCTTACCTGAATTTTGTTGGGACCTCAGTTCCCTTTTCGGGTCGGAGCGGCTTTTCTGACTTTTCCGTATCCTGGCCCCTATGGGGAAATAAGACACACTCATTAAGGTGTCGGAGCAAACCACTACGGCACACCTTCATTAAAAGTACTCACCTGTGCTTACCTCGGCAAATCCATTCCTCCACATGGATTCCTCACCTAGTCCCTGAAAATTAAACAAAGGCCAAGGGACAAATAAGACTTGATCTTTTGAGCTATATACTTAAGGCAGCATTTTGGTAAAGGCAAGCAGACATCGAACCCTCGCCAAATCCGAGATCCAGTGAAGTAACTGGAAACCTACGCGCCCCTGCGTCAGAAGCAGGATGGAGAGCTCGTCCATACAGAAATTAAGGTGAGAGTCTGCGGAAGGCACAGCTAGGGTTCGAGGAGGGTGAGAAGGGAAAAAGGGGGGAATCTCACACACAATCTAACAGACAGTTAACTCCCTTTTTCCCATCTACAGAAGGATTATTCTACGGGCCAGACAGACGAAGTTTGGGGGTCCAGTCCAGTCCATCTTCCAAGCACTACGCTTTACCGTGGAAGAAGTTGTAGCAGTCCAGAACGGGCCGGCGCCTCCGTAGGAATCAGGTGAGCGTTACACTTACTCCCTTGAGGACCTGGATTGTCTCTGATAGGTGGATTGTCCAACCTCACCCTGGTGGTAGTGTTCTTATGAAGCTCTATGAGCATGGCCAGAAGAAGGGCCGGAATCCCCCAGTTGTAAAGTTTCTGCCAGAGGAGGGATCTGTCCACGAGGTCAAATGCTTTGGATAGATTGACCCATACCCCATACAACGGAGAGCCTTCTTTCTCATTTGATCTTTCTCTCAGCAGGTTCAGGATGAGTCCATAAAGGCTGGTAGAAAGACCTTTCCTGAAGCCTGTTTGATGCAGGGGCCGAATCTGTCTAGAGTTCAACCATAAGGTAACTTCTTTCAGTAATATTCTCATGAAAATTGTGCTATCTATATCCAGAAGGGTGATCGGTCGATAACTTGCTGGGCATAGCCTATCGCCCCCCTTAAAAAATGGGATAATGAGTGCAGTCTTCCATGATATTGGGAAAACATTTTTCTTTACAATTTCCTGATACAGATGAAAGAGTAACTTTGCCCGTAGTTTTGGCTGGTTTTTTAGCATCTGGTAAGTGAGGCCATTGGGACCTGCCGCTTTAGAGGCAGAAGAAGATGTAATAAGGTCCTCAATTTCTTCTTCGGTAAATACCAGTGACCAGGAGATGTTGGGAAGAATAAAGTCTCTTGAGCCAGTTGCTTTGGAGTTTTTGGAAAGGTAGTCTACCCACTTACGCTCCGAGACTAGGTTGCAAAGGGAACTGTTTTGGCCAGTTTCAAGTTGATTTAATGCTGCCCAGCAGTTTTTGCAGTTATTTGCATTGATGAGAAAAAGCATTCTTTCCCCGTCTTCTTGGAGTTTTTGATGTTTGTGATTCTTGGTCCAGTTCCGGTGGCTTGTTTGACGTTTTTAATTTTTTGCGTATAGCCGAGGGGTCTTCTGCTGCATTCTGTTTTATATGACGTAGTGTTTGTCGCAGAATTCTTTTCTTATTGTATGTTTCCTCATCAAAATAATGGAGATGCATCTGTTTCCCTACGCTCTTTACTTCACTTGTTTGACAAATAGACCACACAAATTTTCCAAATTTTTCTGGATGTGTTTCCTTGGCCCATACTGATGGAGGGACTTCCTCCAAAAGGTTATTCAGCTTTTTCCCCCCATGTTTGTATTTGACCACTTTCAGTTTACCTTTTAAACCCTCCAGTTCCTGTACGATATAAGGTTTGGAGGATCTCTGGATTTTGGGGAAGAAAAGTTCCAACCTGGCGTGATCACTCCCTCCTTCCCAGTTTAGAGTAAGACTAGGGCAAAACAGGGTGAGGGACGATGAGACGAAAAGGTAATCCAGAGTTGATTGCCGTGCCCCTTGGCGCCAGGTTGGCCCAGCCATTCCCCCGCACATGTTTTTTTCGTTTATCATATCTAGATCCCATGACTGAAGAAAGTCCCACCATTGTTTGCTTTTTCGTATGGTGCTATGTTTGGTTTGGCCGTTTCTCCCGTGTTCAGGGCGAATATGGTCTGTAATCAGGTCCCCTGCAACAATGATCTGTGCTCCCTCGTAGTTGATCTTTGCCGTTGAAAATAAGGTGTGAAGTATTTCTAGGAAGTCTCGATGTTTCGAACTGGCTGGATTCCAATAGATGTTGACCACAATTAGAGTAAGTCGTGAGGCGGTCTGTCCCATCTCTACTTTACAGGCTTGAATGTCCATCGTGTTGTTACATAATGGAACAATTTCTTTGAAGCTGGAGGTTTAATTACTTTTAACAAACCTCCTGCTGGTCTCTCTTTTAATTTTTTTGAGGCCTTGAAGTTTAGTACTGTAAATCCCTCGATAGGGTTGGCCAACCAAGTCTCCTGGAGCAACAAGATATCATTATGTTCAAAAAGATTGTTTTTAAGTTGCTTTTTCCTCAGGAAGCTCGGGCCTCTCGTGTTCCAAGAGACAAGTCTAAGGCCCCTTTGTCTAAAGACTGGCCTGTTCCTCGCCAAGTTTCAAAAAGATTTGAGTAATGATTTCTGGAAGTTTTGTTATCAAGTTTTCATTTAATTTAAGCCCAGAAGAAGCTTTACTTTGGGGCTCTTTAGACGTTCCGGCGGTGGCCATAATAGTTGGTGCATCCTCCCCCCATGTGTGTTTTAAGCCCGGAAGATTTCCGCACCTGCCTTCCTCCTCTAGCCAGGTTATCTTTGTTGTGAATGAGTGCCTGCTGTGCCTTTCTTTAGGTAAGAGCTAGCTCCACGAAGAACTTGTCTTCGCTAATCGGAAAGGAGAGATACTCGATATCTTCTGAGGCAAAGAGAAACAGGTTGTAGTTCCTTTTAATTTCCGACAGTAAAGCAGATCTACAGAGTGATTTTATTTTGTTTTGTTTTTCTAATCTAAGCCATACTTTTGGAATTGTAAAGTTTGGCATTGCAGTTTCTTCTTTTTTTGTGGCGGAATAATACTGATTTCTTTCGAGTTTCTCACTACCTCCATACTGAGGACGTATCTCAAGGATTTTGAATTTCCCTGACCCATTCCAACAATCTACTTCTACTGATATGGAACTTGATGGCGTCTCAGCTTGAGGAGCTGATGGGAGAGGTTCATTGGATGGAGGTAGTGCAGAAACTGTTTTCCCTAATGGTTTTAAGAAAATTGGTGCCAGTTTTGTGGCAACTTGTCTTTTCTCCGCATTAGCCTCAATTGTTTTCCCCTTGTGCGATTTTTGTTTTAGAAATATTGGGGCAATCTTGATGTTTGTGTGGGCCAGTTTTTGTTTTGAGTTATTGGAAGTAGCAGGTTACAGGATTATGGGTTCCGTTTGCATGCCAAAGTTTGAGGTTTGAACTCTGATGTTACTGAGACCCTCCTTGTGTGTTTTGAGTGCCTTCTTTTTCCCGTTTTTCCCAGGTACTTGCTTGCTGGCCTGGGGATCGGTCAAATTTGAAGACCGCGAGGAATTGGTGACTGGGGATACAGTTACAGAAGAGTCAACCATCTTGTCACACTCCGAAATTGTCAGGTTTTTCAGAAAAATATTGTTTCCTGTTTTTTTTGGGACCTGATTTTTCTGTTTTTTTGATTTCTTCATAGTTTTGTCCCGTTGTGTGTAAAAGACGGTCTCTTTTGTTCTGCCCTCTTTATTCCTTTTTTCCCATTTTTTGCTATTGGGTTTCCGGAATGTTTCTGAACTCTGACTCGAACTACCATTCGGATGCTCTTACTAACTGTCTTCAGTTTCTTCAATTACGTCGATGTCAACATTTGCCAGTATTTGAAATTTTTCCAGAATTGAGTCCGAGAGCGGGGTGTCATCAAAACAGTCTTGAGCACCCTCTCCTTCCAGAGTGTCAGTCTGGCTTTGAGGATTTTGGATTTCCAGAGAGAGCTTCTTTAAAAGCTTGTGAGTTGTGGCATTGCCTTTTGCCCCCTCTTTCAAAAGATTGTACATGTGGGCAATGTCCAAGCCTTGTTTGACTCCCTCTATTTGTGTTTCTTTTAAAGTTGGAATCAGAATAGTGTTCATGATGTTATTTGTAGCAACCAATGCTGATTCATTCTTAGAAATCTCATGTGATATTTCCAGAAGCAGGCCTGCATGATTTTGTACTTCTGTTTTTAGAAGCTCAAATACGGAGACCAGCGAATTTAGAACAAAGCTCAGGGCTGCCAATGTGCTTTCGCTAGCTGAGGATGATCCGTCTGGAGAGGAGGCTATTGGCCCTTCTTGTTGCTCTTGGTGAATAGGCGAGCTAGCCCTATTTTCTTGAATAGTGTCTGTGGTCATTGGCATAACTTGGACACTCTCTATGGTGGTGGTATTTCCCAGCTTCAAATGATTATAGTCAGGTGGCTGCCAGGTGGTATCCATAATATCGACCAAGTTATTAACACTCTTATTTCTTTTTCTAAGGAAATGATCATTGATTCTGCTCTAAATTTTTCTTGTCATCAGGGTGTACTCTAACCCTCGTTTCCAGCCCTTCTGAATATGGAGATTTGGAAATGCCACCTCAGGGGTTTGCTGGCTGTCTATGTGGCTGAGAGGTTGGCTGACAGTTGGAAGCAGCTGTACTGGGGCAGGGTCAGAGACATTGGAAACCTCCTGCCCAGCCTCGATCCCTGTCTCTAGGTATGAACCATCCTGGGTAGCCATCTCTTCCTCAGAAGGAGAACTCCGTAATCTCATTATATGCGTAGGTTGTAAAATATTGTTAAGATGGTGATTGAAAATAACTTGGATTTATTTATCTTTTTGCTGCCTCCCCAGTGCACCAAACAGTCTCTCAAAAGTCCCTGGGCTTTACTCCTTATGGGCTTAACGCCACAAGGGTGGTAGCCTTCCTCCTTTGAAGAGGCCCACAGTCACGTGATCGGGTCACGTGTCACTCTCGCCCCGCCTCCTCCAGGAAGCGCAATGTTGCGTGGGCGAAGCCGGCAAGAGCCCAATGTAGCTCGCAATGCCGGGTACACAAAAAGCAGCCTCTGCACAATGGGGAAAGTTCGTTTTGCAGAACACGGTTTTCAGTTACATGGAGACTAATTCTGTTGAGGCTATACTTTAATAACTATAGTTAGTAAAGAAAGACACTAGGCACAAGTGGATTAATTTCAGATTTTAACCAACTCGTACTGTGAATTTCAATGGGGAATTAATTGATGTACTTCAAAATAATGCTAAGGATTTATACAGACAACTGAGAGACTTATTAAAGGAATATGCTAACATACACAGGCTAAACAGATTAATCTATGGGAAGGTGAATGAATTATAATGGACATTTGGGAGTATCAATGGAATTTTCAATGGGGTTATCTACTACTTACAGAGTAAGCCTTGTTTTGGGATTCTGGACAGCCAGCTGGATCTCAGAACTCTCTGGACAGCTAGGGCAAGGGGACTGGTCTCTGCACTCTACTGAATGGGATTCTGGGCAGCCAGCTGGATCCCAGGGCACCCTGGACAGCTAGTAAGGGTCTGGTCTCTGCACTCTCTTGGATGGGCTCAGTTTACTCCTCTCCATCCTCCTTCTCCTGTCTCCCCAGATTCTTGTGTGTGTTTGTCTAGTACAGTCCCCCCTTACACAACACAAATGACCTCACTCACTTTACAATCTAAGGGAGCACTCTATAATTACTCCTGACCCAGGCAAGGACAGTTTCCCATTCCTGTCTCCACCCCCTGACATTATTGCTTCATTGGGGGGGGGGAGAGAACCAGCTGTCTGTTTGGCATTTATTACAGTTCTTTGTGCTACTTTTTGACAAAACCCAGTTATGTTCCATAACTTCATATTTCTACTAACCCCTGATATATGCATTAGTGTAAGAGGATTCAATTCAACACTACAGCTAAGTCAACGCCTAGTCTATAATACTGAATGAAAACCCTTATTGATATATCTTTATGTCCAGTTCATGCGTTCTGGATGACTACCCCTATATAACACCCCTCTCTTGGAATCCTCCTGACCCCACTGAGCCAAGAAGTAGTTCTGTTTTGCAAGTTAAAAGGTTTATTTGATAATTTAAACAATAGATATAGATATCACGCTTTATAGTAAATTAATAATTGAATATCACACTTAATCTGATATGATAAATATTAACAACGGAGAATCTGGCACTAGCACACTTCTTTATAATCACTAATGAGTTGACATGAAATGGATAAGATAGCACACTGGTAAATAGGAACAAAAGAAGAAGGTGGTAAAGAATGCTTTATGTAAGCTCAGGTGGATGCACTATTCAATGAATGCAGTACAGAAAATACTCAATATGATTTCAACCAAACAATGTAATCACTTTTCTCTGGCTATTCACTCCCCCACCCCTTTATGGGATGCAAGGAAATGGGAGGAAAGCACACAGTTCTCAGAAATGCAATCAATGTAATTCAGTTCAATCCCCCCCAAGCACGCTTAAAGAAAACAGATAGGAGTTTTGAAAACACAGGCCCAAATACTTTTATATGTGCTAGCAATGGATGAGAAATATGCTGGAAATGCTTTTAATTCCCTTTCAGAGGTTCAGGGTGAGTGATATCTAGTTAATATTAGCTCAGGCTCACTCTTGCAATGATTCAGGGATAGTTTTTATGAGGCAAACGATTTTCTGGCAAATGGAAGGCAAGCAGCAGCTGATTTTTACACGTGAAGAAATTTGCAAATCGCGGTAAAATTCGCGAATGCGCCGGGCGCTATTACAGAAGAACTACAAGGACTATCACTATCGTTTTGGGGTCCTAGGAAAGCCTAGGATCTCAGCTTCCAAATGAAAGTTACTGCAAACGGTCACGGAGATATGAGCGATTAAATAAAGGTCGTTTTTCAGATTTGAAATTTTAAAGTTCAAAAAGACAAGTGCAGCTTGCAACTAGAAAATGACAGGTGACAGCTTTGCAAATGACAGGTGACAGTTAGGAGACAGTTCTACTTAGATTAAACTAGATTGAATTATATTATTTTAACTAGGAGATTGGTTCTGCACAGTTTTCTAGGTACTCACACTATATTCTTGAGTGAAATGGGCCTTGCCACGGATCTGGTCAGGTTTTGGACTGCACTCCGGTTCAGCTCTCTCTGGTTTTGGATACTGCTAACATGGGTCTGGGTCAGCTCTGCTCTCTCTCTGGGTACAGCACTGCTTCTGGATTCTGGAGATTGAGGGATTTGAAGTCTCTGTTTATCTTGGAGTCTAAGTGTTGGCTCTTTGAAGGCTGATGGAGGTAAGTATGGATTTTTCCGGCAGAGCTTCCAGCTGCAGATGGAAATGAAGGTCTCTACCTAAGTTTCAGTAGTCCATTTATATGTCCTGCAAGTGGGTGTGTGTGTTGGTCATAACTAAACCTGCCCCTCTCACTTGTCATTGGTCCAGCTTTCATTTCTCCCCTGATTGGGGGAGCTAAGTTGTGTCAGAGTGATGTTAGCCATTTATGATCTCTTGAAAAAACTCCCCTGTCATCTGTGCACCCAAATCTATATATGATCAAAACACATATTTCACAGTTACACAGTTGTTTGAAATTACATACCCATGTCACATATCACATGAGGTATATCTGTCCCAAATCTGCTGTTTCTAGGAGCTTGCATTCAGAAATGGCACATATTTCACTTTTTAACTGATTTTGCCATTTCTGACATTGACCCCACTTTACATACATGTGCGCAGGGAGTAGGGACATTAATTGATGAAGTTTCAGATTTTTAACATGCATACATTTAGAGTAATATCCACTTTTCCGCTAAAACCCCCCTGAACATACCACCGGTTCTAAAAACCTCTTAAACTGTGGGCAGAAAAATCACAAGAATTATGGTATCATTTATAAAATTTTCACATGTCCGCTCTATGAATGATCCATCTTTTTAAAGTTATGTTCAGGCTCCAAAGGGGTGTGGTTTACCCTCAGCACAAGGTTGAATTTCTGTTTTTTTCCAGTTCTGCCAAGCCAGCTTGCTCTCACAGGCAGTGCTCCTCCCCTTTCCTTCAGGAGGAAGCCACTTTTTACGACCATTTACGACTCCTGCCATAAACCATCTGCCTGGGTGAAGGGGGTTACATTGTTCAGAGCTCCTGTATTCTGTAGGGGGCTCCCCTTAATTCAATTATCAGAGAGATGGTATATCCTTAGTGTGGCCAGCAAAAGGCAGATAGGCCTGGGAACACAGTTGTGACTCAAGTTTCACTCCTGATGGGGGTAGCTGTCAAGCAAAATCAAGTTCCTTAAGCCAGACTTTCAGCTAACTGTCATGTTTTTTTGTTGTTTTTTAAATTAACTTGCAATTTTACACATGCAGCTAGAATGCTGATTCTAAGTGCAAAACTATGACATTTCAACAGTTACAAAGGCATGTGACACCAAACATAGGTCACTCATTTAATCTAAACATTTTCGATTTTAGTGTCTTTAAATCCAGTGCAACTTAAACTGCTGACTCCATAGCAGTTTTGTTATAAGCATTGTTTTGGGCTCTTCATTTCCCAGATTTTGTAGGCACACAACACTCCATTCTACCAAATGTCTGCTGGTGTCCAGTGAGTTTTTAGATGTGTTGCAATGTTTAAAATAGACATTTTGAGCCTGCCTTCAGAGAAACACAGGGTGGTTTTAAAGCGCTTTGAAGCTAACCGGCGCTACTGTTTTTCCTTTGGCAACCCATTTCCCTCATGGCAACCCGGCCTATCATTCTCGCACTGGTGGGTGGCAAGTGAGGCAACCATTTTGGTGTGCGCACAAACTGCGCAGCTTTCCTGGATTTCGGCGCACATGTGGGTTTTCCGCCATCTTGAATTTTCTAAGCCCACAGCACCAAATGTTGCAGCATGATAGCTTAAACGTGGGTCAGGACACCCAACAAGCCCCCCCAGGCGACTGCACTTTGAATTTGAGTCGATGGGGAGTCGGGTGCACAAGGGTTTTGACCCACGCACCGGTCTGTCCGCATAAGCTTCTTCCAATTCTGCAAATGGCACAGCTCAGCATCTTCTTCTCCATCCGGTACTGATCGATCGGTTCTCCTCGCCGGTCCTGATGGGAGTATTGGGCGGTACACAGGGCCCATCGCGTCTCTGCTCCCGGTCTCCGGATCGTCCTCCTTGGCCCGTCTCCAGGTTTTCTTTCTCCTAGGACGACAAAGGAAGAGCGGCAATACCTACTCATAGACGTTTTTCCACCACTGTTGAGATAGTGGGGCAGCATATGCATTTCATCATCACGAAACATTACATTCTTATTTTGAAAAAAAAAAAACAGTATAACTAAGAGACAGTTTCATGCAAATCACAATATTTTAGAGACTAGATGTGGTATGTTTTATGATTGGAACTGAATTAGTCCGAGACAGTACCCGCTAGGATTCCAGAGGATTCCTCCAGTTGTTGCAGAGCGTGCCTGGGATGGCAACACTTCAGCTGGTTTATGTGGACCCACTTGTCTTCCCCCGCTGCCAAAGGACCTTTGGGGATGTGGATTTTGTAGGCCACAGGGGAGATTTTGTCGATGATCTCAAAGGGTCCCTTCCATGTAGGCAAAAATTTGCGCTGCTTGGCCTGGTTCCTTTGGAAGTTGTATAGATAGACCCGGTCCCCCACCTGATATTCCTTCCTGGAAGTTTTCAGGTCATAATGGGTCTTCATGCTATCAGCCGATCTTTCTAGATTCCGCTGAGCGTAAGCAAAAGCATGTTGGAGGTGTTTCCTTAAATTCTCCACATACTCATGAGTAGTGGAGGCATTTATCAGTGTCTGCTCTTGGGTCCTGTAGAGCAAATGCTGGGGAAGCACCATCTTGCGCCCAGTCATCAACTCAAATGGTGACATTTTGGTTGCAGATGAAGGGGTAGATCTGATGGCCATTAGGACCAGAGGTAATCGGATATCCCAACTTGGCCCAGAATCTGCCACAAACTTCTTTAATATGCTCACAATTGTCCGGTTATATCTCTCTACTGCCCCAGAAGAAGCTGGTCTATAAGCAATATGCAGCTTTCTCTTGACCCCAAGTATCTCCCACATCTTAGTCATTACTTCACTGGTGAAGTGGCTACCTCTGTCTGACTCAATCCTTTGAGGTAGACCAAAACGGGAAAAGATGTGGTTAATCATCAAGGCAGCTGCAGTTTCTGCCTTGCAATTTGGGGCTGGGAGACATTCCACCCACTTGGTAAACAAGCATGTCACAGTCAACATGTATTTATTCCCCCTAGCCGAGCGAATCACAGGGCCTACAAAGTCGATTTGTAAATCTGACCATGGCAGGGTCATCCCCCTCTTTTGTAAAGGCGCCCGGTGTGTGAGGGATGTCGGCTGAAATTGTGCACACACAAGACAACCCTTCAAATATTGGTCGAGGTCCTGCCCCATGTGTGGCCAGTATGAAACCTCTCTTAAGATTTCCAATGTTGTGTGAAACCCCCTATGACCGGCGGTGGCCGCATCATGGGCGTGACTTAACATCAGGCTTCGGAATGAGGTAGGGACCACCCACTGATCGTGGCCAGCTTTGGATTTCCTTACCAGCAAACCGTCTTGGATTCGGAACATTTTTGGACATTTCATCAACACTCTTAGGTCCTCTTTCCCAATGTAATCGGCATCCGTCAGGGGAAAGTTCTCAGGGTCCTCAAGGTGCTGGTAAAATTTACCAATAATTGGATCCCCCTTCTGAGCGGTAATCAAATCAGCATCAGAGGTCTCCTTACTCCATTGTACAATTGAAAGGTCGTTGTGAGCATTTGTCTGGGACCTAGTGATAGCAGTGACCTGGATTTCCCCCAGCAGGGACTCAATCTCAATTAGATCCCCTTGGATGGCCCCGGTTTTGGCCAGCTGATCAGCTAAGTCATTTCCAGTTTTGTCTGGTCCCTCTACTTTGGAATGACCCTTGATCTTCTTCCAATAGATGGTCATTCCTTTCGAGGTGACCAGATCATCAATGTTTTGGATCAACTTCCCATGTTTCAAGGGTTTGTTGTTAGCACATAACATGCCTCTGGTTTTCCAATTAACCAGGTGCTCCACGAACCCGTTCCGTACATAATCCGAATCTGTGATTATGACCAGTTTGTGGAGTTGATGCTGGACAGCAGTGAGGATGGCCTGATGCACAGCCATCAATTCTGCCACCTGACTACTTCGGGGACCAATTTTGTATCCAGCGGAGGGTTCTGGGGACTCATTCACCCATGCATTCCCTACGCCGGCCACCAGTTCTTTCTCCCCGTTGTTGTCAACATGGTAAGAGCATCCATCCACATAGACAGTGGGCATTCCCTCACACTTGTCTTCTTCAAAGACTTTGTGTGGGGAATTAAGGTATGCCTCCATGTTGTCCTTGATTTTGAGACTTTCGTCCTCGAGACAGTTTTCTCTGGCACAATCATGCAAGTCAGCCAGACCTTGCGCGAGGGGACTCTTCTTGTTTTGGCCATATCGGACCTCCACAGGAAAGCCTTGCATTGACAGAATCCAGGAAGTAATTCGGGAATTACTCACATTTCCGGCCCGGATTCTGTCACTTTGGAGATATTGCAGAGGCTGGTGTGGAGTCTCCACTATGATGTGTTCCCCCTGGATAAACGGGCGGTAATTCTTCAATGCCCACACCGTTGCCAGGAGTGCCTTCTCACAATCGTTGAATTTTTCCTCCACAGAGGATAAAGTTTTGCTCGCATAGGAGATTACTTTATTGACCTTGTCATGCTTTTGGTATAATACTGCCGTCAAGCACGTATTAGAGAACCCTGTCTCCAGGAAGAACTCCTTGTTTCTGACAGGGTAAGCTAGGCAAGGCGCTTGTGAGAGGCTTCTTTTGAGTTGTTTTACCGCCTCGGCTTGTTCTGGACCCCATTCCCACTTGACCCCCCCCTTCAGGAGATGAATCAGGGGTCTGGTGATCTCTGCGTAGCCCTCAATGAACTTTCTGCTGTAATTAGTCAGTCCAAGGAGGCTCCTTAGTTCCCGCAGAGTTGTGGGGTCTTTCAGTTTCTGAAGTGCTTCCACTTTCTTTTCCTGGGGACAGAGACCCTGAGGAGTAATCTCATGCCCCAAGAAATTAACACGGGTTCTACACCACTGTGCTTTCTGAAAGGAAAGTTTTGCTCCGGCGGCCCTCAACTGTGTTAGAACATAACGGATCTCCGCTATGTGTTCCTCAACAGTTGAGCTTTTGATGAGGACATCATCTACATAAGCCAGGTTACCCCTCGCACCCAGGTCGGGCATGGCCTTATGTAGGAAAATATTGAACTCATTACCGGAGTTGAGGTATCCGAAGGGAGTCCGGGTCCATGTGTACTGCTGGCCCCTAAAGGTAAAAGCCAGCTTGTATTGGTCCTCCCTACTGACAGGCACAGTCCAGTATCCATTGGTCAGGTCTATTGCTGTGAATACCTGTGACCCCTGGATCTGGGCCAGCCCTTGGTCAATGTAGGGCAGAGGCCATCGGGAAGTATGGACCCGTTTGTTGAGCTCCCTGAGGTCAGCACAGAGTCTCCACTGGCCGTTCGGCTTCAATATTCCCAGCACCGGATTATTGAAGGTGCTGTGGACTGGACGGATTATTCCCCGGGACTCAAGGTTCTTAATTATTTCAGTAAGGGACTCCATGGATGCGAGAGGCAAGCGTTATTGCTTCACAAACACTGGGGTCATGCCAGGGTCCGTGGGGATTGTTGTTGTGTGGATGTCAGTGCGACCACAGTCATATGAGTCTACCGCAAAGAGATCTTGGAAATCCAAGAAAACTTGTTTCAACTTTTGCTTTTGTTCCAGAGTCACACAGGCATCAGCTAGGTTGACTCTCTCTTCCACCATCTGCCTGAAGCCTGGAAAGACTTCTGGTCTGGCTATCTCCGCGGCCTCCTCCAGCTGGGTGGAGAAGTCCCTGGTCAGAGTGCTGATTTGGACCGGAGGCTTCAGGTGGGAAAGGCAGCCCTCATGGACCTGGAAAATCACTTCATCCCTCCTGAAGTCACAAGTCACATCTTCCTTACCATAGGGGCAAGAAGTGTACACCAGGAAGTTCCCCCCATGCCGGGTAAAAATCCTGTCTGGTGTTGTATGGTCCTCAATGTCACTGTCAAAACAGTCCTTGGGGATTGGTCCTAACAGTTCATTACCTAAATCAATGGAAAAATGTCGGTCATCAACCGCCATTCCAACAATGGTGCCTGCGGCTAGAGTTATACTCTTTAAGTCGCTGTTATCCACCTCTATTGGAATGGTGTCATGTTCTATGTTGACTAATGGAGTTGGGTTTACCCCCAACCCTTGCTGTTGGAGAGAAGCATTTAGATGTATGTAAGCATCAGGGTTTTTCAACTCTTGTCCCCTTTTAACTTTCACTTCCAGGGAGAATTGTCGGGTCCTTTCTGGGATGGTGACTTCCTCTTTAACCTGAATTTCAACTGCATAAGGTAGCAATTGAGCTGACCTAAATGCTTTTTCTGGATCATCAAAGCTCATGGGATTATCCACTAATCGGGACCAAGCTTTGAAGTTTATTAGGTCAAAACTAATGGCAAAGCGATTGAGAATGTCACTGCCTAAGTAAAAGGCGGCAGGGACGTCTCGCACGACCCAACAATTGTGGACTATGCTCTTGTTGCCAATGGAGATTTTGAGCATACACCTGCTTGGCAGGAGATGTTTGGAATTAGGCGCTTCCAGGTCCATTTCCCATTTGTCTATCAGTTTGAATGTGGGAATGGCTGGATCTTTTGGGAGTTGGCGAAACATGGCTTCGCTGATGAAGCTCTTACCATTGTTCACGCACACTCGAGCGAGAACAGAGTCCTTCCCATCATTTAACTGAACAGGGATGAACAACTGCTCTCCAATTTGCTGAATATCAGCCAGGCTTTGAGCCGATTTCACATCTTTCTGGACTATAGGAGTGGGAGTTTCTGATTGTGGATTAGTATAGAATTTCAGGGTGTTTCCTTCCAGTGTGGAATACCACCTTAAACTGGAAGGAAGGTTGATTTTCAGAAATAGAGAGGACCCCCCATCACCAGTCGGTTGTCCTACTGCTATTACTGTCACGTCTGGAATTTGGTTGTTCTGGAAGTGAAATTCTACTTGGTCAGATTTTTGTTCAACCATGTGGCAGGTGCCGTTTAAACTAACATGGTTAACACTCTGTTTTAATTTTATTGGTCGGCTAGTCTGGGTCCAGAGGACCTTGTTTACGCAATCTATTAGGGGTGACAACCTTCTCAGGAGGTCATTCCCTAGTAAACCAGGGGTGCCCTCTGGGGTCACAACTATGACCGGGTGTTTCAACTTATGTCGCCCAATTTTAATGTCCAAATCTGCCGTCCCCTCAACGGGAATTTCCTTCCCGTCAAAGTTCTGCAGTTGTCCAGGAAGAGAGGTGAGAGGAATTTGGTAATTCTCTCCCCTTCCTGCATTTAGTTCGTCAAAGGCCCTTCTGGACAGACGGGTAGCTTGAGATCCAGTGTCCACCAGTGCCGAGATTGTACCCTGCCCCTGTACTTGTACCGGGGCATAGTATCTTCCCTCCTTCTCCTCAAGGGGGCACAGATAATGTACATTTTTGGACAACTGGTGGGCTATTTTCTTGTTTTGGACATGGCGAGAGAAGAGATTTGGGCAGAATTCTGTGGAGAGCCTTGGGAATCTGAAAAAAAATTTGGCAACTGGAGATCAGAGCCATTGTGGGTTCCCCTGGCTCCGGTTCTGGGCCGCCCCCCCCTTTCTGGAGGCAGTCACCAGGATGGGTTTGAACCAGGGGATTTTCTTGCTGTTGGTTCTGGGATGAGATGGTGGGCGGCGGTAGCTCAGTCTCCACATCTCCCCAGTCTGGATTTGCATCCCTAGGGACCCATTTTTCTTTGGGAGGAGTTCCCCCCTCTCTGAAGGAGAAGATCCTTTTCCCAGGACCCTCTGAGGATCCCTCCCCCTCAAATTGGAAGATCTGTACCTCCTCCTCAAACTGAGTCTGTTTGGGTCTTTTGTTTCTCCTACCCCCCCTCTGCTCCTTAGGAGGCAGACTTTCAGAGGCAAGAGATTTTGTTTCCGGTTCCTGGGTTTCCAGGGGCTGTTTACAAGTGAGGAAGGAAGCTTCCTCCAAGGCTTTACACCCCCCTTCCCTTTGTGCCTCCTCCCTGGGAACCGGTGAGTTATCGGGGTGCTGCCCCCGTCATTGTTCTGGGGCACCAGGTCCAGAATTGGGTGCATTCTGCGCCGGCATGCCGATCTGAGGGTTCTGCTGAGCCCTCAGTATGTGACCCAGATCCCGCGCCATGTTTTGAACCTGGCACTCTAACTGGGAAACCCGCTCAGGCTGATACGGGGCCCTGTTTTCTCCCCTGGGCTGATCCCGGGAAGGGTAGCTATCCCTTCTTTGGTAGTACCCCTGGTTGGGAAGATTTGGGTACCCCTCCACCCTTGACCTCCCCTCTCCCGGATTCAGTGGTCTGGGTTCAGGGAATTGGGGAAAGAAGGATGGATGGTTTTGGGGCTGAAAGTTGGGTGGATACCTGGGGAAAAAGTTCTGCCCAGGATTTGGAGAGTTTCTGCCCTCCGGTGGGAAGTCAGGAGGGAAGTTCCCTGGGTCAGGTGCTTGGCTGGATCCCCCCCCTTGGGCTGGAGGAGTCCACACATAACCCAGGATGGGTCTGTTTCCCTTGTAATGGGGACTTACATAATCAGGAGAGCGAGGGACCCCATTTGTGGGGCTGCCTCCCTGGCTCCCTGTCTGTGACTGGCCCGAGGACCTTCTTGGCCTAGCATTATTAGGTGCAGGTAGGTTTTTAGGCCCCCCCATCTCCAAATCTAAAACGGGGGTGACCTTTACTTCTGCCACCTTGGCAGCAGCAGGGGTGCTGTTGGCTTTGGGGTTTTTCTGGGCATTACTTTTGCTATCTATCGGTTTCTGCACCTCATAGATCCGGGTAGCCTGTTCAATGACCCAGTCTAAAGATCTTTTCTCGTGAAAATCCCTCACGAGCTGGGTCATGATATATTTGGGCAAGGCATGGAAAAACGTATTAATAAATTCTCTGCTATCCGTGCGCACCCTTTTTGTGGTCTGTGCAAAAGCACGCTTTAACTCCTGCACAAATTCTTGTGGGGCCTGATCCTCCCCACATTGCAAATTGTAGGCTGCCTTGCGAGCCTCTTGAGGATTTCTGTGAACAGAAAAATGTTTCAAGATGGCCGCCTTATAGGTGGACCATCTTAAATGATTTTGGTCCTCCAGCCCCGCAAAGAAACTGGAGTATTCCGGGGAGAAGGTCCACTTTACATATTGAATGCAGCTTTGGCCGTCCTTCAAATGGAAAGTCTCCATCATTTGCTCAAACAGCTCTAAGTGCTCCCAAACAGAATACTTAGCGTTCTTATGGTAAGGCGTGATGACGCTCCTGATTGCCTTAATCTGTTTTAAGGGGTCCTTAAGCAAGGCCCTTTTTGCCTTATTGGCCTTTTTGGTTCGGGTAACCCTTGTCCATTCGTCCTCGGACTCAGAGGCACTGCTCCCAGAGGTTCCCGTCTGTTCTTCCAGGTTTTCCCGGATTCTGCGAGCCTGGGAATGGCTGGCAGAATGTGGGGACCTGGTCTCCTGTGTCCTGCGCAGTTCAGAGGAGTCTTCAGATTCCTCCTTGCTGCCAGGATTTGCTGGGTACCCCCCCACTGACCTAACTGGGCAGAGGTTTTCAGGATGCCCTTAATGGGCCTATTCTCCCGGGGTTCCCCACTGAATTGCACCATGCTTGGGTGCCCATGCCCAGATGCCCGCCCATCCATTCCTGGGAGGTACTGGCCTATGAGCCCCATGCTTCTGGCTGGATAGTAATCTGCCATCCCTGTGGCCCGGTGCTCATGTGCGCCAGGGGACATGGGGGTGGCAGAGTCCAGGGACTGAGAAAGATAAAGACCTCTGGTATTAGGGCTCCTGAGGTTATGCTCCTGAGTTTCCCTTTCCCAGCGAACCTGGTCTCTATCCGCCTCTGCTCCCTGTTGCAATGCAAGAGCCTGCATTTGTGCCTTCAGTTCCTCAGTTAAGGCCTTACTAGACTCTATCAGTCTCTCCTGCATCGCTACCTGTTGTTGGAGTCTATCATTGCGCTGGCAGAGAGCCTCATTCTCTCTCTGTGTTTCCTGATTGGTCCTGGAGCACTGGGCCAGTCTTTGCTGCAGGAGGGTTACCTCCTGAGCTGTGTCCCTATTGGCCTGCTCCTTTCTTGCTAGAGCATCCTCCACCCTCCTGGTGTGCTCTAACAAGTTCTGGTGTTCTTTTTGGAGGTCACCCAGTCCCTGGTGGGCCAGGTGATTTTCTTCCATTTTCCTTTTTAAATGGCAGACTTCCTGGCCTAAGGCGTCTCTTTCCTGACTAAGAGCCTGCATTTGTGCCGCCAGGTCGTCCCTCTGCCTTTGAAAGGCACCAGCTTTCTGGCGTTCTTCATCAAACTCTGCCTGGGTATCCAGGTCTTTCAAAATCAGCTTGTTGCTCTCTACCTTCACTCTATCTAGATGACTTTGCAGGGTGGCTACCTGCTCCGTGCATGCCCTGTTAAAGTCTAATTGTTGCTCCAGCTTTTTCTGGCTCTGCAGTAAGGAGTCCAAACTGTCTTGGTGCTCCTTCTGCCGGGCCAGAAATCTAGTATCCTGGTCAGCCTTTTCCTGTTGCAGTATATCCATATCCTCCTTTATTTTAGTGATGTACCGTCTGCTGTCATTTTCTGACTCCTGGCTCCTCTGCAGCCTCTGCTCAGAAGAGTCCAGATCAGATTGGGCCTTCTGTAATGCCATCTGTTGCCTATTTGCCAGATTTTGGCTTTCAGCACATCTATCCTGCATGTCTCCCATGTATAGGTACAGGTATGCTGCTATCCTGGCAATCTTATTGTGTTCCTCTTTGGCTTTAGGAGCCATATATAGTTCACTCAGGGCCACATGTAAGGGACCCTGATCTCTATATATATCTGACCCTGTTTCAGTGACCTGTTGTGTGATGGCCTGCAACCACGCATCCTGGCCCTGTTCGGTCCATTCACCTCTCACAAATAGCTTATGCAAGAGGTGCTCTCTGGCTATTTTCATGTCTACTAAGGTCGTCATTCTAGAGATTGGTCTCTGTCCTGACTTACAGAAGTTTGTATTTTATTTTTGCAGAACAGAACTTTTCTTGGAGTGTCCCTTTTGAGGAGTGCTTTACAGCGTAACACAGCGTGGTGATCCGACCGGATATGTGTATCTGGTCAGCTGGCACGCTGTATTAATCTGCACAAATGGTAAATCTAACCCAAACGTCCGGCCCGAGCCCCCAATTTGTAAGAGGATTCAATTCAACACTACAGCTAAGTCAACGCCTAGTCTATAATACTGAATGAAAACCCTTATTGATATATCTTTATGTCCAGTTCATGCGTTCTGGATGACTACCCCTATATAACACCCCTCTCTTGGAATCCTCCTGACCCCACTGAGCCAAGAAGTAGTTCTGTTTTGCAAGTTAAAAGGTTTATTTGATAATTTAAACAATAGATATAGATATCACGCTTTATAGTAAATTAATAATTGAATATCACACTTAATCTGATATGATAAATATTAACAACGGAGAATCTGGCACTAGCACACTTCTTTATAATCACTAATGAGTTGACATGAAATGGATAAGATAGCACACTGGTAAATAGGAACAAAAGAAGAAGGTGGTAAAGAATGCTTTATGTAAGCTCAGGTGGATGCACTATTCAATGAATGCAGTACAGAAAATACTCAATATGATTTCAACCAAACAATGTAATCACTTTTCTCTGGCTATTCACTCCCCCCCCTTTATGGGATGCAAGGAAATGGGAGGAAAGCACACAGTTCTCAGAAATGCAATCAATGTAATTCAGTTCAATCCCCCCCAAGCACGCTTAAAGAAAACAGATAGGAGTTTTGAAAACACAGGCCCAAATACTTTTATATGTGCTAGCAATGGATGAGAAATATGCTGGAAATGCTTTTAATTCCCTTTCAGAGGTTCAGGGTGAGTGATATCTAGTTAATATTAGCTCAGGCTCACTCTTGCAATCATTCAGGGATAGTTTTTATGAGGCAAACGATTTTCTGGCAAATGGAAGGCAAGCAGCAGCTGATTTTTACACGTGAAGAAATTTGCAAATCGCGGTAAAATTCGCGAATGCGCCGGGCGCTATTACAGAAGAACTACAAGGACTATCACTATCGTTTTGGGGTCCTAGGAAAGCCTAGGATCTCAGCTTCCAAATGAAAGTTACTGCACGGAGATATGAGCGATTAAATAAAGGTCGTTTTTCAGATTTGAAATTTTAAAGTTCAAAAAGACAAGTGCAGCTTGCAACTAGAAAATGACAGGTGACAGCTTTGCAAATGACAGGTGACAGTTAGGAGACAGTTCTACTTAGATTAAACTAGATTGAATTATATTATTTTAACTAGGAGATTGGTTCTGCACAGTTTTCTAGGTACTCACACTATATTCTTGAGTGAAATGGGCCTTGCCACGGATCTGGTCAGGTTTTGGACTGCACTCCGGTTCAGCTCTCTCTGGTTTTGGATACTGCTAACATGGGTCTGGGTCAGCTCTGCTCTCTCTCTGGGTACAGCACTGCTTCTGGATTCTGGAGATTGAGGGATTTGAAGTCTCTGTTTATCTTGGAGTCTAAGTGTTGGCTCTTTGAAGGCTGATGGAGGTAAGTATGGATTTTTCCGGCAGAGCTTCCAGCTGCAGATGGAAATGAAGGTCTCTACCTAAGTTTCAGTAGTCCATTTATATGTCCTGCAAGTGGGTGTGTGTGTTGGTCATAACTAAACCTGCCCCTCTCACTTGTCATTGGTCCAGCTTTCATTTCTCCCCTGATTGGGGGAGCTAAGTTGTGTCAGAGTGATGTTAGCCATTTATGATCTCTTGAAAAAACTCCCCTGTCATCTGTGCACCCAAATCTATATATGATCAAAACACATATTTCACAGTTACACAGTTGTTTGAAATTACATACCCATGTCACATATCACATGAGGTATACTCTGTCCCAAATCTGCTGTTTCTAGGAGCTTGCATTCAGAAATGGCACATATTTCACTTTTTAACTGATTTTGCCATTTCTGACATTGACCCCACTTTACATACATGTGCGCAGGGAGTAGGGACATTAATTGATGAAGTTTCAGATTTTTAACATGCATACATTTAGAGTAATATCCACTTTTCCGCTAAAACCCCCCTGAACATACCACCGGTTCTAAAAACCTCTTAAACTGTGGGCAGAAAAATCACAAGAATTATGGTATCATTTATAAAATTTTCACATGTCCGCTCTATGAATGATCCATCTTTTTAAAGTTATGTTCTGGCTCCAAAGGGGTGTGGTTTACCCTCAGCACAAGGTTGAATTTCTGGTTTTTCCAGTTCTGCCAAGCCAGCTTGCTCTCACAGGCAGTGCTCCTCCCCTTTCCTTCAGGAGGAAGCCACTTTTTACGACCATTTACGACTCCTGCCATAAACCATCTGCCTGGGTGAAGGGGGTTACATTGTTCAGAGCTCCTGTATTCTGTAGGGGGCTCCCCTTAATTCAATTATCAGAGAGATGGTATATCCTTAGTGTGGCCAGCAAAAGGCAGATAGGCCTGGGAACACAGTTGTGACTCAAGTTTCACTCCTGATGGGGGTAGCTGTCAAGCAAAATCAAGTTCCTTAAGCCAGACTTTCAGCTAACTGTCATGTTTTTTGTTGCTTTTTAAATTAACTTGCAATTTTACACATGCAGCTAGAATGCTGATTCTAAGTGCAAAACTATGACATTTCAACAGTTACAAAGGCATGTGACACCAAACATAGGTCACTCATTTAATCTAAACATTTTCGATTTTAGTGTCTTTAAATCCAGTGCAACTTAAACTGCTGACTCCATAGCAGTTTTGTTATAAGCATTGTTTTGGGCTCTTCATTTCCCAGATTTTGTAGGCACACAACACTCCATTCTACCAAATGTCTGCTGGTGTCCAGTGAGTTTTTAGATGTGTTGCAATGTTTAAAATAGACATTTTGAGCCTGCCTTCAGAGAAACACAGGGTGGTTTTAAAGCGCTTTGAAGCTAACCGGCGCTACTGTTTTTCCTTTGGCAACCCATTTCCCTCATGGCAACCCGGCCTATCATTCTCGCACTGGTGGGTGGCAAGTGAGGCAACCATTTTGGTGTGCGCACAAACTGCGCAGCTTTCCTGGATTTCGGCGCACATGTGGGTTTTCCGCCATCTTGAATTTTCTAAGCCCACAGCACCAAATGTTGCAGCATGATAGCTTAAACGTGGGTCAGGACACCCAACATTAGAGATGCAGTGTGCATGGGTTATAGGGAATTAGGTAAGCCGATTACCATCTCCGTACAAGGCAGCATGGCTCTGTGGCACATTGTGGTCATTTTCATAAAATGTATAATAGTTATAACTCTGCAAAGGATCAAGCATATTCATAATGTACATCTCCATCTTTCCACCAACTGTCATATTTCTACAATTTTTAAATCAGACAGAATCTAGTATTTATTTGCCATTTCAGTCCACAGATTCCTAGAAAAATGTTCTTAGTCTCTAAGCAACTGTCTGGGCATCACTTGGAAAAATAGCAGAAAACAAAATCACTTCTTATTTTGAGTGCTGCAAAAAATGCCTAAAACACATCAATACTTTAATGTCAATTTTGGAGGATCTGTCACATATGGAGGGCAGCGCTTGAGTTTATGGAGCTGTCATTGCTGGCACTAGTTGGATTAGTGATGTAAAACTGACTCTAATTAACAATCATCTTTTTATTGAATAAAATCAACTCTGACAGGTGTAAAGGGATTGTCTGGCTCAAACTTAGTGTCGTCTGCTCTGCAAAATAGTACTACTCGAAATCAATAGAGTGGAGTCTGGGCAGACAAATCACTGGCACCAGCAGTAGGAAAAGCTGAAGGTGGTCACAGCCGGGATGGGGCAGATCCAATGACCTGCCCTGAACTAGGGCACCTGAGCTGGAGGTCTGCTGCCCTGCTGGCTGCACCCAAGCAGTTTGTGTTGCATTGCCTGTAGTGGTGCACCACTAGCAATCTTTCACTGCTGAAGACAGGATGTTCTCAGCCCGATTGGCTGCACACACAAAGCTGTGGACAGAAAGGCATGCCATTCACAGTGACTAAGACTTAATGCACAGCCTACAAAAAGGTGCATGAGCACTCAGCCGTGCACTTTACAAGGAACACAAATATTGGGGAAAAGGGATTGTACTGCTAGTCTAGTTGACACAATGAGCAGATGTCAAATTAGTGGACCAAGAATGAATGCATACCCTGGATCTTTACCAAAGAATTGGTAGGTAGTTCTAGTTGTATACATATCATAACATAACACAACACAGGTTCAGGGAAAACACTGCCAAGCTATACAAAACAATCCAATCTAATAGAGGAACGTAGTCGAGAGTCCAAGATCTCAAGTCAGTGTGACAGTTGATAGTAAAGGCTGTGTCACATGGGGGAAATCACAATAAAGGTCACTCACAATTCTGAGGTTTCTGGCCAACTGGCCTCTTGGGCTACAGTTAGACCTTAGAGGCTGAGTTGGAGCCCTTTTAGTTAGCCGTCCTGGAAAAGTCACTGTATCCTGCTTGGCTGTTGATCATTCGTCAGGCTGCCTGGGCTTGTTGTTTGGCCCTCCTGATGCATGAGTTTCTCATCTGCCCTCCTGAGATTGTCAATGGTCCCTCTTATTTACTGAGTGAGCCACCTGTAGCGGAACAGTGGGGCTAGGAAGCTAATGGGCATCATGGCTGTGATGCCTCAATCTAGCCGTTTCCGGTCTATTTCTTCCACATCTGTCCTGAGTGGGTTTTCAGGCTACAGTGATTGATTTATTCTTCCACCTACAAGGGTTATACAGAAGTTAGTGGGGTAACCGGTTCTCCCCTGAAACAGTGCACCATGCAGCTAGAAGGAATTGGCCAGTTCTGGTTCTCCCTCTCCCTCTCTATCTCTCTTTTTTGCTCTCTCTTTCTCTCTCTCTCTCTCTCTCTCTCTCTATTTCGTGTGGTGCACCCCTAAATCTTTTGCCTTTTCTCCCTCTCCAGCTATACCACTTCCCAATTGTTCTTTCTGCCTTCCTCCTTTCTGCTCCCTCACATTCCTTCTTCCAACATCAACCTTTCCTGATGTTTCTCATCATGTGTACCTCTCTTTTCTTCTCTAGCTCCAACCTTTCCCAAATTTCTTAACCCTTCTTAATCATCCTTCACACTCTCCCTTTTCCAACTCAGACATTTCTCTGTTGTTCTTCCTTGCTTTGACCTCCTTCATCTCTCTCTCTCTCTCTCCCTCTCTCTCTCTCTCTCTCTCTCTCTCTCTCCATCATCCTCTCTCTCCCTCTGCATCTTCCTACTTCATTGTCAACTTTTCCTCGCAGCTCAGTATCTTCTCCAGTCTATTCTCACTTCAGTCTCCCCCACACCTCATGCTTCCAGCTCCCTCCAAAGGTCCCTAAAGATTGAACTGTCTCTGTCGCCGTTTATACTGTGGAGCTATCCTCAAGTGATCCAATAGCCAACACGATTAGTGGGGCCCACCTGAATGTCCAAAAGGCTTGATTGATTTGCCTCTTCCCTGTTATCCAATCACAGGTGCCAATGCTAATTGATTCATGCATTTCATGTGTGGCTAATTATTTTCCTGTTTGGTACTGTTTGCATCTTGGGATGTGTGACTGCAGGCTTCGGTTTCAAGAGGGCCTGTTAAAAACTTGGAGGCAGTCAGATCTGTCATGGCAGCCACTTGATTCTGCAGCCAGCAAACTAACCTTATTAGCATCTGCTGATAAATAAACCATGTCCACTGTTTGCAGAGTGCTGTCATCATCTGTTTGGGTGACTGCCCCAATTATGATTTGGATAAGCAAGTGGTGCTTTAAATATACTCGTGGACCACGGAATCACAAATGCTGGCATTTCCATCTTTAGCAGGTTGCTTGTCGACCACACCAGGTTCTGACAGGGTACTGATATTGGTTTGTCCAGTGGAGGTGATGGAAGGGATACGACTGGGCATCGAAGCTGTTGATGGGAGAGATGTTCTTGTGGTTCTTCCATGTACCAACTCTGGAGTCACCATCGCATTGTGAATACTCTCCCAAGCATTTCTTCCAGTTGGCCTCATGGGACTTTGTCACACACAAATGATTATGTATTTGAGCTAGCACCAATGAGATCGTTTGTTTTAGAAGTTAGTAATATGTTTGTCATGTTTGTATGATGTAGAGCACTTTCTAAAGATACATAGATGCTATTTAAATGCAGGTTGTATCTTCAGACCGGGTGAAAGCTTCCAAAGAAAATTGTGCTTTTTTTTGTCAGTGAGGTTGAAATCTAAGTCTCGGCAACTTTTTCTGTATTCAGCTGGACATAGAATTTCAAGTTCTGGAAATTATTTAAGACATAGCCAGAAGGCCCCTTGAATTTCTGTGCAACATGAACAAATCATTAACCTAGCCTCAACAGTTTATGGTTTTTAAATCAGACAGAAAATAGATGTTATAAATGACCTAGGACTCAACAATGATAGTGCAAGGATAAAGACATACAAAGGGTGGGTATGGAGATTTTCCTGCGTCCATCTTGGATGAAGAAGGAAGGGAGTTTCAACAGGGAGAAGATGTCTGCCGTCTGAAGCAACGACATTGCATGCTGCCACAAGGCTCCTTAAGGGCTGTCTCCACAGCCTTCCCCTCAGTTTGTTATGTGTAAGCTCTGTAGGTGTAAAGAAGGAGTCATCTGCTTGAAAAGCATAGGGTAAGAAGATTTGGTATCTTGTTGACTTCCATTAGTCCT
Source organism: Ambystoma mexicanum (assembly GCF_040938575.1). Lineage (NCBI taxonomy): Eukaryota > Metazoa > Chordata > Amphibia > Caudata > Ambystomatidae > Ambystoma > Ambystoma mexicanum. The sequence continues at coordinate 551,935,831 of NC_090922.1, forward strand.
GCTTTATGCTGCTCAATAGCTGCAGCTAGCTTTATTGGCATCCCAGTTAAGTGAATTCAGCATGGGGCTGGCTCTGGAAAATGATATTTAATGCTGTCAGGATGGAGATCTACATTGCTAAACAAACGAGGTTAGCAAGAGATGCTAGATCACAAAGCAAATCCTACCCTGGCAACATGGGGTAGAAAGATAAGGTGCAGAAGAAGCCTAAATGGTTTATGGAATAAGAACCCACATCTCTAAACATTTGGAGGGCTAGACCAGCCTAAAGGGAAATAAAATCGAGCCTTCAAATGAGCAAGAGTGTAAAAAGAATAAATCAAACATTAATTATCCTTCATTTCACACACACCTGGGATTACAAGATGAACTACACCTGAGTGCCGGAACTAGAAGGAGCCACAGACCAGAAAGATCGTGAATACGTTAATGTGGAGATACATTTGTAAGTAATATTGACATAATGCAATACCTTTTGTACAGGTAATTAGGTGTGGCATACATAACAGTGGTGCAGTCCTAGCTGGTTGCTGCTTTATTATTATCATTTTTTAATGTTGGCTTATTTATAGAGGGCATCTTAAGCCTGTCAGGTCACCTTAGCGCCGAGCAGTACCTGCATGGCTAGTTTTTAACTTTGTTCATTCATTCATAATATCATTGTGTGGAATCACTGGGTGCTTCAGTTAATCTGGGAAAAGAAAGGTCTGTAAAAAATGTCCTAAAACTAAGATGATTTGATTGGATGCTGGAAACTAGCTCCAAAGAAGACCTTGTAGGATAAAGCGTGTTTGGCCCATACAGCATAGGTACAACTAAGAGTTAGAGGTCTTTAGATTTAAGAACACGATGGAGAGTATATTCTACAAATGTCCTGCTAAGAAAAGTACATGTGGTAGTGTAATACACTTTGCAAACTATGTGCAATATCTGGAATGTAATCCTTTCTGCACCAGGTAGCCAATGTGATAGGCAAAGAGCTGCAGAGGTGGGTGCTCTTCCATTTTAAGACTATGAGTACCATGGCATTCTAGAGTTCCATTAATAGAAACATGAGTATGGCTAGGTATCCGTTTCTAAAGTCCAAGATGGGCGATATAAATGTATTGGTTAGTTAGTTAGAGTAGGTAGATAAATGTAAATAGCGCAGCAATTTTCTGAGTGACCTCAATTTCCAAAGTGCCACCCTACTACTTTGTTCACTTTGGCAGGCATATTTAATTGGGTGCATACTGCGACCACGCTGGTTTGCCCTAATAGGGTGCACATTTTATAGGAACTGGATTGTATGGGACAGGATTGCCCTGTGAATAATATGCACTGAGGAGTCAAAACTGTGGCACAAAAGTCCCGATTCATAAAAAAAGTGCGCATAGACCCCACAAAGTTCATGTAGTCAGAAGGCCTTTGCGTGCCTCCTCGCACATGTGGCACCTCTGCGCAATCTGTGTATTCATGGAATCTTTCCAGCAAAGTGACCCTTTGAGCAAGTCACGGCCGGAACGCTCCCAATAAACCCTGCTGCAAAGCATATCTAGCCTATAATACCTACTTGTGCGCGCTCCTCGCCCGCAAATGTATGCACCCCGGCGATCCTGCGTGGGGTCCCCCTCAACTGTAAACTGCACCTCGACACCATGCATACCACTTTCAGTATCTGAAGTATTTTCCCCATCAATCTATTTGTAAACCCCTGTAAACAGCAGCTTCACCCCACTAATCTGCATGCACACACCCCTACCTGCGATCGGCACACCAATTACATGCACTCACCCGTAAGCTCCCAATTAGACCTTACCTATGCGCTGTGATTCCTATGCACATGGGGATTCCCCCTGCTATCAGGTGGCAGTGTGCGCGGGAGCTTTGTGTGCTGATTCCCCCTACAAGATGTTGCGCAGTCAGACCCATGAATGCCATTGGTTCCTCGCGGTGCTGGGCATGCAATTTCCTTGCACAGGCCGTACCCTCGATATGCCCACGTTACGCCTTGTTCTTCCTCATTCTGCATGAATTATGGGTATTATGCATATATTATGCATGTTCTGCCCCTTATTTGGTTCTCTGCCCAAGCCACTCCCACACTCTTCGAGGAGTCGCAAGCATGGCAATCGTCTGCTCACAGAGGCGTGCCGAACCTGCACGAAGTCCACACAACTCCTGGAGACGTCCCACCTAGTGGATTCCGTGAATCGACAAAGGTGGTTCTGCATGCAGAATGGACCACAAAGTGCCAGTTTTCCCAGCAAAAAATTCCATTAATTAGGCCCTCAGTTGATACTAACTGGGAGTCTGGTTGCCACTGACCAAGGTCTGAGGGTGAACGAAGCATCGTCTGTGAATGCTGGTACTTGGCACATGGTGAGTACACCAGTAAATGTACTTTAGCCTACAGATATACTGGAGCAAAGACTCCACTATTAAAAAAAACACCAGTGGTGTGGAATGAGATTGAGGGTAGGAGTCTAATGTACGTCAGCAGAGGGTGAAAAGTTGTGGTGGCAAGGTTTCCTGAAGGGAGGTCAGACATGAGCCTAAAACCCTAGAGTAGAAGGTGATTCAGCAACACTGAAGGCTGTGGAGGATACAATATTATCCAGTGGATTTGCTCAGAGAGGTGTTAGACTTTGAGGCTCGGGTCCCAAAATGGAGTCTTATACTGTTGACAAGGAGTGAATTTGTAGACTTGACAAATTCTGCATACATTCAACTGCCCTTGTAGTCCGGGAATACATAAGCCTGGAAGTGTTTTAGTGTGGGTGAGCCATGCAGGGTGTGACAGGTGACAGTAATGACTGTACTGCCAGTGCCATAATGATGAGGCCAAACAAGAGGTAGGGTGGAAAAGCTTTGGCCACAGGCTTTATTATATCATGAGCTATAGTGGACAGAAACCCAACCAACAAAACATAATGATAATATAACACAAATACTTTGGGGAACCAGGGATCAGGTGATCGGGGGCCCTACTTCCACACAGGGCCAACTCAAGGCTGATACCTGCCGCCCTTCATAACAACAGCTTGTGACGATTGGTGGATGCTGGCCTTCCACGTCTACTGTCTGTACAGACGGCTTCACTGACGACTGTGATTGGGCAGCAAAAAAGTGTCCGTAAATTGTACTTTAAGAATACAACAACACAGAATGTGTAAAGAAGATACTCATCATCAAATGGAACTGCAAAAGTCTGAATAGTAACCAGGAAAGACAAGATGTACACTCTGAATCAGGCCCAAAACGGTTCATACTTTACAAATAGCAAAGATTCACAGAAGATAACACTTTTACTTGTGTGTTTCTGAGAAATGTGCAAGTCACTGCATTGTGACACCTTTCCCTGGGCGTCTTGCACCAGTGCGCATGCTGCACTGGCCAGCCTCCTTATTCACATCATTGTCAGTCATGGACACCCATCTCTAATGTATCTTAGGCTACCAGCACCCACCTTGGTACTAAGGGCTGATTTCACTATTAAAGCACCTAGAAGTCTCTCGGCCCGAAATGTAAACACAAAGTGTTGGTTTCGCTGTTTGAAGGAAAGAAATAGATTCAGGATGTTGCTGTCCAGTTTTAACAGAGAATGCACAGAAGTGTCATAAATGACACCCCGCCTCACCAATTGCAAACAAGCACAATGGGATGCATGAGCGATCCTGACATACCGCTCCTGATTCAGGTTTAACACTTGTATTTACCATCTGTTTATAACGAAACTACTTTTAGCCAATCTTTCAATGCCATAGAAAGTCACAGTGATTATTGCTTATATTTCATTTAGATTGGATTTCGGAAATAGCGTATATCTGGTCTTGCTCAATAATCAAATTACGTGACTAAGAGTTCGAAATGTAGCTGCCAGGCTTGTGCTTGGCCTCAAGAAATGTCAACATATTACCAGGGGCCAGACTATCAAAGGGGTGCGCTGTGCACAGTCCACCATGGGTTAATTAGCGCTTATTTTAACAAGGGCTAAAATACTCACTTATGGACTTTGAGTGGATTTCCCCTGAAACACAGGCGCAAGCTCTTGCAATTATCATAGAGGCGCTAAAACCTCTCACTTAGCAGCCATTTTGATTAATGGGCTATGTATGATTTAGAAACATTCAAAGCTATCAGTATTTACCAGAGGAAATGCAAGTGGCTCAAAAGTAAGAGAAATTATGGACCTTATTTCCAAAGCGTTTTTGAATGGGACTTTCCCATTCAAAAACGCTTGTGTAATTCAAGCCCATTGTGTTAAATAAAACTTGACTTTCCTGTGAGCCACAGGTAAGGGAAGTCCATGTGAAGCAGAGAGATTACATTTACAGAGTTTGCTCTGTGCAGTGTTTAATTACTGCACGTAAAAGTCACTGTGAAGACATCTTTCCTGTCACGTGTGGACATGGAAGCGTTGGTTTTAATCATAGCCCTCACATCAAAGTCCTAATTAAATGCGCATACTTACCTGTGCGTGTTTGAACACATTCACCCAACCCTCCGTTGGCTTTTTATCCCTTTCTAAACTTTCATAACATGAGTATGTCAACCCCCTTGCTCATGCTGCTCTCTCAATTTGCATGCTTCTTTACATAGTCATGGAAACGGAGGCACCTGTCTCTAATTAACATTCTCAAAGAATTGGCTGCATCTCGCTGACTGAACTCTCTTTGGTGACAAGCCCCAGTGATTCCAAAACACTCAGGCTCAGAGGCGTAGCCAGGATTGTCTACCTATTGGGGTCTGAAGTTAATGTAGTTGGGCACACTGCAGGGGCATTTACATCTGTTAATGCCCACTCAGCACTGCAGAGGGGCCATTTACAGATTGTGGGTGGACCTTGCCCGCTCAGGCCCGACCCTGTCTATGCCTCTGCTCAGGGTGCTTGTGCCCTCTCAACATGTCTAATACTATTTACTTTTCACACATGGGAAGTGAGGACATACAGCTTAACCTGTCCTCTAAAACAACCAGTTCTCTGATGAGAATTAATGTGCAGGTGGCAGGATTGCACTTGCCATTAGCAAGATTATGGGTGGGGAAAGGATTAAAAACGTAACAGGCAACTCGACTTCAAAGAGCGTCCAGCATCGGCAAGTTCGCCTCACAGTTGTCTTTGTTACAAAGTTGTGAACCCTTCTTGTGCTCCGAGGTCAGTCCTTAATTATAAATCAATGATTGCCTTTTGACAGTGTCTTTTTCAAATTGTTTCCCCAGAGCTGCAGTGCCTTACTGCAGGTGAAAAAACACAGCGAGAAGTACAACACACATCTTCCAGACTATATTACACAATACTAATTCCTTCTCACTTATTTAAAAAGACAAACAAACCGTCTATTTCATGTGGGGTTCAACACGTTAGTCGTGGCCACTCTGTTTATTTAGGTGGTTAACAGATATTAGACTATCTGTTTAGGTTAGTCTATTGTCATGTGTCGACATTTTTCGGCCATGTATGGGACACTATCCCTAGTGTCCCTACAAACAATGAAATATGGGCCTTCTTCAGGACAGACAGATTTCTTTTTAGATGGTGAAAATCTTTTCCAAATCCCCGTTGCCAGACAAGTACAATATCTTGGCAGCACTAGAGCTTTGTTACTGAGTCCCCCTAGTAATGATAGAGACGAATTGCTATTTCCAGGTGTTGACAAATCACCTCTCAGCCTGACGAATTCTAGGCTTAATGAGACTGTGATTTCGCCTAATCGATGTGGTAAACATGAGAAGAAGCATGGGTGCGTGCCGGCATGCCAGCCCTCTAAGCTTCTACAAAGGGCCGCGTAACTCTGGCGTCCCAATATGATTTGGAGTCAGGGCGTCTGATTCGCCTAATCTCGTCAAAAGAGTGATCCTCTCCTTCCGCATTGGTACAATCGCGAGACAACAAGAGTCCGGACTCTTGTTGTCTCGCGATCATACCGATGGCTCGATTCGTCTCCATCATTACTAGGGGGACTCAGTAACAAAACTCTAGTGCTGCCAAGATTTTGTACTTGTCTGGCATGGGGGATTTGGAAAAGATTTTCACCATCTAAAAAGAAATCTGTCTGTCCTGAAGAAGGCCCTTATTTCATTGTTTGTAGGGACACTAGGGATAGTGTCCCATACATGTAGACGACCGAAACATGTCAACACATGACACTAGACTAACCTAAATATCTGTTAACCACCTAAATAAACAGTGTGGCCATGACTAACCTGTTGAACCCTACATGAAATAGACGGTTTGTTTGTCTTTTTAAATAAGTGAGAAGGAATTAGTATTGCGTAATATAGACTGGAAGATGTGTGTTGTACTTCTCGCTGTGTTTTTTCACCTGTTTTTAATTATTGGTGATTGATTTTTTGACTTTGAATAAATTAATATAAAAGATGATATTTTGTGACTGTATTTTAACTTTGGTATAAGATGGTTCCTTGTTCTATCACTCTGTTCCCTTGCACATTTTGCACACATTGCATTAATTGGGAAGTGATTCATCCTGCTCAATAATATACTGTAGTTTACTTGGCCTCAGGTGGTAGCACTGAGAGAGGGGTAGCCAGTTCTCAATCTTGTATATTATCTTCTTCAGTAAATCTCCCGTTCTCAGACACTGGCCCCCCAATAACAAAAATTGAGGGAGTTTACCGTTGCTGATATAACTTGCCTTACTGCAGCCAGTCAGTAATGCAAAAGACAGTGCTATTAGCATGTTAGTAGCTATCCTTACGCTTGCAAACACATTCTATCGTTCTTCACACATACCAACTGCTACTTTCTAATTCAACACGCTTACATATGTGTTTAACCCACCTTTAATCAATAAAGACAGGTCGCCAGCTTTGGGGAGGAAGGATAGCTCAGGGGCAAAGTGTTTGTCTTGTGGTGCAACACAGGTTTGAATCCCGATCCCGTGCTTAGATAAGCCACATTATGAATTAACAATAAAATAATAAGATGGGTCCTAAGCACGTAGCTTTCTGTGTGTAGTTATTGTACTGACATGGGGCTGCGTTCGCCATCTTGCCATAGGCGGAACATGGCAGAGTGATGTGACCTGAGATAATGACATTTGCTACCTACACACTAACATCTACTGCTTGCACGCAGATAAGTTTCTGCGCTTTGCCTTCACAGAGGAGTGCTAACAAAAGTAACGCTGAGCAGAGGAAAACATTGCGCAAACAAAATTAAATGACGCACCAGCGCTTGCCTTTGATATTTCCAAACTGGGGCGATACCTGACACTAAAACCACCAAATATGCTCTAAACGTTTATAATCTGGCCCCTGCACTCAAATTATTACACGGGCTATGAGTTAAAAAGAGTGTTTTATAACGCATGGCAGCTTTTACTTTATTTTATTTCATTTATATAGCGCACAATGGATCTGAAGGCGTGATGGCGCATACAGACATACAACAGAAAATATAAGAACATAAAACAAAAAGGGGGGCCAAAAGCAAGGAGAAATAGCATATCACTAGTAGAAAAAAAACCTGCATGAATACATCTTTGGACATATATTATGGACATATAAAGACATTTGGTCATAAAAATAAGCAATGCCTAATCGAGGCGGAGAGCCTAGAGTCCCAATTTACAGTTCGAGCAGCCCCTAGGAAGAGATTTACATAATCTAAGATAGGTGGGTAAAGTGCTAAACCCGCAGTCCACTAGGACACAGCCACTAGATTGCTGCGAGCACTAGTCGCTGAGGTCAATCCTGCATACAATCTTCAGGTCTGATGTTCTAACTACTCCAGGTCCAGTTCTTTGATGTTACCAAGCGAGTACCTTATTTCGCAGTGAGTCTCTGGATTCTTTCCCTTCCGCCTTCTCAACATTAGTTATCACAAAGTTCCTTTGGTCCAGAATGAAAGATTTAGTACACATATTATCAATAGTGGGCATTTGTGCCTTCCTGGTGTGCAGGCTCCTAAAGGTGACCTGTTTGGTGTTAGAGCCTAAAGATTGTTTGGCGAGAATTTGACCAGGATTGGGAACAGGCAAATCAAAAGCCTCCCCTGAAGGGTCACCCAACAAGCAGGGAGCAAGCAGAACAGTCTCCACCTGGCGGGGCAAGCCTGAAGGGGTAGGCACTATATCAGCTGTTTGGCAGTCCTGCTGAACACCAAACTGGAGGGGGGTAGTTTGTGCAGAGTTATCGGTTCCTTCAAGAGTAGGCTTCTGCCGGTGTGGTAGTGATGGAATAAGCGTGTTATCAGTCAACATAAATATCTGAAAGTCTTCCATATTGGAGCAGACTTTAATGTCCCGCAGCACCTGCTCCTTAAAAAGACGCCAAGTCTCTGATATCTTGAGGTTGGCAGCCCCTCTATCTATGCTTACTGCTGAACCACCCCTCCCCCCGTCTTGTTCCCATTTACAGATTGTTAGGTAAGCCCCAAGTGTACACCCATCGGTGTATATGGGAGCAGACCCCTTACTCACTCTTTTATCAGAAGGATTATCGGCTTTTGGCTGTAAGAACATCGGCATGCATGGGGAAGCACATATAGTTTCATCTCCATTGTTAGGTGTGTCATTCTTGAACTTGTTTAACAGATCATTGTTGCTGTGCAGCAATTTGGTGAAAGAAAGCTGTTCTAGTAGGAGCTTCTGTCTCCTTTTGGCGCTATGTGCCAGGACTTCTGAAAGCCCATCGTTCCTCCTACGAGGGCAAGGGGTGACGAGCGCAAAAAGGGTTCCTCCCTAGCTGTGGCGTTAAGAAGAGGGCTGGGGGAGCCATGCCCTAGTAAGAGAGCAGGTTCAGCTTCCATGGGCAGGGAAAGAAAGATCAGGGGGAGCAAGAAGTGGGCAAAAATGAGCAGTGACCTGACCACAACAATGATAATCACCGGAGAGAGGTCAACAATGGAGCCACTTACCTGCCTGTACTACCCAAGCCGAGAAGAGCATTGGGTGTATATCAGATGTGTGCTCGCTGCTATCTCGGATGCCGATCGTCAGCCGTCAAACACCTCCAGTGTTGGGATACAGCGGGATGCTGGTGGGGCTAGGATGCGGAAGGATTAGGACTAGCAATGAGCTCTGGAACTGCAGGGTGGGGGTCGAGAGCTGTGAAAACGCTGATGGTGTGTCTGCAGTCCCAGCAGCCTCGTGCTCTGCTCGCTGCTCTCAGCTGCACTGCCGCGCCACAGAGAGATTAGAGGAGAAGACCCTAAGCATGGAGCACGTCAGGCTGCACCGGCTAGCACGGCTGCCTCTGACAATGCAGCTTCATCGTCCGGTCTGGAGTCGACGCTATTGCACCTTTTGCAATATCTGTGCAATATCCGTGTACAAGCCTGGAAATAATGCTTTTATTACAAGCTGGTTGTGACATCACAACTGACCTGTAATAGGAAAATGACATCACAACTGCTCTTTAATTAGTTATTACGCTTTAGTTGTGAAATCACAATGTCTGCTGTTTGAGCCAGCAGAGAGCAGAATTTCAGCTGTCACTGCAGCAGTTAATTAAAACCATGAACAACTTTTAAAATTCCTCGCTTGTAAAATAGTTTGCTATGACACTTTACAGCCAATAATTGACCAGGAACTGTTTATGGTAGAATGCTAAATTTGTGCACTGCTTTAGTTTAGCGCATGTGAGCAAAGCTCTTCGTGATTTTTCTTATTTTAAAGTACAAGATGAAAACTTCATTTCGATGTGTTTTGTGAAACTGCTTAAACATTTGCAATACAATAGGAGCTGCATATAAGCTTCCTAAATTTAAAGCAGATTATACATTGATTAAATGGATGAGCAAATGGAAGATCTCTAAGTTAGACTCTAACATTAGATTAAGTGCGAGGACAGGTATCACAGGGAAAGACAGTGCGCAGCCTTGTGTTATGAGGTACAACATACCCCCCACCGCAAAGAAAACAGATATTGCATGGCACCTCGGAGTTCCGAGACCTTACAAAGGAACTCTGCCTGCTGCCTCCTTCCTCAATATGATCAAGGACCTCCTCAGCAACATCGCTATAACTTATGCTAAGGGATATTTTATCCCATATATTCAAAACCCTAACCTTGGTCCATAAACGTATCCATCACACCGAAAACAAATAATTGTATATTCATTGCAGCTCACATACCATTCACATCAACCTCTCGGATCCAAATCATTATGTGTTGTAATTTATCTTAAATATAGGAAAGCAGGAGTTGGTGGAAGATCCTTCTCTGATCAGGCATCTCTTTTATGGGCTCTTTGATGGAATGCCCTTTCATTTATCCTTCATCGGGATGAAAAGCTATTCATTTGCGGGGAAAAAAATTTGAACCGATCTATTTTATCCCGTTTTGTCTCCGGTTTTCAGTGTTGGGTCTTCAGTATATGTCCGCTAACATCTACAGTATCTGCTTCCTTGATGCAAGATTTGAAACATCTGCACAAATACCGCGAGATGCCACGGGTTAGTGTTTGCTTTATGAGGCTCCACACAGAAATAGATGCATGACTTTTTCTCCCACATGAAACAGCATCCCATTTGTGAATCGGGATGTGCTTTTCAGCACAGTTGAACCTGAGCATTTGTGCAAACGCTCACATTTTGATTCACTTTTAGAAATCTATGTACTTTTTTCTACCCATATGACCGGGCTGTGCTGATGCATACCTTCACTTGCTAAATAAATTCCTTTGGAATTGGGTCAAATAGTTCAACAGAAACCAATTGGAGGGAGGAAGGAAGGCATTTATTGAAATAAATGTTCGTTTAAATTCTGTTTTTTTCTTCTACGATGACCCATAACATTTGGGTTGGAATCCTTATAAAAAAAAATTAAAAAAAACAATTGGCAAGACAAAAGTCATTAACATGATGGCTCAAAGAACAACTGAGAGATGTGTGCATCTGATTAGAATCATGCTTAGTTTTGGCTATTTTGTGGCACTGTAAGCAATGCTTATATGGTGCAACTATTGTCAAAGGAAGTGAGGATGGGGGAGCGATGGAATGTGTAGTGGGACATGCATCCCATGGGTGCTATATGTATTTTTAAGCATCCACTGACCACCCATGGCCATGATAGATCCTATTGCCAATTGCACCCACTGAATACCCCTCCCTGGCCAACACGTATCCCCTAGGATCGCTTTGTGCTAGCTCATTGCTGTTTGAACAGTGTTCTGAAAGGTAACAGCTCAATTGCAGCTATCAGCTAGCCCCTGGTACAATACGAACATTTTAATGAAGTGTGCCTTCATCCACATGATTTGTAAGCAATATGTATGCCCTTGCATCTGTTCCCTGTACTAAATTCCTGTTAAAACTAAGCATTGGAAAGCCAAAAATGTTGCCTCCTTTGCAGACATTAGATAGACATTTGTCATTAATTGCAATAATATGCCCAAGTAGTAACACCATTTGCTATCTGTTGCCATATTATGCCAATGAATATTCCAATTCCATGCCTGCACAAAAGCTAGAACTGTTGGCTTTGACACTTCTTGTTGTTTATGTCCTTCATGAGAGTAATGCATAAGTATTCTTCAGCCTAGAACTAGAGTTAATAAATGGGGCCCTATTATGTGCATGGGTAGGTTTTTTTTTTCTTTTTTCCCCTGATCATATATGGATTCGGTAGTTAGGGGCAGTTAATGGAGTCGTAAGATAAAAAATAAAAGTTGGCTTTCTCAAACTTAAGATCTAATCGATGCCTGGTGAGAAAAACAAAGCCATGTTATTTAAAAACTGATAATGCATTGCACAGCAATAATTTAGTAAATCAGGTCCAATGTTATAACAAAACATGATATGTAAACGATTGTAAATTGCTGTATCAATGAAAATCGTCATTTTACTAGAAAGTGTAAAGTTCAGAATGCTTTAGTTTGATGGTGCAGAAAGAGGATTCTACTGTCATTTTGCATTTTAGCTGTATATCGGACATTTCTTAACTACACTTTGAGCTGGATGGGACCTGCATTTGTACTCAAAGAATCCAAGCTGATTTCCCTTTAAGCATTTTGCAAAATAAAAGGGACAGTGTTTTGGATGTTTCTGGGGCATTCTGCAATGCATTTGGAACTGGAAGTGACATTTGTTTATGCAAATATTGGCCAGCATTTGTGCTCCAAAAATCCAAGCTGAATTATTTTACAAACTAAAAACACAATTGAGCCAGCTTGAAGAAGATTTCATGAGTAAAGCTGCCATTCATTGAACTGTGAATGGGAATTGTGGGATATATCGAGGCTGAAGATTATGAATGTATTCCTGGTAGATTTGTGGCTGATGGTGATATCATGATTCAGCCTTGACAGCACAAAATAATTCAGAATGGTTCATAGATACGTATTTAGCACAGCGGACTGGGAACAAGTGATTCATATTTTAAGATGCAAGAACGTCAGGCAACAATGTCACTATTTGACACAGTCACTGCAAGCTGTTGTAATTTAAAGATCCCTCATGATAAGTGCAGTGAAGAATGTCAACACAAAACGTTCTTTGGTGTTATTGGGAACAGGGTGACACATCTAATCTTAAAGTAAATGATTGACAGATCACTGACCCGTTTCACATTAGAGCTGTACTGCTGTATCTTTAATTTAAATTTGACTCTATGGTTTCATAAATATATGTTTTCACACATGTAATAAATATGAATTTATAGTACTATTCAGGTGTAGATATCAGTCAAAGAGCTATGATAGTCTTGGCAAGCTAACTAGAAAGTGCTTTGGGAGTTTGAGATCTTATTTGGAATGGCTGTAAGAATCCAGAATAAAAGATAATGATGAATGCTAGGAGCCATTAGGAGTATCTAGTACATGGATTCACACCACTGTACCTCAAAATCCCAACCTGCTCTCTTAAGACAAGGAATTAAAGTGTCATAATTCTATAAAATAGACCCCTTCCTTAATAAGTGACTAAGCCATTAACAGGAAGGCATAGGCACAACTGGGCGAACTCAAAACAAAAGGCTTTCTTTTTAAATTCCAAGAAAATTTTGCTAAATGAGAGATACATATTGGATTCAGCTCAAATCAGTAGGCGTGCATTTTTTTAAGAGGTAAAGAAGGTCACAATTCAGATGTTTGTTAAGCAAGTAAATGTCACTTCAGAGAAGCAGATGTCCACACACACATTGACCCTTGACCTAGCAGAGTAATAATCCTCACCCATTATGTGTCTGCTTCATGAACATCACCTTATTGACAGGATTCCAATCGTTTTCCAGGATATCTCTTTCAACAGATGTTTTATGTTGAATACAAGACCCCATATACCTTGAGCTGTAGTACTGTACAGTAATGCACAAAAGAAAAGCATTTGAAGTGGCAGATAATTAAATTAATGTTCTGCTCTTAATTCCTGAACCATGCACTTGATTCGACAACGATTCGACAACCAATACTAGATATAAGTTCAGTGAAGTAGCCATGATCACATGCCTTTATAAATGATGCATTAAAATGTATACATTGTTAATGAATTCACATATTTAATTAACTCTGTCATATATATGACTATCAATACATGAAAGATGTCCCTGTATTCAGAATTATTTTGAAATTCTAAATATATTAGTCTAATTAATGACACACGTCCATATAAGAAATGATAAGGGAAATACATACTTCAGTCCAATGTAATCATAATTCCTGAGGCTAGGGCTAACCCACAGCTAAATACATTCCATTATGACATGTTAAAATATATTGGGACATATGAAACAAAGAGGACAATTACTTTTGTGTGAGTAACTGAAGGGGACCTATCACAGGCTCTGTCCCTTACACAATGATTGCATCAAATGGTGATTCCTGGGTAGAGTATGTTGGCCATTTTATTTTCAACACATAGGAAACTGGGAGAGTTTTCAGGAAAACAAAAAAGGAAGAGAGTCTGTCTGACGGGAGCAGAGTAAATTGAGTTTCGAACTTTATGTAGCTGATGGAATCCCTCCTTATGAAAGTCTAGTCTTTTGAGAGAGAGCTGAAGGCAGATTTGTTTTCTAAGACAGAACCAGATGTGCTCAGAGGGATTTGGGAGCAGGGGGACAAACTGAAAAGAAGAGCTTACATGGTGGAGTTGCCTTCAAAATCCAAAAGGGGGTATAACAACCCCAATGCATTAAGGTCAGTCTACCAAGAATTATTTTAATCTGTGGGAGGTATTATAAGTTTGTTGTGGGAACTCTGTTTCCAGGCTTCATCACTAAATGGGGATGTGGACTGTATTTGAAACTTTCTGAAAGTATATTTAAAATAGAATCCAAATTGTACAGGGCACATAAGTCTCTGACAGTAACAAAGTGTTAATTATTTTGCAAATTTTTCACTGGAGAAAATGTATCTGGGTTTGTGAGTATGAAATACCGTACCCTGTGAAATAAGTGCTTACTCTGGAAAATGTGTTCCCCTTACACTCACAAACCAGGGTAGGACAGTTTTGGTACCAACCTTTAGCAGACAACGCAAATCTAGCTCCAAGTCAACAAGTTTGGGTCACCTTCTGGAGCTGTCATGATGCCTACCCCCGGAGCACCAGGCCAGGCCCAGCACCCCCGGGAGCAGGCATCACGCCCCTGGGTAAAAGCCCAGCGGCCCTTTATAGGGGCTCTTTGGACTCTGTCCTGGCGCCGTTGGTGCCAGGCTCATGTTGGACATCAGTCCTGGCGCCATAGGCGCCAGGCTAATAAAGAGAAGTGTTTGGTGCACTTACCTGAAGCAGACCATGCTGCACACTCACCTGATGCAGACCATGTTGCATGAAGAACCAAGCCAAATGAGGCTTAGGAGGGACTATTTTTCTGGAGGAACTATTTTGTTACTTGGGTGGGGCTGTGGAAGAATACTCACCTGGAACTTCGTCCAAGGCTATTTAAGCCACACCCGGACAGCCACACGTGCTTCGCGATGTTCTGCATCCCAGCAGCTGAACGCTCACCGTGTCTGCTCCTGCACCTGGACTCCAGCCACGCCCGCCTCGAACCTGGAACACCTGTAAGGGAATAAGAGAAGAGAAATGTGAAAACCAAGAACTATTTCAACCTTCTTATCTGCATCCGGAATCTTCACGCCAGCATTCCTGAAGGAAGACTTCCATTTAAAAGCACCGCGTTGCTCGCTGCAGCGCCGCGCTTCACTCACCTGTTCCCGAGACGCCGCCGGGCTCCATCGCGGCTCTCAGTGCCGGTCGCCACATCTCTGCACCGCACCTAAGGGAGAGAAGAAGAGACAAAAGGTGAGCAAGGGAACACAAGAGGAAAGTCGGATTTTCAGCCATATTACTTACCAGCTATTCTTGGTGAGCCATTCCACATCTCTGGTCGGCGCCACATCTCTGGCAGGTACCGCACCCCGGCCCTTATGGGGAAAGGACAAAAGACATTACTGGGGAATTATAAAGACATTTAGAGGGGTCGCCCTCATCACTGACTCACCTGATTTTACCCCGGCAATTTAACCCCTCAACGCATCGCCTTTGTTCTGCACCTGAAATAAAGGACAGAAAAAGACTACATAAAAGGATTCTCACACTTGAACTTTTGCATCTTCATACTTACGGCGTATCGCTCAGTAAAGTCAAGTGGATTTGCCAGCGCCATTCTGAAAACCAGTGAAGTAACTGGACGAATGCGCGCCCCTGCACCATAAGCAGGATGGAGAGTTCGTCCTTCCAAACCATAAGGTGAGCTTAAACCGGGGGGTTTGGAGGAAGTCAGAGGAGAACGAAGGGGGAAAGGGGGGAGCAAGCACACTATTCTGCAGACAGTTAATCCCCTTTCTCATCTGCAGAAGGATATTCCTACGGGCCAGACAAGCAAGATTTGGGGGTCCTGTTCAACCAGTGGTCCGAATTCTGCGCATCACGCTTGAAGAGGCCACAGCAACCCAGACCAGACCAGCGCCTCCGTGGGAGCCAGGTGAGCGTTACAGAACGCAAAGCCATCCTACAAATTCCCACCCAGGTGCTATGGAAACTTCAGAGACTGACCAGTTGGCCCAACTACTGGGGGAATTATGGGCCGAAGTACACGCCGCTCATCAAGAGACTAATGCTCTCAGGAGGGAAGTGATTGTAACAAAGGAAAGAGCTGATGACCTGGCTAGACAGCTTTTGCAAGGTCAAGCTGGACAAACTCCTTCACCCGGTTCCGGAGGGAACCCCGCTCCTGTGCTTTCCAGTAACCCGGTGCAGATTAATCTACCTGGAAACATGCCGCTGGCCCCACCCGAACGCTTTTCTGGGGACCCCAAACGATTCGCCGTATTCATGAATCAGTGTCGTTTGCATTTCCTGTGCAGTCCTGGGGCCTTCCCTAATGACCAGACCAAGGTAGCCTTTGTATTGTCATATCTCAGCGGCAGTGCTGCCAATTGGTCAGTTCCACTGGTAACACAAGATGACCCGATTCTTCGTGATTTTCAAAGATTTCAAGCAAGCATGGAAAGGTTATTTGCTCGTCACTCCCAGGGGCAGGCTCTAGAAGACGAACTTCTATCTCTGCGACAGGGCAATCAAGACCTCCTTTCCTACATTGCAACCTTTAATAGACTAATTGTGGAAACTGTGTGGCCAGAGGATTAAAGAATCACGTTATTTTATCGAGGTCTACGCGGAGAACTTAAAGATGTCCTGGCCCAAGTTGTAAATCCGCCCCAAGAGTGCTCTGAATATATAGACTTAGTGGTCCAATTGGATCACAGACTGCAAAACAGAAAAGCAGATCGGTCCAAGTTTGAGACCCGGACCCGGATGTTAGTCAAGACCCACGCTAACCTCAAGGGGGCTGAAGCCTCAGAGCCAATGCAAATCGGAGGAGTTAAAGGACCTTTAAAGCAAAAAGAATGTGAAAGAAGACGACAGATGCACTTATGTCTTTATTGTGGATCCTCTGGACACTTTCTACGAGATTGCCAGGCAAGGCCGCCCAGGAAGGTGGTAGGAGCCGCTGAAAAAATCCATGAAACCTCTGTATCGGGAAACGACCCCGCCCGACAAGTGTAGGGGTCCGCTTGCCGAGCTTGAAAACTAACTCTAAGACCTCGCATTTCACTGTGCCAATGGTCCTCGTAGATCCGGAACAGCCTAAGCGGTTGCATGCAATAAAGGCATACATCGATAGTGGTGCTATAGGAAACTATGTGGATCGTGAATTGGTCTCCAGGATTAACCGCCCCCTGCGTCCAAAAACCAGCAAAGATGTCATCACCACAGTCGATGGAACCGAAATTGCCTCTGGACCGGTAACACATTCCACAGCTGAGGTAGCACTTGTAGGTCCGGACGGCCATCGGCAGTTGTGTTTGATGTAATCAAGGCTCCACAGTTTCAGGTTATACTCGGAATCCCTTGGTTAGAGACACATAATCCTCGAATTGATTGGCGAGCGAAGAGAATAACCTTTCCAGAGTGTGCACGAACCTGCTACCCCGAAAATCTGAAGGTCAGTCTAGCATCAGTAACCTCTGTCTCCATGCAACTACTTCCGTAATACCAAGACTTCCAGGACGTCTTCAAAAAGGAACAAGCCAACACGTTACCTCCTCACAGATCGTACGATTGCCAAATCGATCTGGTGCCCGGTGCACAACCCCCTTGTAGCAGGATTTATGCCCTTACTGAGCCGGAGAATCTGCATTTGAGACAATATTTAGATCAATACCTAGCCAATGGTTTCATTTGCCCATCAAAGTCTCTGGCATCCTCGGCTTTGTTCCTCGTGCCAAAAAAAGAAGGCGACCTTAGAACTTGTATCGATTACCGCGCATTGAACCAGATAACTGTCAAAAATCGTTACCCTCTGCCTTTGATCCCTGAACTCCTTGACCAGGTGAAGGATGCTTGCATATACACCAAGTTAGATCTCCGGGGGGCTTATCATCTGGTACGAGTTAAAGAAGGCGACGAATGGAAAACGGCCTTCCGTACAGAATATGGACTATTCGAATACCAGGTGATGCCTTTCGGGTTGAGCAACGCGCCTGCTGCCTTCCAATTCTTCATGAACGATGTCCTTCGGGAACTCATCGACGTCTGTGTTGTCGTGTATATCGATGACATTCTGGTGTACTCCTCTTCAGAATCTGATCACAGAAAACATGTCAGGGCTGTCCTTGAGAAATTGCGCCAGCACAAACTGTTTGCAAAGCTGGAAAAATGCGTTTTCCATACCACAGAGGTTGAATTTCTTGGATTCATCCTGACACCTAAAGGGGTCCGAATGGACTCACGGAAAGTGGATGCCATCCTCAAATGGCCATCACCTAGTTTGGTGAAAGGTGTCCAAAGCATGCTTGGTTTTGCCAATTTTTATCGCAGGTTAATCCCAGAATTTTCACGGGTGGTGCAACCCATCACTGCACTCTTGCGGAAGAATAAACGTTTTGAATGGACCGAGGAAGCTGAACAGGCCTTTCAGGAATTAAAAGCAAAATTTACGTCCGCACCTATTTTGAAACATCTGCGTCCTGATCTCCCATATATAGTCGAAACCGATGCATCCAGCTTAGCCATGGGAGCTGTCCTGTCTCAGAGAGACCCCGAAACCAACCAACTGCACCCCCCGTAGTATTTTGGTCCAGAAAGTTCTCGCCGCCGGAGATAAATTATGCAATCACCGATAAGGAATTATTAGCCATTAAGTCCGCCTTTAAGGCTTGCCGGCATTATCTTCTTGGCGCCAGACATACCATCACCGTGATCACTGATCACCGAAATCTACAATATTTAAAAACTGCCAAGGCTCAGTCTTCACGACAGCTCCGATGGGCTTTATTCTTTGCTGAGTTCGATTTTGTAATCACCTACCGTCCTGGCTGTAAGAATGGCAAAGCGGATGCGCTATCTCGAATTGGAATGGGAGAAAAGGACACAAACTCAGAACCTGTGCCGATAATTCCCGAACAAAAAATCTTGGGGATAACCACTTTACAAACCCTTGAAGACATTCAAGCATGGGTAAAACTATTCCTGGACTCTTCAGCCTTGCAGGATTGGATCAAAAGGGGGTCTGCCTTTTCAATCAACGATGGCTTACCTTACTTCCAAGGACGTTTATTTTTGCCAGAAAAGGAATTGCAAGAACTGGTTATTTCCCGTCATCATGATACTCTGATGGAAGGACATCCTGGCATTGCCAAAACAGAGGAAAAAATTAAACAACAATTCTGGTGGCCGTCCTGGCGAAAGGATATTAAATCTTTCGTGATGTCCTGTGGAGTTTGCGCCCAAAACAAAGGTCAAAAAACAAAATCCGCCGGTCTTCTTCAACCCTTAGACATTCCACCAGCACCTTGGCACACCTTGTCACTAGATTTTATCACGGACCTGCCCTCTTGTAATGGATACAATATTATTCTGGTTGTGGTGGATTTATTTTCCAAGATGGCCCATTTTATTCCATTGAAAGGATTACCTTCAGCTTTTGTTCTTGCCAAGGAATTCCTCGAAAATGTCATCCGTCTGCATGGATTCCCGTCCATACTAATCTCCGATCGGGGAAGCCAGTTCATTTCTCGTTTTTGGAAAAAGTGTTGTCAACTGGCACAAATCGACGTAAGACTCTCAACCAGTCACCACCCACAGACCGATGGTCAGACGGAGAGAATGAACCAGACCCTTGAACAATATCTACGATGTATGTTGCACCAATCGGAGGGTAATTGGAAGGACATTTTATGGGTGGCTGAATATGCATACAATAACTCGATACACTCTGGAACTGGTCAGAGCCCCTTTTATACCCTATATGGACATCACCCTCGTACTTCAGACCTGGACTGTCCTTTGAGCCTCGAAATGCCCGCAGTCGACCATTTGCATTCTACGATTACTCAAGCCTTCAAGGATGCTACTGCACACTTACAACATGCGAAAGAGAAATACAAAAAGAATGCGGATCTGCATCGCAAGGAGGCGCCTCCATACCAAATAGGGCATCAAGTATGGTTGGCTACCAAACACTTATCACTCAAAGGACCTCGGACTTTTAATCCAAGGTATTTAGGCCCTTACTCGATCAAAGCTATAATTAACCCAGTGGCAGTCAAGTTAGATCTACCAGCTAACATGCGGATTCATCCCGTCTTTCATGTGTCGCTTTTGAAACCAGTGCAACCAGGAACCAGATTAATAAAGCCACCAGAACCAATCCAGATAGATGGGGAGCCTGAATTCGAGGTGAAGAACATTTTGGACTCTAAGATCTCAAAATCAAAACTTTTCTATCTAATTGATTGGAAGGGGTACGGGCCTCAGGAAAGATCTTGGGAACCCAGCGACCAAGTACATGCACCTCGGCTAGTAAAAAGGTTCCATCTGAATTTCCCGAACAAACCGAAACCTCCTGGGGAAAAGGCCTTGGGAGGGGCCTTGGAGGGGAGTGCTGTCATGATGCCTACCCCCGGAGCACCAGGCCAGGCCCAGCACCCCCGGGAGCAGGCATCACGCCCCCGGGTAAAAGCCCAGCGGCCCTTTATAGGGGATCTTTGGACTCTGTCCTGGCGCCGTTGGCGCCAGGCTCATGTTGGACATCAGTCCTGGCGCCATAGGCACCAGGGTCATAAAGGGAAGTGTTTGGTGCACTTACCTGAAGCAGACCATGCTGCACACTCACCTGATGCAGACCATGTTGCATGAAGAACCAAGCCAAATGAGGCTTAGGAGGGACTATTTTTCTGGAGGAACTATTTTGTTACTTGGAGATGGCTGTGGAAGAATACTCACCTGGAACTTCTTCCAAGGCTATTTAAGTCACACCCGGACAGCCACACATGCTTCGCGTTGTTCTGCATCCCAGCAGCTGAACGCTCACCGTGTCTGCTCCTGCACCTGGACTCCAGCCACGCCCGCCTCGAACCTGGAACACCTGTAAGGGAATAAGAGAAGAGAAAGGTGAAAACCAAGAACTATTTCAACCTTCTTACCTGCATCCGGAATCTTCACGCCAGCATTCCTGAAGGAAGACTTCCATTTAAAAGCACTGCGTTGCTCGCTGCAGCACCGCGCTTCACTCACCTGTTCCCGAGATGCCGCCCGGCTCCATCGCGGCTCTCAGTGCCGGTCGCCACATCTCTGCACCGCACCTAAGGGAGAGAAGAAGAGACAAAAGGTGAGCAAGGGAACACAAGAGGAAAGCCAGATTTTCAGCCATATTACTTACCGGCTATTCTTGGTGAGCCATTCCACATCTCGGGTCGGCGCCACATCTCTGGCAGGTACCGCACCCCGGCCCCTATGGGGAAAGGACACAAGACATTACTGGGGAATTATAAAGACATTTAGAGGGGTCGCCCTCATCACTGACTCACCTGATTTTACCCCGGCAATTTAACCCCTCAACGCATCGCCTTTGTTCTGCACCTGAAATAAAGGACAGAAAAAGACAACATAAAAGGAGGCTCACACTTGAACTTT
This sequence comes from Ambystoma mexicanum, assembly GCF_040938575.1. Taxonomy (NCBI): domain Eukaryota; kingdom Metazoa; phylum Chordata; class Amphibia; order Caudata; family Ambystomatidae; genus Ambystoma; species Ambystoma mexicanum. The sequence goes on from NC_090922.1 coordinate 551,957,196, forward strand.
TGCATCTTCATACTTACGGCGTATCGCTCAGTAAAGTCAAGTGGATTTGCCAGCGCCATTCTGAAAACCAGTGAAGTAACTGGACGAACGCGCGCCCCTGCACCAGAAGCAGGATGGAGAGTTCATCCTTCCAAACCATAAGGTGAGCTTAAACCGGGGGTTTTGGAGGAAGTCAGAGGAGAACGAAGGGGGAAAGGGGGGAGCAAGCACATTATTCAGCAGACAGTTAATCCCCTTTCTCATCTGCAGAAGGATATTCCTACGGGCCAGACAAGTAAGATTTGGGGGTCCTGTTCAATCGGTGGTCCGAATTCTGCGCATCATGCTTGAAGAGGCCACAGCAACCCAGACCAGACCAGCGCCTCCGTGGGAGCCAGGTGAGCGTTACAGGAGCAAATTGCCCAGGTGATAATTCCCCAGACTCAATCGTCACCTGAATGACATGAATACAACTGGCTCAAGCTATGGCTCAGAGCTCAATCCCATCGACCCGGGTCCTATGTGGCCTTACTGGCTAAGTGTGGCAAGGCAATGCTATTGACAGTTGGTAGGCTGTTACCAGCAGGCTTGGGACGTGAAGGCAATGACTTCTGTTTCAACTCCATGGTGTGCACATTACAATGAGCACCAAAGAGTTGCAGCTCCCAGAATTCCTAACCTTTATCTAAATGAGAGAAATGCTATAAATCTTCCCCCAGTTCCCCCCCACGCTCCCGCCCCCTATCGTTACCAGGCATTGAGGGAATGAAAGAGATAAGAGATAGAGAAGGGGGTTTTAGGCAGTGGAACTGAGAGGGGAGTGCGAGTGGTGAGAGATTAAGGCAGAGGGAGTGTGGTTATCATGCTTGCAACTCTCAACTTGTTTTCGTTTTGGCACAAATGGTATTGCTTGAGACACCCTATGACCAGAATAATTGCTTTAAAAAGGGGTAATGGTGTTGGGAGCAGAATATATGGTTGACCTAGCAACTGCCATAGCTGTGGCATATAATGGTCAAAGCACTGAACGTTCTTTTTGGTATTTTACACAATATCAGCCCATGAGGGGTAGTTACTTTAATATCTGCCAATCAAGGAATAGAATTTTGGAATTTGATTTTTCCTTGTAAGTGGTGTGTGGGTGCAGGCGCTTGTGAGTTTGTGCCTAGAGGTGTGAGCACACCAGATGAAAAACTCCACAATATACCTATTTTTGGATTGTACACCTGCTCTCAAGCTCCCCTGAACACCCACCAGATGCAAGAGAGCTTCGGAAAGCACCTGTGGGGCTCCTATGAAAATAAAAAGTGCTTTCTAGAAAATCTGGAAGTAGGCTGACATCAAAGAGGGTCCACTTTAGAATCAACACTTTCATTAGCACTAGGCCACTCTCAAGATAACACATTGATCTAAATACCACTGAATAAGAATTGGATGATGTTTGGCCGCTAGGCATACTGTCATCCACATGTTGTAGCATGCCATGAACAGTCCTCCTTCATCTGTCTTTACTCCCCTACCCCACGTGACAGGCAGTAGGCAGCATTGATCTCGGGACTATATCTCATGTCGCACTATATGACAAACAGCAAGGTGGTGCTGCGCTGGTCTAGATGTTTTTGCCCATCTAAGCTGTCTGGTACTCCAGAGTGGGTGTGACCATCAACCAAAGTTGCTTTAGGGCAGGTTTGAGGCTGTCCCTCCACACTGAGTAGGTTATTGCACTTGAAACACCTCACAGTTGTGATGGCACGGCATGGGGGCTGCGTGTGCTGTGCAGAAACACCTCACAGTTGTGATGGCGCGGCATGGGGGCTGCGTGTGCTGTGCAGAAACACCTCACAGTTGTGATGGCACGGCATGGGGGCTGCGTGTGCTGTGCAGAAACACCTCACAGTTGTGATGGTGCGGCATGGGGGCTGCGTGTGCTGTGCAGAAACACCTCACAGTTGTGATGGCGCGGCATGGGGGCTGCGTGTGCTGTGCACACGCATACAGATATGCACAAACAAACATGCAGTGGCATCCCAGCAGTGAATAAATGTGTAGACTGGCGGCATGAGCACCAGCTCATGTGTAGTGTTCATCGGGTGTGTATCTGCTTCTTACACAGCATGTAAAGGCCCTCCCTGTTGGCATGGGCCATCGGCTGAGGCTTTTAAGATCAGCCAGGGTCATTCCTCATCCATCCTACATCCAGCAGGATGGTATTTCCCCTGCAGCCAGCAACCATGGGCAAACCAAGAGCCACCTACATGAGGATTTGACCAGATGGGCTTCAGGCCAGCATCTATAGGTAGGATATAACAATAGTCACTAGCAGTTGCCAAAGTTCATACCCACTTTAAATAATTGAAATACTCTCGCATTTGCTGCTTTGTTTGTTTGTTGTGCCGGTCAGTGCTATGTGTTACTCAGATTCAGCACCGCAATGGTGGAATGCGGGTGGCCTTCAGCACTGAATACCAGGTGCAAACATGTGCAAAGCGGCCTTGAAACAAAGAACTGTTAAGTCCATAGCCTCTGTACATATTTTCATTGTGGCGTTCACTTTTAAGGTCACAATCAAAACTGATAGGATAGCAGTTGTGCACAAGCGGGGAAAATGATGATTCACTGCAATATATGCATAGCATATGGAGTTTCTGAAGTGCAGGAACATCAACAGGCACAGTGCTTACAGAAGGCATTGTTTTTGCATAGTTGCCTACATCACTCGTTCCAATCTGTAGGCCCTTATACAGTCCAGTTTTTTAAATTTGCATTCCGTCACCTGTAGTTCCACTTTTACCATTATAAAAATCGGACTACAAGTACCAGAATGCAAAGGAAAAAAACAGGACTGTACAAGCACCTAAATATTGGGATGGGTCATGTTGGCAAATATGTTTTTAAATACAGCTCTGGCAGAACAGAAGAAGCTGCAATTTACCAGAAGATGCTAGTCTAAGCTTGAAATGATGTTGATGAAGGTAGATTGTAAAAATCAGTAAATGGAATCGCCAATGCAAACTAATCCAATCTTTACTTTTATCTACATGTTCTCCCAAAGCAATTTCAATGTAATTTTTGTTAAGAAAGGTTTGAAAATAACCTCACAAATTCTTCCTGCTTACAGCAGAGCACTGCTACTCGCTTGGGCAAAACTTGCTTCATGATTTCATCTTGAGTTTAACACTAAGTGTTGGTATGGGAGGTTTTGGGAGATCTTCAAAACTCTACCAAAGGCTTTCATTCTAAATTTGATGGTAATTCAACTGTAAATGTGTCACAACACTGGCAAAATTTGTTAACGTTGCTGCCACTTAGTCCTGTGGACCCACCACAGGATTCCAAGTGGTGGTATGGCGGTGTTAGTCCTCATTGTTGCAGTACATAGGAATCTGTGGGGATTTGGACAGATATACAGTGAGCAGTAATTCCACTGTGGAAAATCCACTACATTTTGGGGTTAAAGTGGAGCATTTTCCATACAGTATTAGCTGGAGGTAAACCCTCCACTTTAAAGCAAAATTCATAATTTGAAGTTGTGTTAAATGCGTCAGTAAATCCATAAATCCAAATTACTGCCACTTTCTTCCTGCATCACCAAACTTGTAATGAGGCCAAGCATCTGGAGCGGGGATCCCTTTTTAGAGTATTGTCGACAAGCAGATGAATGCGTCATTCATAGCTACTGCCCCTCTCCCACCCCAATATCGTACAGGTGAAAAACGTTACTCACTTAGATGACCGTACTGCCCTTACCCCAGTCTGGTAAAGCAGGAAATGGACCTAATGTAACTAAAGATGGCAAGAAAAAGCAAACTTGCAGTGAAATAACACACAAACCTGCAATGGACACAAAGCAAGTGTGCACTCACTATGTAGAAACACGAACACTAGGACAAATCTGCATTTCTACACAAAGAATATTGATTGCATCCATTTAGACATGAAGAATATTTACAGTAACAATGTATAAACTGAATGCAACATGAATTAAACACTTATATAGCTCACTAACATAGAGCCACAACAGTAATGGACAGCCATCTTTTCCAAAATGAAAGTCACAGCAAGCATTTAATAGAATGAAAAGCCTCGAGACTCCCTGAAAACTGAAACTGCTGAATTCACTGAAATACAGACCTGTGCAGTGCACAGACCCAATGTGCCGACTCTTGCCAGGTCCGAGATCCATCATCAAATGTCTGGCCTGATCTCGGGACCCAGCTAGCCTCAGCACTGACCAGGCTATACTGAGACCCCAGCTTCACAGAGGGAAGCTAGGAGTTCAGTGATCTAATTTGCTCTATGCTCCTTTTACTGGCTGTCATTCGCGTGTCTGCAGCCCCTATTTGCACTATTTGTTCACCCCATTTTCTTTCTTCTGATCTGAAAGGGAATTCACAGGAATCAGTGAGCCATGAATATAATGGGAGGGGGCCTCACTGTTGAATGCAGGCTTTCTACATGCTGGGCACACCATAGAAATACCCCCACCTACGCCCTGAATAAAAGTAAGCAACCAGCCCAACCATACCGTAGCCAAACACATTTTATAGCAATTGTTTGTTTTATAAGGAATTGCAAAAAGTCCTTCGATTAACAACCAGTTTTGAATATATAACATCTCAGCAACTGTCTCTCAACCTGCTGAGTTACCTTAGTAGCCTTCTACTGTAGAACGTGTCTATGGATCCCTTAATGTACAAAAAGCACTGAATTACCCCCAGTATTTTGGGTGCACCACTGCCATGGAAGTGAGTTAAAGTGGAATTGATGTACAATGCAATGTTTGGAAAGAAGCAACATGAAAGAAATTGCACCATTTTTTAAATATTATTTTGAAAATTTCCTTTGAGTGGAGTATAACTGCCAGCACCACCTCCTGGGAACTCTGCCCCCTCGGCACTTCCACCCCTACCTACAAACTCCACCCCACCACCACACTTATGTGATTCCCTTTACATTTTTTTCCATTTCCACCACTGGCACAGACGATAGCTATGCAACATAAGCCAAGGTTAACGAGAAATTATGGAGGATTCGGATGCGTCAGTGAGAACACAAGACAATAATTACCAGGGCACAAGCCATATTTTCCTAAGAGTAATTAAAGAACAACCTGTCTTTGAAGGACATGTGCAGAATAATTATAAGCTAAAGACTTCACAGGGAATGGATAAAGCAAGTCCCTAGTGGTAGTGAAAACCATGACAGACATAGTGGCCCTCATTACGACCCTGGCGGAAATCGAAAAACGATGGCGGAAATGCAATACCGCCATCGAATACCGCCCGTTGCGATTATGACCCGTCACCGTAAAGTACGATGCCATTAGCGACACCGTAGTGAACGCCAACGCTAACTGCACCAAGTACGCGCACGCGCGCACTGCGAAACCGTAATTACCACCATGGCGCAACGGTACGGGAATTCGGACCCTAGCGGACATGCACCTAACGCCATCAAGCATGGCGGAAAGTACCATTCCGCCATGGTGAAAAGTACGGCATCGCAAACCAACCGTAAAAGGCCATACTAAGTGCCTGTACACCACTCCCTGGCCACATTGCACAACTCCTCGTAGGTGCAATGAAGTCAAACAATGCAACCAGTGAAATGTACAAGTCACCCATGCATGCCAACGAACAAATGAATGTAGGGGCTCCAAGTGCCTTGTGAGTGGCCATCCATATTAGCCATGGCACCATTGCCGTACTGATGCAGCACAGGCATGTGAAGCTCCAAGTACAGCAACATGAACTGAAAAGTGAGACAAACAAAAACAGGCCCCCCATCGCTTGACACCAGTGCAAGGCAACATACAAAGCAATATCCTGAGTGAGACTGCACCAGCCCTGTACCCCTGCCAGTAAACAAACCAACCAGCAGCATAAGCATGTACCACACAAGTTGGCAGAGTGACTGAGCAGCCAGGCACATCTCAAGAGGGTCCAATGGGAGCAGCAGGGCACAGATGGCACGAATACAGAAGCCATTCCAATGGACATGACCTCAGTCTCCCTCAAAGAAACGCACGCAAACACAGGCACCTGTGACCAGCCATATTCTGAAAATCACATCATTCCACCAATCCACCTGGCTGACCGGCATCTGTTACACAAAAGCCAATCCCCCTCCCATGAGCATGACATCATTAAAACAGTCATAATGGCAGCCCCTATCCCTGACCTTACTGGCCTTTGTAGGCAAACGTGCCCAGTACAGTACCATGCAACTATGCTCAGAAGGCCGAACCCAAAGCAGATCTCCTCACAATACATCGCTCCACAAATAGGAATATGCTACATAACTTGCAAAGAATAACGCTACAAGGTCAATATCATAATCAAATTTTAATGCACAACAAAATCACCCGGGCCATACAGCTATTAGGTCATGAACTCCAAATCATATCTCATAATTGTGGGCTGCATCCGCAATAATTGACCAGCTTCTTCTTGTGTGACGCCCTGTTCCTCCATGGTACACAGGGGCTACATCCACGTTCAAAAAGGCAACATGGAAGCGCCTAGAACCGCAGGGCCGTCCCATTAGGTAGGCACTAGTCCAGCTGAAAGCTTGAAATGTTGCTCCTAGCCACTAGTACTGCGTAAGGGCATGTGGGCCATTGGCGATCGTCCCACAAGATCGTAATGGTGCTCCACTGATTAACACGAAGCAGCAGGTGTCGGGAGTAAAAGCCATCTGCAGGAGTGGCATACAGATGGCAGCGGCAAAAGGGGAGGAGATACCTGTCACCCAAATGAAACGAAAAAGAATAGTATGGGCATCTGAACTCCATTTGAATTACTCACTTCAAAGATCACACTAAATCCACAGCCATATGCATGCTAGCCCACTCAAAAGGACTATTCGCACCCAATAATCACTTGCGAATCATAACCATATAAATCGAGGTGAAAACACTATTACAAACGAGTGTTTGTGTGCATGCGTCTGTTAAAACAGAATCCATTAGATGGGATTAGTAACGTGCATAGACACAAGTGTTTGAAGGCGCGTCGAGACAGGGAGGGTTCAACAAGGGCAGATAGACGATGGTCCCACTATGGCAGCCCTGCATCACATAGCGCAGAGGAAGTTGATAGATTCCAAAAAGCCATGTACATGGCAGACTCTCTATCAAATCATCTGTCCATGCATCCATACATCATTCCCTCATCCTGGTATGAAAACGCCTGATTAGTTACTCACATAACATTAGAAATTTCCAGTGAATCTGTGCTAAATGCAGTCTGCAAAATCCACTGTGCTCCAGGCCGGAATTCTAGTGTTGTGAAGTAACATGTATTAGGGAACGTCCTGCCTTATCCTCCACTACGCTATTGCGCATCCCATACTATTCATATCAATCATTGCATTCTCGGCATGGCCCCTGTCCCAAGGACATCAAACAATAGAACTTTCTATCTGCAGTCAGACCTGTGGGCGTCTCCTCGCCGCTAGCTGGAAACCGAAAGCGCTGTCCTTCGAATTCCTCATTTGCAACATCACGTCGAAAAGGCATCTGTGACCGCTTGAAATCACAAATCCATCCATTTAGTGCGGCAGTGTGTGAAAATGGCAACTGGCTACACTCACAAATGGGACGCCCCGCCCGTCGGTGAACCGCGGTACAGCGCTGCATGAGGGTCCACCGTTAATCGAGTACTACATTCCACGGACCCTTCACAAGTATGTTCCCGACTTCAAAGATAGTATGTGAAACAATGGGAGCATAGCAGATTTAACATATGAAGCAAGATCTCACTGCCATCGGGATGAAATACATGATTGTAATAGCAAGATGCCATGCGTCGATTTGCAGCGTTGTGTGCGGGACGTGCTCGCCCAAAGGGGATTGCAGCTTGCACAGGTGGAATGAATCACCACAGGTGGAGGCTATACAGCTTGGAAACACATAAATTGCACACCCAACCCCCTCCCACAACCACACCCATTCCAAAATGCTACCGGCAGGACTTGCGATGTTGGCCCTGGGGGACCTGATAGCACTGCAAGTACTCCAACTTCAAGAAGAAGACGAACACCAACTACTACAACAACCGGCCGCACAGAGGAGACGCAGGAGGAGGAGGGCAAGGCAGGGCCAGCAAGGCCCACCAGCACAGCCACTACCACCACGCAGGCAGCCCGCAATCCCACGCCTCCGAGCACATCCGTTCAACCTCACTGATGAGCAGATCCACACCCTCTACCGTTTGGACCGGGACACCATAACCGCCATTGTGGACATGACACACGCTGACCTTGTCAGCATGATAGATAGCCCAACCGCCATCCCACCCCTACTGAAGGTGGTGTCTGTACTCCACTTCCTGGCCACAGGCACCTACCAGCACACAGTCGGACAGTTGCATGGCATTTCACAGCCACTGTTGTCACGGACACTATTGCAAGTGCTCGATGCCCTCCTGAAGCACGCAGACGACTACATCTCTCTACCACGCTCGGACCAGGAAATTACGAACACAAAAGTGGGATTCCATGCACTTGCCGGCATACCGGGTTGCATTGGTGCCATCGACTGCACCCATGTGGAATTGGTTGTCCCACATGCCATGGAGGCCCAGTACCGCAACCGAAAACAATATCATTCTCTTAATGTACAGATGGTGTGAGACTCAAACAGGATCATTACACATTGTTGTGCCCGATTTCCTGGATCAACCCATGATTCCATGGTCTTACGGAACTCTACAATACCACGCTACATGGAGCGACATGCAGGGAACAGATCCTGGCTACTCGGTGAGTCTCATTTCATGCATGATAATGTGGGGTATGTGATGCGGCAATGACCTGCCAGGAAGGGGGGGGGGTGCTTACGTAGCAATGTCATTCCTCAAACATCCTTTATTGTCCACATACAGGTGATGCCGGGTATCCACTGAAGAGATGGCTCCTTACACCACTCCGGAACCCACAGGACCAGCATGAGGAGGACTACAACCATGCCCACTCACGTACCCGTGTAGTCATAGAACAGGCATTCGGCCTACTGAAGGGTCGTTTCCGCTGCCTCAGCAGGTCTGGCGGGGCACTCCTGTACCGCCATGAGAAGGTTGCTAAGATGGTCATGGCATGTGTCATGCTACACAACATGTGCATACGTAGGAATGTGCCCATGCCCCCTGACGCAGAACTGCAAGCACCAGAATATGGTCATGATGTGGGTGGGGATGTGGCAGAACCTGAAGGAGTCCGCGAGGCACAGGAGGGCCGTGAAATTCGTCAGATTATCATAGAATCATGCTTCTAGCACACACGCCTGATGGTTGATACATGGACATGGGAGTTGTGGCACTGTGTGTGTCTGGAACATGCACAATATGAACTGTACGCCTATGATGGCCTCGTACACAAAGATCAATGTCCACACATCTCATTGGATGATTGTGAAATGTTTATAGCAAATGTGAAATTGTGTTACACACCCCATCGACCCGCCACCCAAGTAAGCCCAACACACCCCCTCCACCCTCCTACCTCCCCCCCGAACACCAGTGTCCAAGGATGCTCATTGTCAGTGGGCAGACGCTATTGCAAGCCCCCTCTCCGGGTATCAGGGGCACCCCTGCCTGTGGAGCGCAGGTTCCTCCCAGATCTACGTTGGGGGCTGCCCTGGACGGAACTTGCAACGGATGATGTCTCTGCCTGCTCACGTCCATGCATGTCCCTAAGGGTTTGTGAGAGCTCAGTGAGCACACGGCGCACAGCGGCAAGTTCAGCACATACGTCTTTGGACGTCGCATGCAGTTCCCCCCTCAGGCTCTCGGTGCTTCTCTCCATTTGTACTCTCAGGCTCTCGGTGCTTCTCTCCATTTGTTCTCTCAGGCTCTCGGTGCTTCTCTCCATTTCTGCCCTTAGTGTCTCTGTGCATGTTTCTATGGCTGCCTTGGTCCCCCCACATTCATCAGCATGCTCCTTGAGGAGCGTGGCCAGTTGCTGCTGTTGCTCGATCACCTGGTCGAGGGACTGTTGCCTCTGCTGGGCCATGGCCATTTGCGGTGGTGTCACAGAGGGGCTGATCACCTCATGTTGCCTTGACACAGGGCTTGTGGGGGATGGCCAGTCGTCGTCTTGTGAGTGCCCCTGCGTGGTATCCTCATGTTGTACGGGATGAAACAAACAGGGGGATTGAGACAGGTCATGGATGGATCGTACATCGACATCACCGTTTTCTGTGTCGGAGCATGCTGCCATTAATGCAGTGTCACCTATGGTGCTGCTGCCACCAGAAGCAGTGCCTTCTGTGGCATCCATTGGGGGGGCCTGTGGTGGTGGTGGTGTTGTGGCCATGCTGGCTGCTGGGGTGCCTGTTGAAGTCCCCTCCTGTGTGCTGCCACTTGATTTGTGCTGCTGCCGTGTCTTGATGCGTGCAGCTGAGGTGGAGGGTCTTTGGCCGTTGGTCTTGGCCCTCTTTGCAGGTGTGCTGGTAGGGGTGTCCTGGAGCTCGTCGTTTGAATCGGACCCTGTGGTGGAGTAAAGGAGGGCGAGCGTTATTAATGGGTCTGTGGAAATTGGAATGGCAATGTATCACATGCATTGGGGTGGTACCTGAGGGTGATTTGGGTCAGGGCCTTGGAGGTGGTTTCATTTTTGTGTGGAATGAGGGTGCAGTTGTATTGCAGCCTGCAGTTAGGGGGTGCCTGCTGCACGTGTAGAGGGTGTTTTTAGGAATTTTAATTATTTATTTATTTAATTTGACTTTTAATGTCCGCTATCAGGCCAATGTGAGTGGACGTTCTCCTGGACATGTGTTTCTGTTGCACTATGTGGACACATGGTACTTCACATGATTGAACATTGTGGTTTTAGCATAGTTTTATTTGGGCCACCTACCTGATTCTTCGGTTGTCTGCACTCCTTTCTCCATCCCTCCGACTCCCTCTATGGTCTCCATTCCAATGGTGGAGGCACAGATTTCTTCCCAGGGGGTCAGCTTGATGGGTGATTCCGATCCTCCCCCGGTAGCTGTGGCAATGTTTCGGTTGGCAGAAAGTATGCTACGGACGCGTATCCACAGGTCGTCCCATCGCTTTCTGCATTGCTGTGGGTTGCGGGGTGCGGTCCCCACCGCACTTACCCGCTGTGCCACCAGGGCCCATATGGCCTTCTTGTTCGCAAGTGCCGTCCTGGTCATTTGCGTCGAGAAGACGACGCCAGCATTCTCCTGGAGGGTCTCTGTGAGCACCGTGAGTTCCTCACGTGAGAAGTGGACCTGCCGCTTGCGGTCGCACGCTTTTTTCGCTACTTTTTCCATTGTTTTGGTTTCACTAGGGTGGATGACGGGTTGGGATGTCTCTCAGGGTAGTGTTTTTAATGGTTGTGTGAATGTTCTGATTTTATAGGTGTACGGCGTGCTGTTTCCTGTTCCGGGACCATGTTTTTGCTTCCGTTTCCGTATATTTACGGTCACCGTATTTTCCGATTGCCGCTCTCTACGGTGACCGCTATGTCCGGTGGCGGAATTGCACCTAGGTCGCCGTACGACGGCGGTGAGGGGCGTTTTGGGGACATTTCCGCCATCGCGGACTTTGCACTTCCGCCAAGGCGTAGTGCTCGTGCCCGATGGGTCAGAATTAGCCGCACTTTACTCTGTCGTGCCATGGCGGAAACGCTATTTACGCTATGGCGGTCAGGTCAGTTGCTTTCCGCCAGGGTCGTAATGAGGGCCAGTAAAATTAACTAAAATCCCCATGAATGTAGGGAGAAATATTTCCAAATGCGGTCTCATCACACGTGACCCAGTTTGAAGAAGAATGTCTATTCATTTTAGCCGGGGCCTCTGTCAAACTAATGCAGAAGGCGCAAAATGCAGCGGTTAGACTTGTGTTTGGAGTAAGTCCTCTCCTATTTCACGGTTGCGTCGATCCATTCACTGGCTAGCTGTGGAGGATAGGATCAAGTTCAAGATTGGTTGCATGATATATAAATGTTTGAATAATCTAGCCCCCTCATATTTGGCAGATAGGTAAGTTTTTACCAACCAATTCAGACACTTAGATCATGGGATAAGCTAATTTCGGTCAATCCCCTCTTCTTTCTCTGTGTTTAGAGGCGATAGTAGGCTCTCTGTATTCGGACCTAAATTATGGAACAGCCTGCCATGGGAGATTGGGAAAATAGAGTCCTTTTCCCTGCTCCGAAAAAAGCTAAAAACCTATAGTTTTAAATAGGTTAGATGGACCATGGCCACGGGCATTTAGCAAAGTTAACGGACCTGGTACCTGTTCACTGATTTGTTTATATAACATATGCATCTAGATACGATTTAGTCCGTCCTTGTTGCGCAATACAAAATCCTCAATCAATTAATCATTAGCCATAGACACAGATAGGACACCTGCCTCACTTCCTCACTTCTTGTGCAAATTCCCAGACATGAGGTGCCATGCAAGGCCAACTACAGAGGAATCACTCTGGCTCATGACCTGGAAATTACCGGTGGTATCTTTTTGAATTGAAGGAAAGCAGTTTGTGGACCTCCCTCCCCCTACTCCCATTCTGGCTCATGTGTTGATGAACTGTCAGTTGCCCAAGGTTGGACCATAGAATGCCAACCAATCAGAACCCTCAATGTTAAGCCACCCAGTTCATGTTGTTGCAACCAATTATATATTTTAGAGATGACATATATTCATTATTATCTATTTAGAGGCGGACTCAAGTGGAGCCATCAGATATGTAATATCCAATTAGAAGACCTGTATATAATGTTTATATAGTCCATTCCCCCAACCACTCCCTTACCCCGTAGGTTTTTGTAAACAAGATTGCAATATGACATCAGTAATGATGAAAGTCAGGTTTATAGTCTGTTGGGTTATATGAGCACTTTTGAGAGCTGTGGTTCTATTGTTTGTATGCTGTCTTTACTTTATATTGGATGTTAATAAATATGGGTTTTGCCTTTCACTGTGACTATTTCCATCATTTAGTCTGCGCTTCACTGGCTCCACACCTTCTCCATAATCTGGGGTTTTCTATGCCATTGTTACAGACAGTAGCAGGGTTGATGGTTGGCTATGAGTCGTCAGAGTGTCAGGGTTTTTTTTTAATTTCTTCTACTTCTTTTCCGGCTCAAGGATTTTAAAAGATCTTAGGATGCCACTGCAGGGCAAATTAACATACCATATTGGACCTATTTACGAGTTGGGAAAGAAAAATCAGTGGTAATCTGTTTATTTGCAACCAAACTCAAGTACTGTTACTGCCTCTTGGGACTGTGGGCTAACCACAGGATTATGAGTAGCAGTAGGACGGTGTAAATACCTATTTTGGAGTACAGACATTTTTGGCAGATATACCTTGCGCGGTAGTACTATACAGTAAATCTGATTATTACCTCCAAACTCAGAGTTCGGCCGTGCAGTATAAAATGGCATGATTGCGCTACTGCCAAAAGACGTGTCAGGAACAGAATTACTGACACTTTTTCCCACTCTGCCCAGCTGGTAATGATGCTTGTCGTCTCGTCATCCGCCTGTTCCCCACCATCATGTCCTTCTGGCCTCCCCCCACCTTCCTTCTTCTTACCTGCATTCCTCTACAATAATCGCATCGAGCTGAACCCAGGAAATGGGCACATGTGCCCGTTAGCTGCAACCCATGTGAAGTTGATGCTGAGTCACACATTTCACCACATCCTCTAGCTCATTTGTGTGACACGTGGTCTTAGATGTTCTTTGTGACGGCTGCACCAACACTACTTAATGGAGTAAAAACTTTTGCAAACAGGAGGAAGGATGCAGAAAGAACAGGGGGATTTATTGGCGTTTTAGCCTTCACAACTGGCTCTACATCACAATAGAACAGGGAAGTAATGTTTGTGGTATATGGTTTATGGGTTCATATATAGGTATTATTTTTTTTAGAGCTGGTATACACATTATTAAACCTATGCAATATGTTAAACTGTGATACATGTGTTTTATGTTCACTGAATTCTAATGTATTTTAAATAATTCTGGAATTTCGGGTTCTATTGTAATATATCCGTTTCATTTTTGTAAAAAATATGGCTATTGATTTACTGTGTATGAATTGCATTTTGGTAAAACCCCCATTGCTGCAGCAATTACATGCTTTGGAATACGCGATTGTAATGTTCCTGCTTTTCTGGAAACTAACTTTACTGAGCTGATACCTTCTTGAATGTCGACTACTGAACTAAATTGCGACAAACATAATGTGCAGAGGTAACTGAGGGCAAAAAAAAGAGAAACACATTTTCTGTTTGGGTTGTGCCTACGGGAAGAGAGGGAGAAACGTATCATCTGCCTACAGCATGGGTGCACAACAAAGGGCCCGCGGGCCAGTTGCAAAACACTGGCCCTCATTGGCTCAGCGCACACACGCACCACGTCTTCTTCTTCTTCTTCTTCTTCTTCTTCTTCTTCTTCTTCTTCTTCTTCTTCTTCTTCTTCTTCTTCTTCTTCTTCTTCTTCTTCTTCTTCTTCTTCTTCTTCTTCTTCTTCTTCTTCTTCTTCTTCTTCTTCTTCTTCTTCTTCTTCTTCTTAATTACTGAAAGCATGGGCGGACCCATACAGGCGCTTCCCCATCCAATAGGATGATGTGCACCAACCCACCAATCAACACATAGCCCACATAAACTCACAACTCCTCCCACCGCCCTGTCTGCCTCACAAAATCCAACAACACACTGCTCCTCCTCCTGCCTCTCACCCCTTCACCTCCCAGCAAAGCCTTCCCACTCATCTCAGCCACACCCAGCGCAGACAACCGAACCCTCATCAATTCTCTCTCTACAACATGTCTCTCGCACCTGAGCAAAAAATGCCCCACAGTCTCAGGCACCCCACACACTGCACAGTCCCTCGACTCACGCTTCCCCACTCGATACAGACAGTCATTCAGCCCCACATGTCCTATTCTCAACCGATTCAGCATCACCTCCTCCCCCTCCTCCATTCCAGACTCCCCGCATCCATCTTCACCAACACTTTCCCACGGACACCAAACATCCACCTGCCCTTCACCCCACTCACCCACCTCTCCTGCCACTCATTCATGACCCGTCTCACCACCACAGCCTTCACCTCATCCACACTCAAAGGCAACCTCACATCAATCGCTCCCCTCCTCATACCCTCACCCGCCGCCAGATCCAACAACTCATTACCCAAAATGCCACTGTGACTGGGGACCCACGCCAACTCCAAATCCATTCCCCCATGCACACACTGATCAATCTTCCTCCTGATGTCCAAAATCACATCCTTCCTATCACCATTCCCTGCCACAATCGCCTGCAACCCACTCAATGAATCTGAGAACACCACCACTTTCACATACCCCATCTCGCACACCCTATCAATCGCCAATGAAATCGCCACCAACTCAGCCGTACAAATAGACACATCATTTGTCAGTTGCCCCACTTTATACTCCCCAGTGCTTTCATAATATGCTATACCCATCTCCCAGACACAGGATCTTTCTAACCATCCATGAACACCTTACATCCTTCCTTCCTTGCCACATACGCCTGACCCACAGCCTTGATCTCACCCCGCAAACCCCGCTTCTTTGACACCACACTCGCCAACTCCAAACACCTTTGGAGAACTCATCATCCACATCGGCCATCTCATTAAATCTGTGCCCGTCACAGCCAACAACTCGCCCACACCCCACTGCACCCCCTTCTCCCACATGTGAAACCCCAAAGTGCCCCCCTTCCTCCTCCACCGGTCCCTATAATAGTCAAACCTCCAATTATACTTCAAACATTCATGCACCGGATGAGCCACACTCTTCGCACTGCACTTCACCCACCACCTCATATTCAACGCATCCCTCCTCAACCCGAACGGCATCTCCCCCACAAGCACCTGCACCGCATTCACTGGAGAGGACCTCATCATACCCGAACACACCCTCAATGCCCTCATCTGCACCCTATCCAACCGCAACTTCTGACTCGCTGTGAAACCCACTGCCACCTGACATCCAAAATCCATCACACTCAAAATCAACCCCTTATAGAACATTCGTAAACACTTCTGCTGCGCACCCCATTCTTTCCCAGACACCGCCCACAACAAATTCAACCTACGTTTACACTTATCCACCACACCATCCACCTGCAAATTCCAGTTCAACTTCC
The DNA here is from genome assembly GCF_040938575.1 of Ambystoma mexicanum. Taxonomy (NCBI): domain Eukaryota; kingdom Metazoa; phylum Chordata; class Amphibia; order Caudata; family Ambystomatidae; genus Ambystoma; species Ambystoma mexicanum. Next base: position 551,973,322 of record NC_090922.1, read on the forward strand.
TATCCAAAATCACCCCCAAGTTCCGAAACTCTTCTACGCTCTTCACCCTCACACCTTTCAAAAGCAATTCTAACTCCTGCTGCACCCTTTTCCTAGAGAAAACCATACTCACACTTTTATCCACAGACACCGAAAAGCCCCATTTCCCACACCACTCCTCCATACGCACTATCGCAGCTTGCAGCCGACTCTGCACCAACAACAAACTCTGCCCTCTTACCCATACCACACCATCATCTGAGAAGAAATCCACCTGACATCCGATTCCTGCCAAAGCCCGAATCGACCCATCCACCATCACATTAAACAGCATTGCACTAATCACACTCCCCTGCGGCGTCCCATTCTCCATCTTCCAAACCTCAGACAGCACCCCCCTCACTCTCACCTGAAAGGTCCTATGAGCCAAAAACGCCCTAATCCACCGAAACATCCTCCCTTTCACACCCATCTCCAACAGTCTCACCAACAACCCATTCTTCCACACCATATCATACGCCTTCTCCAAATCCAAAAAGAATGCTCCCACCAACTCCCCATCACACAACGCCTCCTCCACACCAATCACCAACCTCACTAACGGGTCAGCCACCGACCGATTCCTCCTGAACCCACTCTGAAAATCACTCAAACATCCATTGGACTCCAAATAAAACCCCAATCACTCAACCACCATCCGTTCCATAACCTTACACAGCACAACAGTCAACGCAATCGGCCTATACGACTTACACTCCGTAGGAACCTTGCCACCCTTCAAAATCGCCACCACAATCGCTCTCTTCCACAACTTCGGCAAAACTCTACTCTTCCAGATCTCACTAAACAGTGCCAATACCTCCAACTTACATTCCACTGGCAACTTCTCCAAAAATACATACATGACCCCATCCACCCCTGGGCTAGACCACTTCCCCTTCCGAATCGCCCCATACAACTCTACCATAGAAAACGGAACCTCATATCGCTCCTCCCAAGGCCCAACATCCGCCAACAACTCCCGCATCTCCTCCTCAACCACACCCATACCTAGCCTCACCGCTTCTGGGAAGTTCCCTGAACTGTGCACACCCGCAAAATACTCCCCCAACAAATCCGCCTTCTCCCCATCCTCACTGACCACCTCTTCCCCTTTCAACAACACTGACATACCACCCTGCGGCCTCATCAATCAGGACATCCGCTTGAACTGTTTCCAAACCTCACACACACCAGAATCACTCCCCAGGGACCCACAGTAGCCCCTCCAATACTCACGCTTCCTTTCCCTAATCACCCTCTGCACCACCACCTTAGCCTTCTTATATGCCACCACATCCACCAACATTCCCGATCTCACCGCCCTGGCCCTAGCCTTCTTACGTGCCGCCACAGCCCTCGAACATTCCACCGACCACCAAGGAACCTCGACCTTCCCACCCTTCCCCTTCTCAATCTCCGGAACTGCCGCACAGATGCTGCTCCCATTCCCTGCACCAGATGCTCATTCCATTCATCCACCACCCCATCCCTACCGCGAGGAACAATCAATTCCCGACACACTCCCTTATACACCTCCCAATCAGCCTTCCTAAAATTCAACCGACTCCCAGACATCCTTGGCCTGATCCCTACCTCTCCCCTCACAGTCACCAAAATACCAGAGTGGTCGCTCCCCATATCCCCATCCTCACGCACCTCCCAATCACATTCACCCGCAATCGCAAAAGACACCCAGGTTAAATCCAAACACGACAACTTCCCATTCCTCACATCCAACCGTGTACCTGAACCATCATTCAGCAAAAACAGACTCAATTCATCCGCCATGTCCTCCAAAAGTTCTCCATTCGCATCTGTCCGGTCACTACCCCACAACGTATTGGCACTATTCAAATCGCCACACAAAACACAAGGTCCCACATGTCCCCTAATCACTCCAGACAACACGCCCACCTCCACCACCTCACACGGATTATAATAATTCAATACCAATACTTCCGACCCTTCTACCCGAATCCCCGCCCCGATTGCTTCTACTTCTCCATCCACCACAATCTCCCTCGTAATCAACCCCTTCCGAACTGCCAAAGCCACACCCCCCCTCTCCCCACCAGCCTATCCTTACGAAACAACTCAAAACCCGGAATCACAAACCTCAGATCATCCCTCAGCCATGTGTCCTGAATACAAACCACATCAACACTCAATTCTCCACACAACACTGCTTTCAACTTCTGCCCATTCCTCAACAAACTCCTCGCGCTTCACTGCAAACTCCTCAAGCCGACATCCCACTCTGCTTGCGCACTTTAGCAACCATCTTGAACACATCCTCTTCCCTCACATCCACAACATTCAAAAACTTCCTCCCTGCTTCCACCACTCCTTTTGTAAGATCTGACATATTGATAGAAAAATTCCCCTGAACCAGCTCCAGCACACTCACCATAAAACACATGAACTCAGTTTTCGGGACAACCACCATTTCCACGCCTTTCACTGCCCCACCACACTTTTCTTTTCCACCACCTCACCCACCACCGGATCACTCCTACACACCTCACTCACCACCCGCACTGATTTCACCTTTGCCACAGCCTCTGCATAAGACAATCCTTCTGCCGCTCCCACCTGCACCACCTCTCTCGCCACCCTGCGACTCTCACACCTCCTAAATGCAGCAGGATGCCCCCCTCCACAATTCACACACTTCTCCGGGGACTCTACCTTGCATTCTTTGATGTCATGATCCCCACCACACCTCCCACAGTGCCTCTCATTCCTGCACACTCTCGCCACATGCCCAAACTGTTGACACTTATAACATCTCAAAGGCAACGCCACATAAACTTTCACACAAAACATCACCACCCCCAGACACTCTGTCCTTGCAAACCGCACCGCCACAGTTGTAGACATCACCTTCCCATGTTTGTCCCTCCTCCCCAACCTCCATGCCTCTACCACCCCCACCTCCGCCAGCTGCTCTTCCACCTCAGACAGATATATAGACATCGAAACTCCATACATCACTCCCTTACATGACACACCGTTCTGATCGAACACTCGCACTTCAAGCTCGCCCAGACAATGCACCTCCAGAATCTTCGCCCCCTCCTCCTCCACCCCCTCTTCTTTCCAACCTTCCCTTTCCCCTTACCCATCCTTACCACCTCCTCCAAACACACTCACCCCTTGCACCCGCCTCGAGAGTCCGCTCCGCCTCCTCGAGTCCAGCACCCTCCACCCAGACACCGCTCCGCCCTGCCTGAGTCCGCCTCACCAACGTCATTCCCACGCACCATGTCGCTCCTACCCTTTCAGCCTTGGACCACGCCAGCCGTAGTACGATTCCAGCGGTCCAGCTTACCTGCCGCTTACCTGCCTTTCAGCACATCTCCAGTAAGTGGTCTGTTTGTGTTTGTGTGTCGGGTCTGTTTTGCTTTTTGTTTGTGTGTGTATGTTGCGATGGGGGTGGGGGGTGTCGGATGTGTATGAATGTTTGGATTTTAATGTTTTTTGTGTGTATGTTGAGATGCGTGCGGGTGTGGGTGGGTGTCGGATGTGTATGAATGTTTGGATTTGAATGTATTTTGTGTGTATGTTGAGATGCGGGGGTGGGGGGTGTCGGATGTGTATGAATGTTTGGATTTGAATGTTTTTTGTGTGTATGTTGAGATGCGGAGGTGGGGGGAGTGTCGGATGTGTATGAATGTTTGGATTTGGATGCTTTTTGTGTGTATGTTGAGATGCAGGGGTGGGGGGGTTGTCGGATGTGTATGAATGTTTTGATTTGAATGTTTTTTGTGTGCTGAGTTGGGGGGTGGGGGGTTCGGGTCTGTATTGGTGCATGTTTGTGTGTGTGCTGAGTTGGGGGTGGGGGGTTCGGGTCTGTGTGTGTGCTGATTTGGGGGGTGGGGGTTCGGGTCTTTATGGGTGCATGCTTGAGAATGTGTGTGCTGAGTTGGGGGTCGGGGTTTGGGTCTGTATGTTTGCATGTTTGAGAGTGCTGAGTTGGAGGGTGGGGGGTTCGGGTCTGTATGGGTGCATGTTTGTGTGTGCTGAGTTGGGGGTGGGGGTTCGGGTCTGCATGGGTGCTGGTTTGTGTGTGTGCTGATTTGGGGTGTGGGGGGGTTGGAGTTGGGGGGGTGGGGGGTTCTGGTCTGTATGGGTGCATGTTTGTGTGTGTGCTGAGTTGGGGGGTGGGGGGTTCGGGTCTGTATGGGTGAATGCTTGAGAGTGTGTGTGCTGAGTTGGGGGATGGGGGGTTCGGGTCTGTATGGGTGCATGTTTGTGTGTGTGCTGAGTTGGCGGGTGGGGGGTTCGGGTCTGTATGGGTGCATGTTTGTGTGTGTGCAGAGTTGGGGGGTGGGGGGTTTGGGTCTGTATGGGTGCATGTTTGTGTGTGTGCTGAGTTGGGGGGTGGGGGTTCGGGTCTGTATGGGTGCTTGTGTGTGTGTGTGCTGATTTGGGGGGTGGGGGGTTTGGAGTTGGGGGGTGGGGGGTTCGGGTCTGTATGGGTGCATGTTTGTGTGTGTGCTGAGTTGGGGGTGGGGTTTCGGGTCTGTATTGGTGCTGGTTTGTGTGTGTGCTGATTTGGGGGGTGGGGGGTTTGTAGTTGGGGGTGTGGGGGGTTTCAGGTCTGTTTGGGTGCATGTTTGTGTGTGTGCTGAGTTGGGGGGTGGGGGGTTTGGAGTGGGGCATAGTGTTTGGTTGGGTGTGAGGGGGCCATGGGGCATAGTGTTTGGTTGGGGGTAAGGGGGCCCTGGGGCATAGTGTTTGGTTGGGTGTGAGGGGGCCATGGGGCATAGTGTTTGGTTGGGGGTGAGGGGGCCATGGGGCATAGTGTTTGGTTGGGGGTGAGGGTGCCATGGGGCATAATGTTTGGTTGGGGGTGAGGGGGCCATGGGGCACAGTGTTTGGTTGGGGGTGAGGGGGCCATGGGGCATAGGCCCTCATTCCAACCCAGGTGGTAACTTCCCTACTTTACCACCATGGTGTAAACTCCATTTACACCATGCTGGATGGCAGATTTACCGCCCCATTCCAAGGTGAGTGGGGCGGTAAATCCCCAATCCCCATTTACCCTTCCCCATTCCCATTTTTGCCCCATAGGGCATAATGGGAGTGGGGAAGGCGCTAATTACGGCACCGTAAATTACGGTGCCGTAATTAGCGCCAAGGACGCTTAGCGCCTTGGTACTTAACGCCTGCTAAAAGCAGGCGTTAAGGTGGAAATCAGGCGTTAAGAGTTCACGTCGCCGACAGCGCCGTTAAACCCTTAACGCCTGGGTTGGAATAGTGTTTGGTTGGGGGCAAGGGGGCCCTGGGGCATAGTGTTTGGTTGGGGGTAAGGGGGCCCTGGGGCATAGTGTTTGGTTGGGGGTGAGGGACATGGGGCATAGTGTTTGGTTGGGGGTGAGGGGGCCATGGGGCATAGTGTTTGGTTGGGGGTGAGGGGGCCATGGGACATTGTGTTTGGTTGGGTGTGAGGGGGCCATGAGGCATAGTGTTTGGTTGGGGGTAAGGGGGCCCTGGGGCATAGTGTTTGGTTGGGGTGAGGGACATGGAGCATAATGTTTGGTTGGGGGTGAGGGGGCCATGGGGCATAGTGTTTGGTTGGGGGTGAGGGTGCCATGGGGCATAATGTTTGGTTGGGTGTGAGGAGGCCATGGGGCATAGTGTTTGGTTGGGGGTGAGGGGGCCATGGGGCATAGTGTTGCACTCCAAGAGTGAACCCAATAATAAAGCGAAAACAGGCACAGTTAGGAGATGTTCATCTTTGGCTTTTTGAGGAAACCTGACTCAACGAAGGCCATACTCCTCTTGGGCAACCCAAATAGCAAACTGTAGCAGTCCAAAATAACGGCATGTCCAATCTAGGGTCAATAAAATATATGTTAATTAAACAGGCGAGATACAATACATAGAAATACATTATAACAATGGAAAATGTGTAGTACAAAATGTAAGTTTGAAATGCAAATAAAAATCGTTACCCCTCAAAAACATTCTTTTTCCATGTGTTTAGTACAAATTGGGGGTTTAAAAAGCCTCCTGACACGCCCCGCCTACCGCCCCGCCCACATTTACTTTTCGGCCCACTATAGCCCTCATGTAAGGTACTTTCGGCCCTCTGTCAAAATCAGTTGTGCACCCCTGGCCTACAGGAAGAGAAAGCGAAACGTATTATCTGTTTGGGTGGTGCCTACGGGAAGAGAGAGAGAAACGTATCCTCTGTTTGGGTGGTGGCTACGGGAAGAGAGAGAGAAACGTATCATTTGTTTGGGTGGTGCCTATGGAAGAGAGATACTCTTTTTAATGTGGGTGTCGCATACAGGAAGAGAGATAAACATGTTATTTGATGTTTGGTTGGTGACTGCGGGAAGAGAGATAATCTAATGTGATGTTTATTTTATGTGGTGCATACCGAAAGAGATAAACGCATGTGATGTTTAATTTGGGGTTTATATAGGGGAAGGAAGATGAACATGTCACGTGTTGTCTAGTTCAGGTGATGCAGGTGAAGAGATATACTTTTATGGAATTAAGTTCGGATAGTGCATCCGGGAAGAGAAGTAAACCTATTATGGGATGTTTAGTATGGGTGTTCCATGCAGTATTCTGCATGTTCACCACTTAGCAAAATCTCAAATCAGAGTAAACAACAAGCACCTTTCTAGCGAAAAACTAGAAAATGTCCAAATGGCAAATTTGAGTAAATTATACCTTAAGAACTGGGCAGAATGTCGATGTCTCGGGGTGTTCTTTCAGACAGAATGATTACATTTATGCAGAGGCAACAGTACAGGCAGCAAAGTTTTAAGCCGAGTAATAATATGAAAGACGCTATGAAAGACGTGACTACAGTCACCAAAGAGAATAAAATGGCTGAACCACGTGTGTTCCTGAGTGCAGCTGAAGCATGAGTGCTGTCGGGTGTGATGAATACTGTACACTTTCTTGAGATTCCGCATTTTTGTTTAAGAATTGAAGAACCCTTGGCTGATGGATGATGTACCATGCTCCATGAGACACGCGACCAAGGCATTCCTGTCTTAGCCTCAGCCAAAATCTAGGTCCAAGGATAAGACCACCCAAGTTTGTAACTGCCTGAAGTGGATGTGGTCAACCATCACATTCTTTGGCTGTGGGGACACACGTCTCTTTTCTTGTTTGCGATGGAAACATCTGAGCTAGAGGAGCTTGACATAGTTCACTCTATAGCTCTTCAGAAGAGTTTCCCAATGAACTGAGCTGTGGTAGACTGTTGTTGGATCGCCCTTCCTACTCCATCCAACCATCTTTCTGTTGCTGTCAGCATGCTTTCCTTCACCTTTCCACAGCTGTAGCATGCCCTTTAGTCCAAGGGGCGGAGCACCCTGCTTTCTGGACCTCCACACTCAACCTATTATAGTTCCTGCTCCTCATCTCATCCGCTCCTCTGTGATGAACCCTATGCAGGAGTTCACCAACATTCTGAAACTGAAGGTATGGAGCTGACCCAACACCAAGTGAGGGAGTCGGCAGAAGGTATTCATTTGTTTGGCTTCTGGTTGTATGAGCATTTTGCAAGGGGATTGGGCATGTTTCCACCACTTTGGTATAGTTCTGGCGAAAAATATATCAGTTATTCTGGCCGCTAACCCAATCACCTGATAAATTATATTGTTTGGCCACCAACCATTTCCCTACCATGCAAAAGTTCCATTAGTTCCCAATGAGTACAGCACTTCAAAATGTTTGAGTGATAGGAAGGAATTGGAGCTCCTGAAGGTTTCGAATGTCAGACAGCTCTTTACCTGAACTAAAATGTCATGCCTGTATGTAGTCCATGGCCCAAATTGCACCAGCTAGACGGGGCTGCATGCTTGTCCCCTAAGGGAAACCTATAAATAAAGACACAGACACCAAGGTCTGTAAATAAAATACTTTACTTAGTATGTGCATTGTGTGTAATATGTGTGTTTATGGTTACTTGCACTGAAATGTCCAGTCCACCAAGCTGATTGCAATCCTGTGGAAAAAAAAGAACAGGAGCTCCCCTGTCCAAGAATGGGCTGGGCAGAGGAGAAGATTTAAAGAAAGAAGAAAAACACTGTTAGAAGAAAGAAAAGAAACATGGGAAGAAGCAAGCGAGAAAAGGAGGAGTTATTAGGCGCTCCCGCTGGGGGATGTGGCCTCGAGCAGCCTCCTAGGGCCTAGAGACACTTTTTGGGCCGGGCCATGAGTGGGGAGACTGTTTTAGTTAAGTAGGGGAGTTAATTAGGCAAATGTTTGTATAGGTATGTAGATAAGGGGGTGGAAATTATAGAGGGTGTTTGTACCCTGCCGTGAGGCAGGAAATGAAAGTGACGGCCTACCTTACACCACCTAGGAGGCCATCCTGTAGCTTCGGACAGCAATGGGTGATGTCCAGTGTGGGGCAGAAGACTGTTTTGTCAGTTCCACCATATGGGTCTCCATGGGATACCTCTAAGGAAGGGTTGGCTGACAGGGTAGATCCCTTTAGAAAGTACTAACACCAGAGGGAATTTGGAAGGGGATTTTAAATTAGATGGGTAGGAATGGTCATTAATGAAAGTTTAAGAGTTTTTATAAATAAAGAGGGGTACCTATTGAGATCCCTAAAAAAATCGGTTTGGTGTCTGTGTCCCAGTGCTGTAGGGTAGGGACACGTGGCATAGCCATCTACTGTTAGCAGTAATTCGAATTTGCAGGTTTATTACCCCACCCTAATACAGCTGGCCTGGGGGATGGGGATGCGTGGATCCCATGGGTACTGGCCAAGGCATGGGAAATGGATGTGCACACCATTGTCCATGCCAGAAAACAGGGGCTACATTGGAGGCACTGCTGAAATGGGCTAGACCATTGAAGGCCATTGAGTTATTGAAAAACCCTATTATGGGAGACATATCAAATATTAATAACTCCAACCATAGACACATATTCTTCAGTCTTGCATCGTCACAAACTACTCACCACATTCTCTTCTTGCAGAGACAAACCTATACTCTGTGCTTAAACAATTAATTTTAATTATATCAAAAGTAATTATTAAAATTCTCAGTGGACCAAATAACAGTCTCACTTCCACTGCAGGTGGACTGATTTTACAAATGCTACGTGATGGGGTTAGTAAAAAGTGGCAGAAACATTATATACAAAGCTTAACAATACTTTTAAACACAATACACTTTTCCATAACACAGACAGGTGTCTGGACTCATTGCCTCAAATTTGTATTCTTCTCATGGCCATTCCCAATAATCACATTAAACCTAGATGTATTCCTATCCGTGTAACTGGCACGCCCGTAATAAACACGGCCAATATCACATGCTTTATTTCAAACCCACATTCATGACCACTATTTGCTATGTAAAACAAAAACAAAAAAACAATGTTGACAGATGTGTGCTTTGCCCTCAGATGGGGTGGTTTTGACTACACCACCCCTCAATTTGATTAGGCCTTCATCAGGACAACCAACAAATTGCTACCCATGGAGAAACCTGGAATGCATGGCACGAGCAGATCCTTATATTTCCCAATTTTGTTTGGGACTTTTGGGGGCTATCCCTTTCACAAGTTGTTTATGCTATTCAGTTTGTTTTATTCATAATACTGAATGTTCCTTGTCGTGGAAGAAATCCTGTCCATGTTGAAGACTTCCTGGTGCAAAATTTCTGAGATTTTTCAAAAATGTTGAACCGCGTACCGTTGTATCTGATATTTAACTGACTGCCTGTTGTTTCTGGGTCAGGGTCTGCATCTATAAATGCATCCACAGAGTGACTGCAGGATCGAATCCCAGCTAACCTTTTTAAAGAACCATTTAAACGTTTCGGCTCAGAAAGCAAAATGCTACTCCTCTGTGAAGAAATGCTGCGTTTACTCATGCTCTAGGCTGACTAGGCAGGGACGTCATTTAGGGGTCACCAGGCATTGCCCCTAAGGTCTCACTTGCTACCCCTATGGTCTCCTTTGCTACCCCTAAAAAAGGTTATTTTAATTATATTTTTTTCAAATTAAAGTTCCTGGGCTGTGGCCAATGCCATGTGGCTCTTTGTTTCTGGTGTGGCTTCTACAAGTTTACCACTTTGAGCAGTGTCCCTAAATAACAAAGAATAGGAAAAACAAATAATTTGTCTTTCTGGAATTGTATACAATAATTGCTAGACTCATTAAAGGTTTATTTCAGGCACACTTCAGGGCGTTAGTCACTGATTTAGTCTGTTCTTAAACACCTCAAATTCACAATGCAGACAAAATCCTCAAAAAAGCAGTTAGAGTAGAATAAGCATCCATTTCGGACTATGTATTTTGCTTTTCGCAACTTGCAGTTATAGCATTTTTTTCTGCCGATACATATGTTGATCCATTCATGTATGAAATTTAAATCACGTTACAGTGATATTGTAACCATATTTTTCATAGTGCACTTAGAAATAATGCTATGTGATGCCACTTGCTGTTTTGTCAAGGGGTAAACGGTTGTGTTCCATTGCTTTCTGTGATGTCACTGTGGGGTGGGGTCAAAGGGCATCACTTCCTGTGGTCAAGGGTCATGTTATGTCACTTCTGCTACCCTTGGCATTTTGGTGAAATTACGTTCCAGTGACTAAGGCCCTTGGGATAGCACATAGTGACGCCTCCTAGCATCACTGGGAGTGGCATTCCTGGGGACTGGAATTTCATGATGGTGGTATCATCATTGCCCATAGCGGAAACCTAGAAATAAAGGCACAGACACCAGGGTTTGTAAATAAAATACTTTATTTAGTTATATTATATTAGCTAAACTTCTCAAGGGCGGCAATGACCCAAGGATATCTTGGCGCTGTAGTTTTCCTAGAACCGAAAGGAAGATGGACAGCAGAAAAATGGGAGAGTGGACAGAGAAACCAGGAAGGCTAGTTAATGAGGTTGGTCCTAAGTACTTTCCGAAAGGCTGAATTACCAACAGAGGAGTGCAAGGACAAGGGAAGCAAACTCCAAAATGTCAGAGCTGCGACCAAAAAATTGTGTCCCTCATAGTAGCTCTATAAAAGCGGGGGACAAGCAACACTAGCAGATTTGCTGGTGAGACTCTGTGAGAGGGCAAACTTAAAACATTTCTCACGGAGATAGAGTGCTACAGAAAGAGGGAGAGGAGGGGGGCAGAGACTTATTCAGAATCTCCTATCGCCGATCTCAAGGAGATTGAATTTCCAAGTTTTTTGGACTTCGGCAAATAAAATAAATTTCATTAATAGTGCTCAAAAGAGTTTCAGGTGCAAAAGGGCAAATGTCTTAAGGCCACTTGGGGCAAACAAGGAAAGTTATGTTATGTTATGTTATGTTATTTTGCACTTATATAGCGCCTTATATACCATTGGTATGGTCTGAAGGCGCTGGTAGGTTGAACGCCCTTGGGAACTGAAGTTCAGATCAGTAGAAAGAGTAGAGAGAGTCAAAGAGGTGCGTGTGAGCACCGGATATGTGTGCAGCTCGTGCGGTATTCGTGTGATAGCTGCTTCTTAGCGATAGGTGTGGTGGTTGAGAGATCAGGAGAATGTGTTCGTTCTGGCAGTATTTATCCAGAACGGATGTGGCTGCGTTAGGCCTGAGGAGAACGCCTGGCTGGGGGGTGTGAAACCAGCAGTGTTTACTTAGAGTGATGTGGAGTAAGCGGCCGATGTTGGTATGAGAACAGTTATACCGAATGGTGTCATAGTATCTCTGCGTTCTAGTTGAGTGGTGATGTAAAGGAGAGAGTAAGCGTGGTGGTGTGATAGGATGGGTTATATGCTCTTTCGAAACGTTCTCTGCATTCCAGATTGTACTATAAACGCTCCAGATACTTTGTTTATTTTCTAAATCCACACATAGGTTATTGGGTACACTTCTAAATGCAACTTTCTCAGAGAGGATATTGTGCACAACTTCTAAATATACACATAGGCTATTGGGCAGAGCTTCTAAATGCAACTTCTAAATATACACATTGGCTAGTGGGTACACTTCTAAATGCAACTTTTCTCAGAGCGCCTATTGGGCACAACTTCTAAATGCAACTTTTCTCAGAGAGGCTATTGGGCACAACTTCTGAATGCAACTACAAAATATACACATTGGCTAGTGGGTACACTTCTAAATGCAACCTTTCTCAGAGAGGCTATTGGGCACAACTTCTAAATATACACACTGGCTATTAGGCATTACTTCTAATTGCAACTTTCTCATTGAGGCTATTGGGCATAACTTCTAAATGCAGCTTTTCTCTGAGGGGTTATTGGGCACAGCTTCTAAATGTACCCATAGGCTATTGGGTCCACTTCTGAATGCAACTTTTCCTGAGGGAGGCTATTGGGCACAACTTCTAAATGCAGCTTTTCTCTGAGGTGTTATTGGGCATAGCTTCTAAATGTACACATAGGCTATCGGGTACACTTCTAAATGGAACTTTCCTCAGAGAGGTTATTGGGTACACTTCTAAATGCAACCTTTCTCAGAGAGGCTATTGGGCACAACTTCTAAATATACACACTGGTTATTGGGTACACTTCTAAATGCAACTTTTCTCAGAGAGGCTATTGGGCACAACTTCTAAATATACACACTGGCTATTGGGTATACTTCTAAATGCAACTTTTCTCAGAGAGGCTATTGGGCACAACTTCTAAATACAACTTTTCTCAGAGAGGCTATTGGGCACAACTTCTGAACGCAACTTCAAAATATACACATTGGCTAGTGGGTACACTTCTAAATGCAACCTTTCTCAGAGAGGCTATTGGGCACAACTTCTAATTATACACACTGGCTATTAGGCATTACTTCTAAATGCAACTTTCTCATTGAGGATATTGGGCACAACTTCTAAATGCAGCTTTTCTCTGAGGGGTTATTGGGCACAGCTTCTAAATGTACCCATAGGCTATTGGGTCCACTTCTGAATGCAACTTTTCCTGAGGGAGGCTGTTGGGCACAACTTCTAAATGCAGCTTTTCTCTGAGGTGTTATTGGGCATAGCTTCTAAATGTACACATAGGCTATCGGGTACACTTCTAAATGGAACTTTCCTCAGAGAGGTTATTGGGTACACTTCTAAATGCAACCTTTCTCAGAGAGGCTATTGGGCACAACTTCTAAATATACACACTGGCTATTGGATACACTTCTAAAATGCAACTTTTTCTCAGAGAGGCTATTGGGCACAACTTCTAAATATGCACACTGGTTATTGGGTACAATTCTAGATGCAACTTTTCTCAGAGAGGCTATTGGGCACAACTTCTAAATGCAACTTTTCTCAGAGAGGCTATTGGGCACAACTTCTAAATGCAACTTTTCTCAGGGAGGCTAGTGGGCACAACTTCTAAATGCAACTTCTCTCAAAGAGGCTATTGGGCACAACTTCTAAATGCAACTTTCTCAGAGAGGCTATTGGGCACGACTTCTAAATGCAACTTTTCTCAGAGAGGCTAGTGGGCACAACTTCTAAATGCAACTTTTCTCAGAGAGGCTATTGGGCACTACTTCTAAATGCAACTTTCTCAGAGAGGCTATTGGGCACAACCTCTAAATATACACACTGGCTATTGGGTACACTTCTAAATGCACCTTTTCTCAGAGAGGTTATTGGGTACACTTCTAAATGCAGCTTTTCTCTGAGGGGTTATTGGGCACATCTTCTAAATGTACACATAGGCTATTGGGTACACTTCTAAATGGAACTTTCCTCAGAGAGGTTACTGGGCACAATTCTAAATGCAACTTTTCTCAGAGCGGCTATTGGGCACAGCTTCTAAATGCAACTTCAAAATATACACATTGGCTAGTGGGTACACTTCTAAATGCAACCTTTCTCAGAGAGGCTATTGAGCACAACTTCTAAATATACACACTGGCTATGGGGTATACTTCTAGATGCAACGTTTCTCAGAGAGGCTATTGGGCACAACTTCTAAATGCAACTTTTCTCAGAGAGGCTATTGGGCACAACCTCTAAATATACACACTGGCTATTGGGTATACTTCTAAATGCAACTTTTCTCAGAGAGGCTATTGGGCACAACTTCGAAATGCAGCTTTTCTCAGAGAGGCTATTGGGCACAACTTCTAAATATACCCCCTGGCTATTGGGTACACTTCTAAAATGCAACTTTTTCTCAGAGAGGCTATTGGGCACAATTTCTAAATATACACACTGGTTATTGGATACACTTCTAGATGCAACCTTTCTCAGAGAGGCTATTGGACACAACCTCTAAATATACACACTGGCTTTCTAAATGCAACTTTTCTCAGAGAGGCTATTGGGCACAACTTCTAAATGCAGCTTTTCTCAGAGAGGCTATTGGGCACAACTTATAAATGCAACTTTTCTCAGAGAGGCTAAATGCAGCTTTTCTCAGAGAGGCTATTGGGCACAACTTATAAATGCAACTTTTCTCAGAGAGGCTATTGGGCACAACTTCTAAATATACACACTGGCTATTGGGTACACTTCTAAATGCAACTTTTTCTCAGAGGGGCTATTGGGCACAACTTCTAAATGCAACTTTCTCAGAGAGGCTATTGGGCACAACTTCTAAATATACACATAGGCTATTGGGCACAGCTTCTAAATGGAACTTCTAAATATACACATTGGCTAGTGGGTACACTTCTGAATGCAACTTTTCTCAGAGCGGCTATTGGGCACAGCTTCTGAATGCAACTTCTAAATATACACACTGGCTATTGGGCACTACTTCTAAATGCAACTTTCTCAGAGAGGCTATTGGGCACAACTTCTAAATATACACACTGGCTATTGGGTACACTTCTAAATGCAACTTTTCTCATAGAGGTTATTGGCTACACTTCTAAATGCAGCTTTTCTCTGAGGGGTTATTGGGCACAGCTTCTAAATGTACACATAGGCTATCGGGTACACTTCTGAATGCAACTTTCCTGAGGGAGGCTATTGGGCACAACTTCTAAATGCAGCTTTTCTCTGAGGGGCTATTGGGCATAGCTTCTAAATGTACACATAGGCTATCGGGTACACTTCTAAATGGAACTTTCCTCAGAGAGGTTATTGGGCACAATTCTAAATGCAACTTTTCTCAGAGCGGCTATTGGGCACAACTTCTAAATATACACACTGGATATTGAGTATTCTTCTAGATACAACGTTTCTCAGAGAGGCTATTGGGCACAACTTCGAAATGCAGCTTTTCTCAGAGAGGCTATTGGGCACAACTTCTAAATGCAGCTTTTCTCAGAGAGGCTATTGGGCACAACTTCTAAATATACACACTGGCTATTGGGTACACTTCTAAATGCAACTTTTTCTCAGAGGGGCTATTGGGCACAACTTCTAAATGCAACTTTCTCAGAGAGGCTATTGGGCACAACTTCTAAATATACACATAGGCTATTGGGCACAGCTTCTAAATGGAACTTCTAAATATACACATTGGCTAGTGGGTACACTTCTGAATGCAACTTTTCTCAGAGCGGCTATTGGGCACAGCTTCTGAATGCAACTTCTAAATATACACACTGGCTATTGGGCACTACTTCTAAATGCAACTTTCTCAGAGAGGCTATTGGGCACAACTTCTAAATATACACACTGGCTATTGGGTACACTTCTAAATGCAACTTTTCTCATAGAGGTTATTGGCTACACTTCTAAATGCAGCTTTTCTCTGAGGGGTTATTGGGCACAGCTTCTAAATGTACACATAGGCTATCGGGTACACTTCTGAATGCAACTTTCCTGAGGGAGGCTATTGGGCACAACTTCTAAATGCAGCTTTTCTCTGAGGGGCTATTGGGCATAGCTTCTAAATGTACACATAGGCTATCGGGTACACTTCTAAATGGAACTTTCCTCAGAGAGGTTATTGGGCACAATTCTAAATGCAACTTTTCTCAGAGCGGCTATTGGGCACAACTTCTAAATATACACACTGGATATTGGGTATTCTTCTAGATACAACGTTTCTCAGAGAGGCTATTGGGCACAACTTCGAAATGCAGCTTTTCTCAGAGAGGCTATTGGGCACAACTTCTAAATGCAGCTTTTCTCAGAGAGGCTATTGGGCACAACTTCTAAATATACACACTGGCTATTTGGGTACACTTCTAAATGCAACTTTCACATGTTTAGGACAGAGTTTCCAAATGCAAATATACTGCAGGAGTAATGAATTTACATGTTTTGTTAGATGAGTGGTAGGGTAGTATGGCCTGAAATAGTGGCTTCTGGCCCTGCCCTTGCCACACTTACTTGTTGTTGGCTTCTTGCTTCTCCTGCGGATACCTGCAGATACGATCTGGAGCTGTCTACCGTATGAGTCGTCCTTTGCCTCGGGTCCTTAGCCGCAGGGGCTGCACGGGCAGAGGGCTGCCCTGGGATGGTCGGTAATCGTCTGGATTAGATAGTGCGAGGGCCAATCAGGGATGGGGGCGGGAGGGCGACGGAGGATCAGGAAGGGGAGGCAGGGAAACACTGGGCAACGCGGGGCCTGGGGCTCCAAGAAAACCCTAAAACCCACGGAAATGGGGTAGCGGGGGGCTGGCGCACTCACCTGCTCCTCAGATGGGAAAGGGGAGCAGGTGCACCGTGCGGGTCACTAGACCCAGGCAGCCACTTGCCAACAGCCAATCAGGGGTGGGTGGGCAGGCTGGGAGGCGGGAGGGCGACAGAGGACCAGGAAGGGGAGGCAGGGAAACACTGGGCAACGCGGGGCCTGGGTCTCCAAGAAAACCCTAAAACCCACGGAAATGGGGTCGCGGGGAGCTGGCGCACTCACCTGCTCCTCAGATGGGAAAGGGGAGCAGGTGCACCGAGCGGGTCGCTAGAACCAGGCAGCCACTTGCCAGCAGCCAATCAAGGGTGGGGGCGGGCTGGGACGCGGGAGGGCGACGGAGGACCAGGAAGGGGAGGCAGGGAAACAATGGGCAACGCGGGGCCTGGGGCTCCAAGAAAACCCTAAAACCCACGGAAATGGGTTCGTGGGGGGCTGGCGCACTCACCTGCTCCTCAGATGGGAAAGGGGAGCAGGTGCACCGAGTGGGTCGCTAGACCCAGGCAGCCACTTGCTAGCAGCCAATCAGGGGTGGGGGGCGGGCTGGGAGGCGGGAGGGCGACGGAGGACCAGGAAGGGGAGGCAGGGAAACACTGGGCAACGTGGGGCCTGGGGCTCCAACAAAACCCTAAAACCCACGGAAATGGGGTCGTGGGGGGCTGGCGCACTCACCTGCTCCTCAGATGTGAAAGGGGAGCAGGTGCACCGAGTGGGTCGCTAGACCAAGGCAGCCAGTTGCCAGCAGCTAATCAGGGGTGGGGGGCGGGCTGGGAGGCGGGAGGGCGACGGAGGACCAGGAAGGGGAGGCAGGGAAACACTGGGCAACGCGGGGCCTGGAGCTCCAAGAAAACCCTAAAATCCAAGGAAATGGGGTCGCGGGGGGCTGGCGCACTCACCTGCTTCTCAGATGGGAAAGGGGAGCAGGTGCACCGAGCGGGTCGCTAGACCCAGGCAGCCACTTGCAAGCAGCCAATCAGGGGTGGGGGGCGGGCTGGGAGGCGGGAGGGCGACGGAGGACCAGGAAGGGGAGGCAGGGAAACACTGGGCAACGCAGGGCCTGGGGCTCCAAGAAAACCCTAAAACCCACGGAAATGGGGTCGCGGGGGGCTGGCGCACTCACCTGCTCCTCAGATGGGAAAGGGGAGCAGGTGCACCGAGCGGGTCGCTAGACCCAGGCAGCCACTTGCCAGCAGCCAATCAGGGGTGGGGGGCGGGCTGGGAGGCGGGAGGGCGACGGAGGACCAGGAAGGGGAGGCAGGGAAACACTGGGCAACGCGGGGCCTGGGTCTCCAAGAAAACCCTAAAACCCACGGAAATGGGGTCGCGGGGGGCTGGCGCACTCACCTGCTTCTCAGATGGGAAAGGGGAGCAGGTGCACCGAGCGGGTCGCTAGACCCAGGCAGCCACTTGCAAGCAGCCAATCAGGGGTGGGGGGCGGGCTGGGAGGCGGGAGGGCGACGGAGGACCAGGAAGGGGAGGCAGGGAAACACTGGGCAACGCGGGGCCTGGGGCTCCAAGAAAACCCTAAAACCCACGGAAATGGGGTCGCGGGGGGCTGGCGCACTCACCTGCTCCTCAGATGGGAAAGGGGAGCAGGTGCACCGAGCGGGTCGCTAGACCCAGGCAGCCACTTGCCAGCAGCCAATCAGGGGTGGGGGGCGGGCTGGGAGGCGGGAGGGCGACGGAGGACCAGGAAGGGGAGGCAGGGAAACACTGGGCAACGCGGGGCCTGGGTCTCCAAGAAAACCCTAAAACCCACGGAAATGGGGTCGCGGGGGGCTGGCGCACTCACCTGCTCCTCAGATGGGAAAGGGGAGCAGGTGCACCGAGCGGGTCGCTAGACCCAGGCAGCCACTTGCCAGCAGCCAATCAGGGGTGGGGGGCGGGCTGGGAGGCGGGAGGTCGACGGAGGACCAGGAAGGGGAGGCAGGGAAACACTGGGCAACGCGGGGCCTGGGGCTCCAAGACAACCCTAAAACCCACGGAAATGGCGTCGCGGGGGGCTGACACACTCACCTGCTCCTCAGATGCCACATGGTGGTCCTATAATGCACTCCTAAGGTGGCAAAAAGTACCAGGGATTTTAATATGGTCTTTTCTGTGGCACACTCAAATTGGGGGAACCCAAAATTCGACCAATGCTCTTCACAGTATTGTTTTGTCTCAATCGAGATGCATGCAATTAAAAAGAGATTCTAAACTGTATTTGGCAGACACCATTCTTTACAGTTATAAGGCAGCAAAACATAATTCGAATGCTAGAATTCAATTTCAAGTTTCATTGAGGAATAATCTCATTCATCAGTGAAAGATCAAAAGAAATACCGAGGCTTAATACCACCAGAAATGAAATAGGCCAGTCCCGAATTCAAAAGTACATGTACAGTTTATTGGTCAATAGCTATCTGGCTCCCAATGCCTCACAGTGTGTATCAGCAGACACAGTGAGGGGAGAGAGTGCTGGACATCTCAAAAACATCAGTATTTATACATTTTCTCATAATCCCGGACACATTGTCCAGCCCCTCTTCATGTTACACATTCACTAGGGTTACAGCCAGTTCACATAACTAATAGAGGTTTAAACAACTATACATTGTTCAATGTTTTCCTCAAACACTAGACATGTTTTTCTGCACATAAGATACAATGGTAACATTTGTTTTCAAGCTTAAAGTTAATCCAGTGTCAAGGAATGAACACACAGATTTCTGCAAAGGCACACAGTTTCAGCTATTCAACATTCTGTTCAACTGTTTGCACGAGGATGACACTATTGATACAGACAACATCTAAATTACTGTTCAATTCAACTCTACTTTAGCTCCAAGGTTTCTTATTGCAGGACAAACAATCCACTTTCAGCAGCCTCAACATGTTTATCTACGTTGACACAGTACAATTTTAATTTTTCTCTGCTGGAGCCAAAAACACTAAGTTTAACATGAGACAGAAAGCAGGAGTTAATCAAAATGGCGGATGACTTTAAAATGGTGACATAGTCATCCTTATTCAGGTTCATTCAAATGCTATTTGCAATGTAATGCGAATGTGCTTGGGACAATGTTTGTTTCTAGGCAGTATTATGTGAAATATACTTTAACATCATGTCAAAATCAAAATAAAATAAGGAAATGATAAAGCAAACCATCATCCTTTTCTCAAACACAGGTGAAATAGTATATTACAGAGCAACACAATAATTCCACTCTTCCTAATCCTGTGTTTACAACATTCACACACGGAAAAGAGAGTGTTTCTACCTGACATTCAAGTCAAATCCAAGAATAGCTCCTGTTAGGTTTGTATGAGGCCAGTGCATTTCGGATTTCTAATAATCCATCTTCAGGGCGAGAGTTATCTGTTCCTATTACATAGGTGTGGTTCTTCTGTGGATACCTACAGGGTTATCAGGGATAGTCAGCGCAAGTCAGAGTGGAGGGTGCAGAAAGAAACATTGGAAGGGACAGCACCTGTTTTCAGTCAGCCAAAGAGGATCTGAACCATTCCAGGGCCACTCCACCAGTACATTTTTCTTCCAGGCATTGACACCGGATACAGTGGTCAATTGTGTCAAACACTGCAGAGAGGTCTGATAAAATTAGCACTCCAACTCCACCCGGATCCAAAATCATGGTTGGGTCATCAATAACAGAGGTCAGCACCGATTATGTACCCAACGCAGGATGGAAGCCAAACTGAAATACATCAGAAATGTCCCACTCCTCAATTTCTAAGCTCAGGATAACTATTTCTTCTACTGACTTTCATCAGAAAAACCAGAAAGAAGATAGGCCGAATGTTACCTTTAACTGCCGGGTCCGGGAAAGGTTTTTTCAACAGAGGCAGTCCCACAGCGCTCTTCAGGACTGAAGAATTAGAACCTGAGTACAACAAGTAGTAAACACTGGAGCTAAAATGGCACAAAAATCCTTTATAAGCCTCAAAGGCACCAGGTCAAGTGGAGAGGACGACTTAAGCTTCTGAATCACTTTACTGACCTGGCCCTGTGTAGCTGCGGCAAAGGCACAAAAAGACCCCTCACCCATCTTGACAAATTTCAGGGGGGCAGGTTGAAACTTCAGCCGTAGAAGAGGCCAAGATATTGTCTTGGATCTTGACTATTTGATTAGAGAAGGAGTCAGAAAGAGAGTCATGCATGCCCTGTAATGCTAAAATAGTAACATTAGCCGTTACTTGGGAAGATAATTCCTTCACAACTGCAAAGAGTTCTTTGGAAAGGTTATTTGCTTTGCTAATGCAGTCTGTGGAGTATCTACTTTTCACCTCTAGAATTGCATTAAGGTATTCAAGGCGGGTGGCCTCAAAATAAACGTATCGCTATCAGAATAAACTCAGCGCCAGAGCCGCTCTGATTGTCTACATTGCAGTCTAAGTGTCTGCTGTTGGCAGGAGAACCAAGGCGCAGACGTTCTGATAGGTTTTTTACTCTTCTTAATAGGAGCAAGCTCATCTGCCACCAAACTAAAGGCAGAAGATGGTGCCTGTAGGAGGTCCATAGTGCACCTAGTATGACTAGCCTCATGATGTTTAAAAATAGTATCTAACAAAAATCTAACAAAAAGGAAGGCTCCACTTTGTTCATACATGGGAAAAAACAGCAAGTAGCTTTACATCCAGGAATAGCTACAGGAACTAAAAGAGAAAAAGCAATGACATAATGATCCGTACGCTCAACCAGAAAAGCAGGGTAGGTCAAGATGTCATTGTCTTCAGAGGAAATTAGGTCTAGGTTATCGCCAAAATGATGTGTAGTGGCAATAACCCATGGCTCAACGTTAAATCAGCCAAATCAGTCAATAGGTTGACTTCAAGTAATTCAGAAGGGTCATCAAGCAATAGATTAAAACCACAGAGGCAAGAAAGATGAGGATGTTTCCACTGCAGTGAAGCTACAAAATCAGCAAGGTCAGTGGAAAAAGAGCATCATAATCCAGAGGACGATAAGCTATTAGGAAGTGAACACTAAGGGTAGGGAAAAGAGAAATCCTCATTAACATGGATTCAAATTCACCACTGGGGGAGGGGGTGTGTTAATAGCACACTTCAGATCTTTTTCATAAAATGGGCACCAAAACAACACCAGGATGTCCCATCCCGGTGCACATGCATAATAGAATAGAATATTCTGCAGGAACTGCATGGAATCAATAAGGGGCCACTGCCTGAGACAGCCAAGTCTCCATGATACACAGGAGATCAGGGTCATGAGTGCCAAGCAGATTGTGAACATCAAACCTATGCTGTGCCAGAGACTGAGCATTGAAAAGAAGACCCAGCACAAAAGAATTACGGGGCAACAGAGGGGTAAGAAAAGGGGATTGGTCAGTTTGCCAGTTAGGTGGCCAGGCAGTTGCATTAGGAGCAAGCCAAGTCAAATCCTCTCTAGAATAATAACTAGAATAGTAACTCACCCTTGAAACCGCCAGTGTAGGGGCCACCCAGACCCTTGCCAGAACACGGATGGGCACAGACAGTGTTGCCTTTTGTACACCTTTGGCGCTCATTAGGCATGCCCCCTTGCCGGACGTGTTTCTCAGCACATACATGCAGAGGAAACAAGTGTGTAATGTTTGTGTTTATGGTTACTTGGACTGATCCACCCAGTGCACCATGTGGATGGATGGAATGTTGAGGGAGGAAAAATTAACAAGCCCTCCCATGCCCAAGAATGGACTGGGAATGCAAAAAGATTTCAAAGGTACGAGAAAAGCATTAGAAGAAAGACACACACATTGGGAAACGTACGCAAGAGGAGAAGTGAATTGGAGGTTCTAGCAGGCTTCAGCCTAGAGATCCTTTTTTGGCTCGGCTGCATGTGGGGGTACAGTTAATAGTTAAGTAGTTGAGAAAATGTTTATATAGCTATTTACATAAGGGGTAGAAGTTATAGAGGATATTTGTACCCTGGTGTGAGGCAAGTAAGGAAAATGGTGGCCTCTCTGAGGCCTGTCTGTGGACCACCCCTGGAAGCCATTCTCTGGTCTCACTCTCCACTGGGTGGTGCCAGGTTGTTTTGCTTTTGCGTCGTGAGCAGTTACCCTACAGATCACTTACCAGACCGCACAGACCAAAAGATCATGGATTCAGGGAGGCAATAATAATCGGCTCTTTACAGTCCCTTTACTCATATAACATAAAAACATACACCAAACACTATAAATGAATAAGTTTGGTTATATGATATGATAAATCATTTATAATGCACCTATACACAAGTGTTTCTAGGCACAAGACAAGGGAGCGAAGACGGATGGAGGACAAGACAAAGCATCTTACTAGGCCTTGTGTCACTGAAATCGTGCAAGTACGAGCATGCGAAGTGCAAGTGGTAAGGTAGAGGGGAAGTGCAAGGGAGAGGGAAGGGGAACACAGGGCAGCAATGTTCTGAGTAAGTGCACCCAGGGCAGCGCAGCTCTGGGTCGTGCAAGGGGAACACAGGACTGTAGGGTTACAGTTGCAGCCCCTAAGTGCGTGGTAGTGCCGGAGGCAGTCTAAGGGTGACTGATCAAGAAAGATACTGCTGCCCAGTGAGATTCTGAGGGAGGCCAAGCAATCAGTCTGTACAGCAGACAGGTAGGTCAGCAGGGGTGGGAAAGAGAGAAAGAAGAGGGGAAGATGAAAATTGTGAGCAGCTTCTGGATCTTCAGGTGGTCCGGCTCAAGTTTGAGAGGGGCAGGGAGCCCATTCCAGGGGGAGGCAACTGCAGAGGAGAGAGATCTACCGCCACTCTCTGCCTGGAGAAGCATCTAACCCTTTGGGAGTTGGAGGTAGCTGAGAGAAGGGCTGAGAAGGAAGGTATTTTGGAAGAGAGCATTGGATGTAGTCTGGGCCCCGACCCCAGAAAGCCTTGTGGACAATGCAAAGGGTCTTGAACTTGATCCTTGCAGTCACCCGGATCCAGTGGAGAGATTTCAGGGCTGGAGAGATATGTTGCCTGGGCTTGAGGCCCAGGATAAGACTTGCAGTCCTGTTCTTGATTAGTTGTAGAGGGGGCACAGAGTAGAGGAAGGCTGAGAAAGAGGCTGTTGCAGTAGTCCGGCCTAGAGAGAATCAGGGCTCTGGAGACAGTGAGCTTCTGGAGGAAGTGAGAAAGGGAAGAGTCCCTTTGAGGAGGTGCAGCTGGTAGTGGGACTTCTTGGCAACATCCGAGATGCAAGAAGAGAAAGAGAGTGGAGTCGAAGATGACACCAAGGTTTCTTGTCTCGCAGGAAG
Source organism: Ambystoma mexicanum (assembly GCF_040938575.1). Classification (NCBI taxonomy): domain Eukaryota; kingdom Metazoa; phylum Chordata; class Amphibia; order Caudata; family Ambystomatidae; genus Ambystoma; species Ambystoma mexicanum. The sequence continues at coordinate 551,997,114 of NC_090922.1, forward strand.
GCGAATGAAGAGGTCCCAAAGAGAGAGGCCAGAGTGAGAGAGGGAAACACGGGGCAGGGGTCCCAATGAGAAAGATCTCCATCTTACTGGCATTAAGGCAGAGATCCTTGGAGGCACACCAATCCTGGATAAACAGTCAGGAATGAGCGAGAGAGTAGAGGAGGCTGAGGGGAGCCTGATGGAAAGCTGAGTGTCATCCGCATAGCACTGAAAGTTAGAGAAGAAGGTAGAGATGAGGTGGGCCAAAGGGACCAAGTAGAGGTTGAAAATCCAGGGTTGATGGGATAGAGCCCTGGCGAACTCCACAGGTAGAGAGAGAGAGAGAGAGGGGCAGAGAGAAAGGGACCAAGTTGGACCTGGGAGAAGTGGTCCAAGAGGAAGGAGGTCAGCCAATCCAGGGCCTGATTCGTAATGCCCAGGTTCTCACTGAGTCGATTGATCAGGATCGTGTGCTTGACTGCATCAAAATCAGGGGAAAGATCAAGGTGGATGAGGACAGAACGAATGATTTAATCAAGGTTAGAGGGGAGATCTTCACGGGTGTTCAGGAGAGCAGTTTCCATGCCTCTGAAGCCAGACTGAAGGTCATGGAGACAACCAACAGACTCAGTGTGGAGAGTAACATGGGCTATGGACAGATTTTCCAAGAGTTTGCCCAGGAAAGGGGTGATGGAGTTTGGGCAATAGTTTGCCGGGCAGGTATGATCGGCAGACGGCTTCTTGAGGAGGGGGTGCATAAGGGAGTGCTTAAGGGGAGAGGGGAGAGTTCCATTGGCAAAAGAGTGATTACAGATATCGGCCAAGGCTGGAGCGAGGCTGTCAATATGGTCCTTGATGGTTCTGGAGGAGCAGGGGGGCACCTGTTTGGAGGACACTTTCATAGATTAGACTTGTCTAGAAACCTCATCAGTTGTTGTCAGAGAGAAAGAGGAGAATGGAGGAGGAGAGGGGAGATGGCCAAACAGGGGCCGAGTGAGGAAGAGGGAGACAAAGAGGAGATGTAGGACAGGATGTCCTGAGTTTTAGCGGAGAAATGAGAGGCCAGAGCTGTACTTAGGGCCTTGGAAGGAACAGGAGAGGTAGAGACTGCAACTGGATTGGCCAGTTCCTTGAAGATTTTAAAGCGTTTTACTGTATTGCTAGAGGCCACAGAGATGTGGGCATGAATGTGTGATATCTTCTTGGACAGGGCAGCGAGTCTGTATTGCTGTTGGTACAGTCAGCTGGCCAGTTTGTCAGAGGATGCACCCAAAGCCCTCCACTTCCTCTCAGCCACCCTGCACCTGCGTTTCAGGATGGTGAGGTCAAAATCATACCAAAGGTTGCACTTGGAGGAAGGCTTCAGCTGGATTTTGATGACAGGGGCAAGGATGTTGAGGGTGTTGGAAAAAGAAAGATGTAGATTAGAAAGGGCTCTGTCAGGGTGTGAGTCAGCCACAGGAGTAGGAGGAGCACAGAAAGTAGAGGCAAAGACGTACCCTGATACACGCTTCATGGGCCGAATGACTGAGAAGGTAGGTGGGAGTGCTGAGGGGGGCTTTCCCTGAGGAATAGAGAGTTTCAGATGAGAGTAGAGTAGAAATTGGTCAGTCCAGGAAAGAGGAGTTGTGAGAGGGTTAGAGAGGGCGATGTCTGAGGTGATGAGAACATCCAAAGTATGTCCGGCAGTGTGTGTCGGGCTGGGGGGCAGACTGGAAGGAGAGAGAGTGTTGCAGAGGTTGCGGAAAAGACCACAGGGGGGATTACAAGCATCCAGGTGGATGTTGAGATCTCTGAGGAGGAGAAGATGAGAAGTAGAGGCAAGGAGAGAAGAGGAGAGGTCAGCCCATTCAGAGAGGAAGATTGCGACCGAGCCAGTTGGCCTGTAGATGGTGGCCACAGTTAGATAGAGGTCAGAAGAGATAGAGAGCCTGCAGACAGTCATTCAAATGAGGAGTTGACGAGCGTAGGGATGACAGAGACTGCAACCCACTCCGGAAAGCTCTACCTCCAAGTCGGTTAGTTGTGTGTTCGGAGAAAATCTTGTAGCCCACAGGGAGGACAGTGTCACAACTCATGACAGAACTGGCCCTAAACCATGACTCGATGAGAGCAAGGACATATATGTCGAGTTATTCGAGGAGGAACATAGAACAAAAGTAAATGAGTAGAATTTAAAAAATAATTAAGAGAAAATGATACAAAAGACAAGATTCAAAGGAAAGTAATGGGATTGAAAGTAAAGAAGAAGTGATAGAGAAATGGGGAGGTAGTGAAAAAAAGAAGACAAAGAGAAGAATTATAGATAGAAAGAAGAGGGAAAAGTTGACAAGGAGGAAGATCAAGTAATAACAATGAGCTGTAATCAATACGAGAGAGAACCAGGGAAAAAAGAAGATCAGTGGCATGAAAAGAAAGATATGCACAAGCACGATGAATTTTAAACAGAACATAGTGACAGGAACGAGCAATGGAGGCAATATTGAGGGAAAAGAAAGAGAGGAATCAAAGATGACGTCCAGATTGCGCGCTGAAAGAGACAAAGAAGGAGTAGATGGAGGAAAGTAAAGAGGAGGAGGAGAAGCGGTGGGAGAATTAGTAGAGGGGGAAATAACAGAATCTCAGGGATTTAAATGTAAGAAGTGAGAAGACATCCAATTCTGGACAGCTAGAAGACAATTTGAAAGAGTGGAGTGCAGGTCAGAATCAAAAGAAGAAAAAGAAAGAAAAATCTGTGTATCGCCAGTGTAAAGGTGAGAGGAAAGGTTACAAAAAACGATAAGGGCAGAAAGAGGAGCAGTGTAGAGAGAGAAAAGGGGAGGACACAGCACTGAACCCTGGGCGACACCATAAAGGATAGGGACCTAAGAAGAAGAATGTCCAGCCAAGATAAATGAGTAAGTCTGTTGCGAGAGATAAGAACAGAACAAATTGAGAACAGACCCAGAAATACCCAGGAAGGAAAGAGAGGAGATAAGGAGGGATTGATCCACAGTATCAAAAGCTGCAGGTAAGTCAAGAAGAAATGGATAGAATAGCGCTCAGAATGACAAGCTGTGAGTAGGGAATTAGAAACATTGAGAGGTGCAGTTTCAGTAGAGTGAGAAAGAACAAAGCCAGACTGCAAGGGGGGGAAGAAGAGAATGAAAACTGAGTCACACTTTGTGATTGGCCTGATGTTTCCATTGGCCTGCCTCATAGTCAGACACTACTTTAGAATACACAATCCCAACCTCAATTGGTTCATTATCATGTCTATATTTGTGACCAGAAAAGAGATGGGGGTCCAAACTGCTCATTATTGTTTAAATATAAAATTGTTTTTACTGCATAATTCATGGTAGCACCTGCCTCCTCAATAAAATATGAATTTCTGGAATCTGTCCATGAACATAAACGTCTGGGTAGGCAACATTAATTTAAAGCATATGTATTGATACATTTATAAATATTTTTAATTTTAAACATCTTGTTTTATGATGTACGGAAGGTGAATTTGGTGTCAGATTAAAGAGTGGACTCTCAGTTTTTAAAATGTATCCAGCCACATGTTCAGAACTAGTATGTTTACAAAGTTATCTTTAAAATTCTTTTTATGATATGATATGAAATGATATTGTATTTGTATCACGCTCATACACATGCGTTTCAGACTGCGACAAGGCAAGGGAGGGGAAACAGTGGAGAACACAACAATGATCGTACTAGGCCCAGTGACATTGAGAACGTGCAAGTGCATGGGAAAGGGAAAAGGGAAAAGTGCATGGAAGGGGCAGAGGAGAAACAGATAAATAATAATAAATAAAAATAAATAGATAGATAAATAATTGAGGCAATAAACAGTGGAAGTGCAGCCAGCAAGTGGCAAGTGCTGTGTTTACGGCAGCAGACTGGGTAAGTCTGATAAGTGCAGAAAAAGAAGAAATGGGGGTTGGGGGACTGTATGGGTACAGATACAGACCCCAGTGCGAATGGTGGCCAGGAGGCAGTGCAGGAGGGTGGCAGGGTGAGCAGGTACCTGGGCCCAGGGGACAGCGGGTGGCCAGGTGCACAGTGCCGAGAGAACAGATCAACTGGGGAGAAGGGGAGCGAAGGCAGAAGCAAAGAGGAGAGTCTTGAGGTGCTTCCGGAACCGGAGATGGTTCTCCTCACATTTTAGAGTGGCAGGGAGGTTATTCTAGAGGGAGGCCCCAGCCGAGGACAGAGATCTACCCCCTGCTTGTTTCTTTGAAAAATAGGAGAGGGAGTTAGAGATAGAGGAGTGAAGAGCTCACGAGGGAAGGTATTTGCGGAGGGGTAGCTGAAGATATTTTAGACCCAGGCCCCAGTAAGCCTTGTGGATAATGCAGAGGCTTTTGAATTTAATCCTTGCATCCACTGGGAGCCAATGCAGAGATTTCAGAGCTGGAGAGATATGATCCCACGGCTTGAGGCCAAGGACAAGTCTTGCAGTCCTTGGCCTCAGTCCTTGGGTTAGTTGCAGAGGGCGGAGAGTAGAGGCAGGTAGTTTTAGAAAGAGGCTGTTACAATAGTCCAACCTAGAGAGAACCAGAGCTTGGGAGACAGTGAACTTCTGGGGGAAGGAGAGGAAAGGGAGAGTACCTCTGAGGAGGTGCAGTAGAACGTTTGACTTTTTAGAAACCTCAGATATGTGGGCAGAGAAGGAAAGTGTGGAGTCAAAGATGGCCCTGAGGTTCTTAGCCTCGCAGGTGGGGGTAGGAGGAGGGCCAAGGGAGGCTGGCCAGAGAGTGAGGGGAAAGGATGGTGAAGGTGTGCCTATGAAATGATCTCTGTCTTGCTGGCATTCAGACAAAGATCATTGGCGGCACACCAATCTTGAATGGCAGTAAGGCAATCAGAGATGAGAGAGGGAAGGAGGTGGCCGGGGGCAGCCTGAAAATGAGTTTAGTGTCATCAGCATAGCAATGGAAATTTGAGCATAAAATGGCAATGCAGTGGGCGAGAGTTGTCAGGTATTGTTTAAAAAGCCAGGGCGAGAGGTTAGACCCCTGGGGCATACCACAGGTAGAGAGGAAGATAGATGATAGGAAGGACCCAAGTTGGACCTGGGAGGGTCAATCAGAGAGGAAAAAGGTTAGCCAGGCCAGAGCCTGATCAGTGATACCCAGGTTATCACGGAGACCGTTGAGCAGGATGGTATGGTTGACTGTGTCGAAGGCAGAAGAGAGATCGAGTAGGATGAGGACAGAGGGAACATTGGAGTCAAGGTTGGAGAGCAGATCTTCATGGATGTTCAGGAAAGCAGTTTCCGTGCTTCTGGCAGCTCGGAAGCCAGACTGATGGTCATGGAGACAGCCAACAGAATTGGGATGAAGGTTAAACTGAGAGATGGCCAGCTTTTCTAGGAGTTTGCCCAGAAAGGGAGTAATGGAAATTGGGCAGTAGTTAGGAGGACAGGTAGGGTCAGCTGTGGGTTTCTTGAGAAGAGGATGCACAAGGGAGTGCTTCAGAGGGGAGGGGAAGGATCCTGAGGCAAAGGAGTGGTTGCAAAATTTGGTAAGGGCCAGAGCGAGGGTATGTATGTGGTCCTTTATGGTGTTAGAGGAACAGGGATGAACCTGTTTTGATGAGGCTTTCATAGATCGGACTTGTCTAGGGGAGAAAAGAGGAAAGGACGAGAATGAGGGTGGAAGGGTGGTGAAGGGGGGGTCAGCTAGCACAGATTCAGAGGGAATAGGATAGGGAGGGGGAGTGGGAGTGGAGGAGAGGGTGGACAGGATGTCCTGGGTTTTTGTGATAAAGTGAGAGGCCAGGGCATTGCAGAGAGCCTGGGAGGCAAGAGGAGGGGTAGAGACTGCAGCAGAGTTGGCCAGCTCCTTGCAGATTTTAAAGAGTTCAGCCGAGTTGTTAGATGCCATAGAGACATGGGCTTGAATGTGGACTCTCTTCTTGGTGTGGGCAGAGATTCAGTATTGCCTGTGGAGCAGGTGACAGGTCAGTTTGCCAGAGGATGAGCAAGAAGTCCTCCATTTCCTCTCAGCCACCCTACACTTACATTTAAGTGTAGCTAGGTCAGAGTCGATAGGTAATTTAAATACAGGGGTCATGTCAATGGTGGTTCCTTATGGAGTTCAAGCTTTTGTTTTGTTTATAGGAATAATTAAATCATGTGCTAGCAGTACTCTCAGCCAATCATTGATTTGAGTCCTCTATGACAGGTCTATTTTGTTCTCTTTTCATCTCCTTCATTAGTTTAAAAGATGTTTGGATTTCTTTCCAGACAAAGATTAAAGGTGCTGTTTTCAGTGGATGAATTTGCCTTTCAGGTTCAGCAATTAAGCAAACAGGGTCTGACCAACAGATGCTAATCTCCAGCCGCACTACAAACCTTGAGGTAATTGAAGTGAGTACTGGAAAACATTCCCAAGATTGGAGGCTGGTTGGCATTGGGTTCCATCTCTGGCCAACTTGAAATCAGCACAATATTGGGCTGAAATGAACACACAAGTTATTCTAACCAATACAAAAGAACCACTGTTTTTCAACATATTTACACTAATAGATATTCTGTACAGTCCACCATCTTTTTATTAACTTTGTTCAGTAATCCAACAGTGGTTGGGAAAATATCAGAACAATTACATATTTTCTTCCCTTGATGTACAGTAGGGACAAGACATATGTGCACCATTTGAAATACTTGACAAAACCCCACCATTTGATTTGTTTCATTTTGAAAGTTATTTTTGTAACACAACACACATCCTAACGTCATATTTTTGCCACATTTGAGCATGTACCGGTCCAAGAAGGTAGAGAATGAGGCAGTATCTGTTGACATGGAATAAGAGGCATAGACGGGGTAGGGCCTGAACGGGCTAGGCCCACCCAAATCTCGAAATGCCCACTCAGCAGTGCTGTGTGTGCATGTACAAGTGTTAATATCACTGCAGTGGACCCAACTGCATTAGCTTCAGGCCCCACTTGTTAGACAATACTGGCTATGCCCCTGCATGGAATGCTGGTGTTTCTTAACAATACCTCATTATAGTATATTGCTGTCAATTCTATTCTTGTAGTGCAGCAGAAATATTACTCAATGAATAGAGAGAGTTTTTTTTAACTTGCAGCTTGTCAGAATTTCTTTCTGACGATTCAGGGTTATTCAAACTCAGTCTTTGTGGAAAATGAATTCAAGGCCTATATTGTTCCTGAGTTGGTTTAGTTCATGGAATTGCCCATACCATGTGTCAAGTATGGTCTCCCAAGTGTGCATGTGACTACATGTGTCACACAGATGCACCCTATTTTTAACAATAGATGAAATATGACATACGGGAAGCTGGAAAATTCAGTATTGCAGCCCCTCTCACTTTCAATTCAGGCAGTCTTCATTTTCCTTTGATTCTCCCCACTGAACAAAGACATTTCCTTTAAGAAATCTTTCTTTGGGCCAAGATAGGGTTAGGTAACTTAATCCATCTCTAATGCCCAAAATAAATCTGGGGGTCAGGGGACATAGAATGCCTGGGACTAGTCCACCACATATCTATCTTAGTGTTTAGTGGTGCAAAGGTGTTGGGTCAGTATCTTTTGTGCTTGAAGGGGCGTTAGTCAGTTCAACTGTACTTATTCACAATAGCATAGTCTTCAGGATTGGTGGCTCGGTGTCCTCCTTGGCCCTTGACACAGCAGTGGTGTTTCCAAGATGGGTAGTTCAATAAATGCAATCTCCAGTTCGACACTGCCAAGTAGAGTTCAATCATGTTGCATTGGTGTCTTCAAGATGCCTCTTCAGTTTTCTGTCACAGGGTCAATGTATATCATGACCATACACCCTATGCATCCACACAGCTACGATGGACATTCTACCATCACCCCACAATCCCAAACCTGGACCACTTCTGTGCATACAGAGTTGAAGGTGCTCCGTTCCAAGATGGCTGCCACATTAGCCAGCTATTGACAAGGCACATGAAATCAGGCATAACTCCCCAAACCATGGGGGCCATGTTGGTGAACCGGGCTATATAAGCCCCGCCCAAGCTCTCACACATGCATGGCATTCCTTCATTAAGACACCATCTTGGTTCTGGAGATTCCTTGCCTACTTGCGCAGCCCGGAGTTTAGCTGGTACACCGACATCTGGGCAAGTTATAGAGAGTCATGCAAAGGTTGATTGCTCCACTACACTTACCTGTCCTGCATTCCGCAAGAAAACTCCTGCATCCACTAAAACACCCAAACTGTTGAAAGAATTAAATGCGGTAATTCATTGTTCTTCAGATGGAGTGAGTTTGACGATTTCACCTCAGCAATTGTCTGCCTCAGAGTTTCTGACTAGACCTTTGCCGCCAGAATTTAGTGAAGCTCCGGCGTGTTTATGGGCCATTGATGACAATGATGTTGGTATTTTGCAAATTGAGCCTGTTAAAATTGTTTTGAAACCAGGAGTTAAGTTGCCATGAATTCCACAATATAACATTTCAGTTGATCGTGAGCAAGCTTTGAAATGTATAATTTCCGACTTTGTACATCGTGGAGTAATTGAACAAATTGCAGGAAGTTTGTGCATCAATTTGCACGCTATCAATAAGATTGTTTCTCCACAATTCCCAATTGTGCCTGATGTAACGACAATACTGACAATGATTCCAGCTTCTGCTACTCATTTCAGTGTGGTGGATCTTAAGAATACCTTCTTTTCTTTAACATTCCCATACACATGGAAAGTAGATATTTGTTTGCGTTCACCCTCGGGGGACGCTCGTTTACATTTACCCGTGCACCACAAGGGTACACGGAGAGTCTGAGCATTTATAGTAGGGCTTTGAAAGAGCAGCTCGATACACTTGAGTTGCTTTCTACTTGTACACTGCTACAGTATGTCGACAACCTTCTCTTAGCTGCAGACTCAGAAAGTGCTTGCAAGGAAGGCACTGTGTAATTGCTTATCCATCTGGCAAAGCATGGGCATAAAGCTTCATTGAAAAAGTTTTAGTGTTGATGACAGGAGGTCGCCTATTTAGGCTATCTCCTGTCAAAGGAGGGACGAAGATTGACACCTGAACGAATTAAGAGCATTTCTGGCATGTCAGTCCCAAATACACAGAAGGAAGTCAGAGCCTTGACAGGAATGGCTTCTTACTGTATACAGTGGATCCCTAATTTCTCACTAGTGATCAAACCAATCTTGGCATTGACAAAGAAGGGCATTTCTTTGCCAGTACCATGGAACTTGGAACACCAGAAAGCTTTTGATCTGCTCAAGACTGCACTGTGTTCGGCACCAGTTTTGGGGACACCACATTATGATAAGGCCATCGAGTTGTATGTGCATGAACGTGATGGATGTGCTTTGGCTGTGTTAACGCAGGAACACGGGGGGAAGAATAGACTGTGCGGTTATTTTCTTCCACTCTTGATCCTGTTGCATGCGCTTTGCCAAGATGTTTGAGAGCTGCCGCTGCTGCTACTGCATCTGTAAAGCAAAGTGAGGGCATGGTTCTAGGTCATACCTTAACCGTGTTGGTATCTCACTCTGTAGCTGTTCTATTAAACAGAACGCAAACACAACACCTTACTTCTGTATGATTAACAAGATATGAACTGATCCTATTTGCACCGGATATCCAAATTAAAAGGTGTTGTCAATTGAATCCAGCTGAATTGTTACCTCTTCTGCAAGATATTGCTTGCAGTGTCGAAATGTCACATGACTGCCTTAGTACCACAGACTAAGACACTAAAGGCAGGATTGATTTGAAAGATACACCTCTGAATGATCCACAAGGAGAGCTGTTTTGCGATGGCTCCTGCTTCAAACTTCCTGATGGTAAATCCACTGCTGCTTATGCCATCACTACATTAAGCACGATCATGAAAACCAAGAGAATTTTGCATAACTTCATGCAGGCCGCAGAGATTATTGCACTGACTCAAGCTTGTGAACTTTCTGAAGAGCTTAGAGTGCACATATTTACTGACAGCCAGTATGCCTTTGGGGTGGTTGACAACTTCAGTAGATTATGGGCAGAATGAGGTTTCTTGACCTCACATAGAACAAAAATTCAACATGGCACCTTGATAGTTCAGCTACTGTTAGCACTGGAGCGTCCTACTCAACTAGCAATCATGAAGTGCACGGCACATCAGAAAGTAGTAGATTATGTAGGGAAAGGGAACGCTTTTGCTGAAAAGATAGCTAAACATACTGCTACTGATTTATACTCAGAAATGTATGTTACAAAGGAAGTTACAAACACTGTACTGTAGAAGAAAGGATTGACTTGATAAAGAATATTCAAGCTGATGCCACTTTAGACGAACTCAAACATTGGGCTGAGGGTTTGGAAAAGTTGGATGAGGAAGGGTGTTGGGTAGATAATTCAAAAGGAAGATGGATGCTACCCAATGCATATGTCACTGCCATGATCACAATGGCCCATGGTCCCACTCACATATGCGCTAGGAAAAGTTGTAAAATGCTAGAATCTGTCTCAGTGAATACTAACATCTCAAAAACTGCTGAGCGTTTTCTCCAGAATTGTATAGTTTGCTTACAGCATAATGCAGGGAAGGGTACGACACCGAGGGGCAGTTTTGGTCACCCCTCTGTGCCTATTGAAGTGATTCATTTTAACTTCATCGAGATGGAGCACTGTAACAACTACAAATATGTCTTAGTAGTCATTTGTGCCTTTAGCAACTGGGTTGAAGCCTTCCCTGTAAAAGATGCTACAGCAATGACGACGGCGAAAACCATGCTTAAGGAATATTTTCCTAGGTTTGGTTTGCCGAGGGTCATCTGGTCAGATAATGGTCCACATTGTATCACTGCTGTTATTCTGCAAGTATGTGCGGGATTACAGATCGATAAATGGTTCCATTCGGCTAGACACGCTCAAAGTGCTGGACTTGTAGAATGCCATAATGGTATCTTGAAGAACAAAATTGCCACGGTCTGTGCTAGCAGTAATTTGAAATGTCCAGACGCTTTACCTATAGTACTACTGTCCATGTGGACAACCCCACAGACTAGAACTGGACTCGCCCCCTACGAGAACATTATCAGGAGGCCAGCTAACATTTGGAGCCTGCCCAAGCCCAAAAAAATTAAAGGATGTAGAGCATTTGTTTCTTTCTGAATATTGTGACCAGTTAACTCAAAACTTGTATTTGATTTATCAACAGGTGCGAGAAGCCCTTCCAAGTTAAATACGAGGGGCCAGGTCTCAGAATTCGACCCGGTGACTGGGTGCTGACAAAGTCATTTGAGAGAGCATCCAGCCTCGCACCGCGCTGGAGAGGACTGTTTCAGGTCCTGTTGGCCACACAGACTGCTGTACGAGTAGCTGATAGACGACACTGGATACACACAACACACATCAAGAGGATACCTTTCCCTTTGCCACACGACGGAGAAGAAAATATGGAAACTACTTGCTCTTTTTCTGGTGATCAATCGGTCTTGAACAACATCAAGGGTATTTCGAAGACACTTCCTAAGCCTGTGGGGCCTGGGGAGACTGCTGCTTTGTCTCTGAATCCTTCATCTGATCTTTCTGCACCTTTGAACGACCTTGCCTCTGTTTCACCACTTCCATCAGGAAGCAACGACACAATGTTCACAGATCACGCAGTATCTGGAGTCTTAAGGTACGATCTGCATCCACGGCACTAGACTTATGGCACAGCATGGCTGTGCCGACAGGAAACCACTGTTGAGCTCGTCCCTTGCCACTTTTGCACTGAAACATAAGTAAGTGGCTGGGACCGGCAAAAGGTATCTTCAATCAAGATCACGTGGTCAGGATATCACCAGCAAACGAACTACAGTGTTTTATCGCAGAAACTTTTTGGGAAAGAGCTTTGAGGAACAATGCCTGTCGCTCTCTCTACTCGTACGGAGCAACCGATCGATAGTGTGGCTAACAAAGACATTGGACCGAAAAATACATGGTCCTTGAGGACATATTGTTTTCTTGTAATTATATTAACTGGTCTGACAGTAGTAATTGCTCTTGGGTTTTGGTATATCGACGGGGTGCGCCCACTTGAAACATTTTTACCTAATGAAAGTGTTCCCTCTATGTCTACACCTTTTGTGTATCTGCACACTCTGTCTCACCTCTCCTTGTCGGCTGGTACACACTGTGAGGTGTTGGGAGCCAGATAGCTATCTGTTTTGCTTTGTAAACTGTACAGTAATACAAGATCTGTGAATCTTTTTAGCCCATGATTGGTGTATTTCCTTTGTGGTACTCAGCCTCATTATTTCTTTGTTCTTTCAGGTGAAGGCAGCCAACAAAGCCCTGCTCTCTCTGGCCTGAGCCATTGGTAGCTTGGGCCTCTTCCTCACACTGCCATGCTCTACATCATGGTTATGAGAGATCTGCATCTCCAGGTATGCTGGCAAATGCAACCTCCACAACAATGGAGGAGGATACATTGTAGTGTGTTTGTTTGTTTCTTTCTTTCTTTCTTTCTTTATTTGTAACAGTTGGGCTGTGGAAGCAAGTAGGTGTTAAAGATTACTTAATTCCATCCATGAATGTGGTTATGCATTGGAGTCATGGCTAGTGCATAACTGTACACTCATCTTTCTGTACTTCCCACCAATGCTATTTGTCCTATTCTCTGGGCTGTCTTGCCAGCTAGAATCTACGAAAAGATCCTGTCACCTCTGGACTTCTTCCCTTAGTATTGAACACCTTTTAATTAAACACCATGAGGACTGTTGAACAAGATCGAAAAACCAAACGTCAACCAAATCGCTGTTTCATCTAGTGAGTGTTAGTATTCAAAACCTCACTCGCAATTTGTCTTTAGAAAGAATATTACTTTATTACAACATATCATTTTAAAACCCTAAAATACATATCAACTTGTATAGATATGCAGTGTTTTAAAAACCTTTTATATGTAAAAAAAAACAACAAATAAACAACAATACTTAATCACATATTACAAGAAAACCAACTCCTCTAAAGTAGATAGAGGGAAAGGTTTGTGAGGAAAATGTATATATGTGAAAGAAAAAGAGGAAGAAAAAAGAAAAAGAATGTGTGTACCAATCAGGAAAAGAAAAAAAGAAACGAATTCATAAATACAACATAGCAAAATTCTAAAGACACCATCCACATTGCAGGCATATATGACAAGTGTACCATTATTATGTCTAGTATTGAATCTGTTAATTCATTTGTAGGATTCCTTAATGTCACTTAGTCGTTTAAAGCTTGTAATGCTCTACTTTCACTGTGTAATCAATCCCACAGTATCTTGATTCCGACATGTTTCATTCCCAATTTCTATCAGACATTTGTAGGGAAATGTTTCAGGTGACTTCTTTCAGCGAACGATATATGTGTCAACAAAAGATTGTTCTAACGTGTACTTTTCAGCATAAGGTTCAATCGGGACTTCAGACCTCATGGGGTCTCTTTCTGTTGGAATATAACAGTGGCCTAGGGGAGAAGATACACTGATATGAGCTGTACCGCTCTAGAAAATGTAAAAACAGTCTTCACACCCTGAGTACATAATTCTCTAGGGTGAGGCTTACCGCATTCCAATCTTTAATTATTGAAGAGTGTGGTTGATGGAACTTCTTAATAGTAGAAAGCTCGGTCTCTAAGGATGAAAAGAGAATATCACATTCTCCGTGTCAGACTCAAAACACTCATGGACGAGTACACCCCTTCTAACATATGTATAACGTGAAAGAAGGGATTTCACATATAATTTACTACGTTTTGTCGGTAATTAACACTGCCATAACAACCATGGGATGGCGTATATAATCATATGGCAGCTCTCTGCGGCTAACATTCAAATTCCAACTTTAAACATCAGGGATGAGCTGGTTTGCATGAAACTAATGGGTACGTTGTAGTAAATACGAGGACCAAAAGGAGTTTTTTTTCTTTAGCAGTAAGAAACACTTACCATTAAAGGCTTAAGTCGTAAAAGCTTGCAGGTTCCTGCTCTGCTTGGCCAAAATGTGGCGCAACAAATGCGCTAGTAGAAATGGTTCAAACTAATGACCTGTGAAGTATTGTAATTTTCTCTATAAGGAAACACCAAAACGAAACCACGTTTTAATTTGTTGTCCCTATAATTCACAGGACAGAAGTCAAGTCCACCATTAAATAAACACACTTGACTAAATACTTGCACCTACGTGACTATTTGCATAGCATATAAATGGTCTAGTGCCACCTCTACGTCAGACAATATAGCTCTACTTGTACACAATGTCAAAGAGTCCTCTCATTCTAACGCATGAATCGCCCAGGGCAGGGCTTCTTGTGTACAAAAGACTGTCACTTACGAATAGGAAGGAGCTGCTGCTTAACAATGCTGGCTGCACTCTCACTGCTGCCGTTCTTAACACTGAAGCACGCTCAAGTGTCGCCTTCTAATACACGTCATCTGGAATGTTGCGTTAAGGCTGCTGCCATTTTCCGGAACTCTAGACCCTATGTACTAAATGGCAATGTGCTGGAACATGTTGCCATATTATATATTGTTATTTACATAGGGGCAACTGCATTTCACACCTACTTCAACCCAAAATGGTTTTTACTTTTCTTTCTCTTTTCAGTTAAATTTTCATTATATATAAGAGGCAAGCATGGCATGGATCACACAGTAAATTAAAAAAGTGGAATTATTGATGTGACATGCTCGTTGGTAAAAGTGCAGCGTCTATACTTTTGTATCACAATTGAGATGTCAATTGGTATTATGTTGTGCTGGAATGAACACGTATAAATTGCATACTGTCTGCCTTATAAAAGTGTCCAATCAATAGATTCATTCAGCCCATTTTCAACTGAGTTACAAAGATAAATGAATCTTTGTTCTTTGTTGAACAATTTATTTCTGTTGGATGTTGTGTCTTCAGTCGTATTTACCTGTGTCAGCACACTCCAAGTGAATGACTCTGGTGTATGGTTCATTGCCAGAAAATGGCCTACCATCGGTGCTGTTGTGTTCCCATTTCTTATGCAACTCCTGTGCTCTATAATCCTGTGTTTGACTTTTCCCTCAGTCATGCAAATATATATTTTATGGCAAGGTCACCAGAAGACATGAATTACAATTTTTGAATTACAATTTGTAAATTGGAGCTGCTTCCAGGATTTTTTAAGACCCAGGTCTACTTCTCCGGTCCGTTTTGTACTGGAACAACAAATGCATTTGCCACAAGGAGTATTGCCCACCGGTTTACTCAGGCCCCAAGACTCAGTTAATGTCATTTGGGGTTGTCTTTGAGAAATGTTGTTCCTAGTCACTAGATGCTTGATGTTAAGTCCTCTTTTAAACGCATATAAAGGTCCCACAGCTTCACATGATAGCAGCCACCAGAATCAAATTGATATGTCAACTTCCCCTTCTCTTGCTCCTGCCCCATATTGCCATCCTCCTCCTAGTCCCTGTCATGTTGCCCAACCTCCCTGTGTCATTCCTTACCTTCATTTTTATCTGCATTGTACCCTATATGAGCCCCCTCATGTTCCAATTGCTGTGCCACATCAACATCATTGTGTTACGCCTCCTTCTGACCCCCTCCTGCTGCACATAAAGTTCCTCATGTTCTGCAGGCTTCCGCACAATTGCCTCCTTGTGGCCCTCCTTTTGCCCTGCCTCTTCCTATTTAGAGTCCACCTCCTGCTGACTGCCATCTCTGTTTCATAATCTACCCCAAGCGTCTCCATTTCGAATCCACGTGATTTGACCGAAGCATAAATTATCGCGGCTGAAATGACCGAAACCAAGTGTTCGAATAACCAAAAGTATAGTGAGCGGGGCAATGCGGGGGACACCCCCGCAGCCCCCGTTTTGTTTTTTCTTTTTTTTTTACTTTTTTTACACGGGCAGCCCCCGCTCACTATACCATAAAGTATACCATGAAGTATAGTGAGCGGGGCGATGCGGGGGACACCCCCGCATCCCCCGTTTTGTTTTTTCTTTTTTTTTTACTTTTTTTACACGGGCAGCCCCCGCTCACTATACCATAAAGTATACCATGAAGTATAGTGAGCGGGGAGATGCGGGGGACACCCTCGCAGCCCCCGTTTTTTTTTTTTTTTAATGCTACCACCAAAGGTTCGAACTTTTGGTGTTCGATCCTTTGGTGGTAGCATTTTTAGAACATTTGGTCATTTCGACCTTTTGTTTTCGGTCATTTCTACCTAAACCTCCATTTCATCCTTCCTTTTCCTGCATCAGTCTTTTTGTCTTGCTGCACCCCAATGTCATTCTCTCTCTGAAGCATCGCCTCAAATTCTCCCATCCCTTCCTTCTGCTGCATTGCCACCACCTCCTCTATGAGGAACCCAGACTCTCTCGCCACCTACCCCAAAAACGGCAGTCTATTTTGTGCCACATTTCTAACTTATCTTGCAGTTCCTGTCCATCGCTCCACCAGCCCCACCACATCGTCATCTTCTAGGTCTTCCAAGTACTTGACGGCAGAGGAGGAGTCAGGTGCAGCCTCAATCCCAGCAGGCTAAGCAGCTATGACCACATATTCCACATCATCCTCGATGTTTCAAGCTATTTCTTTCTTTGTTCATGGTAACAGTTGTTGGGGATCGAGTCAAAGGGAAAGTCTTCCAAAAGGGTTTCTTCGAAGACTTTCACAACCACTTCCTTTTTTCTTCTAATGGAAAAAGGAACAAGTAAGGGGCGGGCTTCAAAAAAGAAATCCCAGACGCTGACTCACAATGGTTTGTTTTTCTTAGTTTTATTTTTTGTTTGTTTGTCTGTGGACAAAGACAACTTTGAAAGGGTATTTAGCATGTAATTGAATTGAAATGAAGATTATTTCGTAGGTTTTCACAATGGTTTCTAACAAAGGATTTTTTCTTTTTAAGCTGGAAGGAGAAAGGTTAATCTCAAGGGTCTTAACATTACAAAGGGTATTTACGTATTCCTTAAATAGGTGCATAGGAAAAAACGGAACACTGGGGTTTGAGCACCCGTGGGCTGGTCACTGGTTTCCAAAAGCAGTCATGTTGTGATTAGTCCTCATTAAAGCAACAGTACTACATGCGAAAAAAATAAATAATAATAACAACATTACAAAGTGTGCCCCAGAGGGTGTCACAGAGAATTTCCGAAAGGTTTCGATGAAAGGTTCGTTTTTTCTTTTTTTGTGGGATGAAAGAAATACCTAAGGAAAACAGATAAAAAAAACTAACAATCAGAAATGGTTTCACAAAGGGCCTCTCGGTGAAGGTGGGAGGGGCAGACCTTGAGGAATCCAAAACAAGCATGCACCCGCTGGTTACAGAAAACGTCTCCAGTTTCATCCTAGTATGGATCAGCCCTATTCTTCACACTAAAGTCCTCCCAAAAAGAGTTGCCCCCCCCCCTCTGTTATTTCAGCAAACTTAAGCACCACAGCGAAGGAGGTTGCCCCCGGCAAGTGGGAGACGGGTAAACCCATGATCACGCTAGCAAGATTGAACGACAAACTTCACCCTTTCGAAAAAATTGAGCGACTAAGTGGGGGGACGAAAGTACTCCACCCCAATGGAAACACATGGCATTGTCCTCGGTAGGAATGATAGAGTGGATAGTGGCTGCCAATGTTTGCAATGTAATTTCCCTGTATGGTTGAAGTTTGATGCCATTAACACTA
Organism: Ambystoma mexicanum; assembly: GCF_040938575.1. NCBI lineage: Eukaryota > Metazoa > Chordata > Amphibia > Caudata > Ambystomatidae > Ambystoma > Ambystoma mexicanum. Next base: position 552,014,711 of record NC_090922.1, read on the forward strand.
ATGGTTCTTCTAAGGACCCAAATGAGAGTAATATATCCAATTGGAATGTAGGTAGTGCCTGGAAGCCAGACTCCTATGGATCCCAGTGACTGCATAGAAAATAGAATGAAGAGTGATATTATTGATATTAGGGATGGACATAGCGAAGAGATACATCTGTTTGTAAAGGAGCTGTTGGCCCTTTTGAATAAGGTGCACGCAGAGGTTTTATTGATGAAAAATGCCCTCTTACCAATGTTAACTAGACCAGCCATGTTAAACAAATTTATGGGTAAGTTGGTTAGCACTCAGATGGGGCCTGATTCATGCCTGGTTCCCCACACCTAGATTACCCGACTAGCTTAACAACTGATTGACCCTGGTAATAACATGCAGTCTAAAAATATAATTTCAAATAATGCAATGTCAAGTAGGGCATTAATTAATAGGGTTAGTAACGCTATTGTCCACCATCAAGGGAATAGGACATCCTTAAGTAGGAGCCCTCATGCATCATTAGGAAGCTCGTTCAGGAGAGGGCATGGCCAATTCAGAAATGGTACTCCAAGAGCTAGAGAGCATATCACAGCATATACTCAGGGGGATACGATAGGAGCACTGATGCAGGGGCAGTCAAACAGTCTTTGAATACTATCTTCTAGACAAATGTCTCAAAGTTAAAGCCAAAAAGAGAACCCAATAAACAAGTTATTCATTGGATAATATCACATAGAGGATTTTGCTAAAAAAATAAGAGAGGATATTATTGCTTGTGCTCCTATCCCCTGCGACCCTAACACTGATAAGGAATATATCAGAGTTACATTCCAAATGTGTTATTGGCAGAGGGATTATTTGGCCTCCAATTAAGAACATTACCGCCCAAAGGAGAAAATATTTAAGTAAGACCCTCATGTGCACCAAGCACTGGTGTGATGCCAGAAGGTACTCCTGAAGTGGCCATAGGCATGGATGATGTTGAATGACTCACGGGGAGCCACCTCCTACTGATAGAGGTCTCCAACCGGATTGTGGAGTTACCCCAGTGATAGGTAGAATCTGTATCCTCTTGTGGAGAAATTGTTGGCTTGAGGACAAATGTACTCGATAATGATTGGTGCAACTGTATCAGGCAGCATCATATCGTTTGCCTACAGGAGTCCTGGGCAACCACGAAATGGACTTGAAATGCAGCATTTGAAATAGGGACCAGATGAAGCCCAAGTAGAGGCTTTTTCACCTGGGGTGACCCCACTATCATTGACTATGTTACTGATATAGAATGTAAGTGTGTAGACTTCCAATAGTTTCACATTAAACTATGTGGCAGCTGCAGGCTGTTATTATTTAATTTATACAATAGGTTGGTAACAGGGAATGGTATCCAAATAAGATCCTGGGAATCTGATCACACTATTAAACCAACTGTTATTGTAGCGGGTGACCAGAATGTGCAATTTGAACCCTTGCCCTCAACATAGGGCCTGTAATGGGAGGCGCCAAGGGGATATACTTGCTAAATTCACCTTTGTGGCGAGGGAGGGTGCAATCCACATTGATTATAGTATGATTAATATCCAGGCCCGGGCCCAGGTGGTAAAATGTGAGGTAATCCCTCAGTCCGAGAGTGACCATCGCCCTGTGGTGGTAGAATTGGTGGAGGGATTATATTGTGTCACAATGGAATTTTGGGGAGAAGTGTGCCAATTGAAATAGGACTCATGGAAGTCTGTGAAATGGACACATATTGACCTGGGCTATGTCCTAATGCATTTATGTAATGACTTTCTAGAACCCTTGGGAAGGGTGTTAGGTAACCACACCATTTCTGGCCTTGAAGTCCTTGAATCTTTTAACCAGATAACTACTATTACAAGAAATTATGTGATTAGCCCAAATTAGCCTATCAGGAAAGCTGTTACTAAACAAACTCCCGGGTATGACAAGGATTGTAGAGATGCCAAAAGAAATTTAATTGAAGCCACTAAAAATGTGCGCACTGTAGGGAGGGGTGAGCTTAGTCAAGCGAGAATTACATATAAGAAGGTGACAGCCATGAAAAAGAAGGAATATGAGTGTTAGGCAGAAACCTGCGCAGTTCCCTCTGGGACCACTGCGAAAGATTTAAGACTACAGGTGGTTGGCAGTAAACCCAGTTGGTAGCAGTCTGTACCATCCAGATTTACCTGGTAGCTGTGGCTGAGCAGTCAGACTTCTCTCAAGAAGAGTTAGGCAGTATACAGAGTATTCACAACAGGTCAAAAGAACACAGTAGAACAAGCAAACACTGACCAGAGCTTGGTGTAAAAGAGATATAATTATTTATTTAAAAACACATCTAGTTAAACACACTGGCACTAATATCAAGCAGTTCAAAAACACGGTCACTAAAAGATATACACTCCCTTCACCGATTATTAGACAAGTCTTTAAGCAAAGCAACACTTATTTTCAGACAGTGGTGAGCGCTTAACGAAGATGGCACTCTAATCAAACGGTTTAAAAGGGTGAGAAAGGCAGAGCAAAGATAGAAAAAGATCCCAACCCTTTCGGAAGAACACAGTATGCGAAGAAGGCAGGTTAAAACTGTAAAGTCAAAGTTAACAAGGCCGGACCCACTTTAAGAGGCTCCGGTCAAAATGTGTCCATGGTCACACGGTTCAAAGTGCCCAAAAGTCTTGCAATAAGTTCAGAAAGAGTTGGACCAAAAAGAAAGGGACCAGTTAGATGGTCAAGGCGGCCAGCCCAGTCCAGAAGGTTAAGGGATTATTGTTACCTTGTAGCAATCTTTAGAAAGGGAGGCCTGGCGGACACAGTACCTTAAAATGGTGAGAACGCTCCAGCAGGGGCAGTTGTTCCTGGCAGCGGGTGCAAGTCGGTGCTTCATCCGGAGGAAGAGAGGATCTCGTCGGGGAGTAAAGCAGGAGTCTGTTGCACTGCCAGGGAAGAGACCAGCCGCAGAGTTCTCAATTAAAAGAAGCGGTCCTCTTATTCGCGGTCCAGTGGTAAGTGGCTATCCGGTTGCCGGGGTGCTTGGCACGGGCAATTCGACTACAAGACATCCTGGGATGCGAGAAAAGAAGGTAAACTGATTGCGCCCACCAGTCAGGGGAAGAAGACTCTCCAGCCGGGAGATATCCTCTGTCGTTGGGAAGTGGTGAGTCGGTTCAGCAGGGCTCCACCGGTGGTGTCGTCGTAGCAGGTCAGCTGAGCTTCTCCCTCGTTGGATTTTCAGGTCCTGTGGCGACTTCTGAAGTTCCAGTCCCAAAAGCCCTGCTTTTATGCAGCACACCCCCATTCACTCAGCCTAGCTGTCAATCAAACATTATAAATGGTGAGCCGGCCGGCTCACCACTTGGACCAATCACACAAGAGTGCGACTTGAGTTACCAAAGTAACTCAGTCCAGGGTGCCTAAACCCCCCTCCCACACGCCCTGTGGTACCCAGCCAGAGTGGCACCACTTTTGGAGGCTTCTGTGGAGAAGCCCGCCAAAAAGTGGAACAAAGGGCTCGACCTTTGGTTTGGAGTTACAGAGGCGAACACAAACGCCAGTTCTGGCAGAAAATACCAACCGGTAAATTAATATTAAATAAATAAACCAGCGGTATGTTAGAGGCTATTTTAAAAAGTATTAGCCTCGAACAATGGAAAAACCCCATAGAGATATATTCGCGGTTGAATATAAAAAGTAGTATCCACTGCCACCAGCCAAAACTTGAGGAGGGGGGGCGGGACAGTGCCCCCTCGAATAACAGTCCCAGGGGCAATCGAATTGCCCCTACCAGTACGCCCACAATATGATGGTTTGTACTGGTTCTGTTAGTAATTTGGGACTAATAAAGCCAATGGTGACTTTACATGCCCAGGGAGACAGTAGTCAGTCCCAGGGTATGGAGTCTATGGTGGGGGGTCACTATGACACCCCGGTGTTACTGCACGGAGGGTGCTGTGTAACACACATACAAAAACATATGAGACCCTATGGAGTAAAAGACCCCATGGCCCATGAAACACATTAACATTCAAAGGAACACCATAAATCATGTCCAAGAGTGGGAGAAAAAGAGTCTCACTCTTGGCAGGAGAAAAAAACAAACTCCAGAATTCCAGCAAAGCTGCTGGGGGACTCACTAGGTTAGGAAATTCAACCTAAACAGTGAATTCTCCCTGGGAGGAAATAATAATGGCAGCCAAGACAATGACTCAGTCAGGTTTTGGAAGCTTATGACTGCATGTCATGAGGCCCCTAAAAACGTTATGCATCGGAGCATCAGTCCCGCATGTTGGAAAGAACATATTGGCAAACATTACAGTGAATCAGGAGTATTTTAGCTCCCCAATACGGTGGCACAAATACCTCAGGCACAGTCCTCATTAAGCTTTACTGTTACTGACATTAAGATCTGAGGTACAGATTTGGGCTCCATATCTTCTTGTGTTATTTATTGCAGTAACCAAGGAGAATATTGCCTCCAATACTTGAACCAGGGCAGAGATAGTCCCATTATACCAAAAGGGTGGATGGGAATCCCTGTGTAATTATAGGCCAATTTCCCTACTTGATTTGATTTGGAAATTATTTGCAAAGGTAATTTTGGGTATTTTCAAAAAATGTGCCGCCTCCCTGGAAGTAATTGACCACAAACAAGCAGGATTCAGAGATGGGATCAGTATAATAGATCAATGTTTTAGACTAAAGCTAATATTAAATAAGTATGTTGAGCTAAAAAAAATGGTCAATTTTTTGTTGATCTACGTACTGTGTTTGATACAGTACTGCTAAGTCCTGAGAGTGTATGGCATACCGAGCCCCTTGTCAGCTTTATGAGTGAAATTACACAGTAATGCAATTGGGTCAAGGGAGTGTGGGGGGTAGCCACACAACCTATTCAAGAGCAGAAGAGTGTTCGTCAAGGGTTTGTTTGACCCCAACCCTTTTTCTGGTATGCATTAATGGCCTAATAAGTAAACTGGTGAATGTGAATACTGATGCAAGAGTCATGGCCAGACATAAATTCCCAATTCTATTATTTGCAGCAGATGCCATCCTAATTTCCCGAAACTGCAACTGCAATTGTTAATTTCTCCCCTGATGACCCACTTAATTATCGCCCAATCTCTAACTCCCCATTTCTAGTAAAGATCCTTGATAGAGTTGCATACACTCATAACGGGCTCATTTAAGAAATGCTAACATCTTGAATAAGAGACAATTCGGCTTTCGAGAAAAGCACGGTACTGAGTCTGCGCTGCTAAGTTTAAAATCTAGGCTCCTCTGTCATATGGATTGAGATAGCCCCAGCATGATGATGCTACTGGACCTATCTGCTGCCTTCGACCTGGTAGACCATACAGTGTTGGTCTCCAGGTTGAGGGATGTGGCAGGTTTCTCAGTGTTGGCAGCTGACTGGGTTGCCTCCTTTCTGAAAGATCGAGTGGAGAGTGAGTAGCAATCTGGCAGATGCTAACACCAAGGTATTGACTCAAAGAGTCCCACAAGGAGCTTGTCATTTTGCCCATTTTTCACAACACCTTTACATTGCCTTTTTTGGACGTCCTGGATATTAATGACATAGACTTTACAAACTATGTGTCATGGCCACAGGCCCCAGAACACAAATACCACACCATCTAGTGATGGGGGCAATGTGTCGCTTGACTCACTTATGTCCCTTTGGGGCCCTGGCTGGACTAAGTCCTGGCACCTATGGTGCCAGGCTCATATAGAGATATGAGCAGGAACACTTTATTTAGTGCAGAAGTGCTTTTACTTTATTTCAGTGCATGAGTACTTTTATTTTACAAGAAATTTCCAGGAGCTGAAAGCCTTTATTCCAGATAAAATCCTCACGTGCTGACTCATCGGGTGTGGCTCCCTAGGCCTGGTCTTCATGTGCTGACTCATCGGGTGTGGCAGGGTGTGGCAGGCAATCTGAACCTGGTGGGCGTGGCTTCAGAAGCTCAGCTATATAAGCTGCTCCATCCTTAAGGCCAGTGCTTCGCCTTACTGTGCATTCGCTCACAGCCGCTTGTTAGTTACCTTTGAAACCAGGCGTTCTCCTGCATACTCACCTCCAGGAAACTGGTGCTTCATCGCTTCATCTGCAGACTCATCTCCTGACATCCAGTTATCTTGTTCCCGATGCTGCAGCACCGCACTCCGCATCCACGAACTCGGACACTGTGAAGAAGAAGAAAGACAAGGTTAGAACATCCGTCCTAGGGAGGCACCGCATTTGAACCCCATACGCCCCCTAGTTAACAATTTACCAGCTACAGTACCACTTCAGGTCTGGAAGGGGATCAGGCGCACAAGCTGGCATACTCATGCCCCCCTATTGTCCCCGCAGGAGCAGTCCTGAGCAGCATCACCTATTACCATCAGTCACCACATAAGCGCAGAGGGCGAAGTCAGACCCAAGTAACCTCACCCCCGGGAGGGCTACAACGGTGCCCCAATGCCTTCGCAGAGACCAGGTGAGTGTAACACTATGCTGATGACACCAAATGTATCATCCCTATTATGGGTGTCTTTCTGGATGATGAAATAAACATCAACAGGATTTACCATCTCATCCAAAGCTGGATGTGTTCCAATGGATTTGCCCTGAATACAAGTAAGACAGAACTTTAACTTGTGGGTACTGACCCTAAAATTTGCTAATTGGAAGACCATTACTCCCAATTTGTGATTGACGGCTGTGCTATAAAAACCAAGAGAAAGTTCAAGACACTTGGAATATATTTTGATTGCAATCCTAATATGAAGGTTCAGGTCAGCAGCCTTGTGGCCTCGTCTACTTATTATATTAAATTGCTATCTCATGCCCGCCCCTTTCTCTCACAAACTAGTAGGAAAACCATAGCAAGAGCATTGATTAGTTCTAGGATAGACTACTACAGTAGTCTCCTGATCGGTCTTCCCAACTGCGAATTGAATATACAACAAGTAGTGAAGAACAACGCTGTTAGGGTTGTCCTAGACAAGAAGAGATCTGATCATATGTCTAAGGCTAGAAAGGATCTTCATTGGCCCCCATTAAGGAACAAATTCTCTTTCGGCTCTTGTCCATCTCATTTAACTGTATGAAAAACTCTGGTCTGATCTACCTTAGTGAAGAATTAAGGCCTGAGACGAGTAAATACAGTCTTAGATCAAATAGTCACTCCCAGCTTATTGTCCCGGCCTGTAGGCTCTCGTAGGCAAAAGTGGGAGCCTTCTACTCTGCGGCACCTGCGGCAAGGAATTATCTCCCCATTAATGTGAGAGTTGAAAAATCTAACAGAGTTTTCAGGAAAGGCCTGAAGATTTATTTGTTCAACTAATCTATATTCAAGCCCGACCGTCTGCTCTCCTGCTTCAGTACCTCTCTCTTGTGGCTTTAAGCCTTCTGTCTTGTGTGCATGTCAGCGCCCTTAAGCCCCGGGCTCAGTTGTTTTGAGCTATATAAATCTTAAATAAATAAATAAGGAGGCCAACTCAATGACCTTCACAAGAAGGAAAAACACGGCCTATAAGTTGGCCCTGGACATGAACAAATTGAACAAGTAAGCTATGATGAGTATCTTGGAGTACATTTTGCCACCTCTTGTAGCTGAGACCTGCCAATGACTAGGGCCAAAGAGACACTTTTAAGACACATAGGGGCGATCACCCAGTTCTCCTATGACTAGGATAATGGCACAATGTACCCTGTTTTCAAGTGTACAAGGTCCACGCTAGGCAGGGTGCATTGTATGGTGCCGAGCTTTGGGGTCACTGGTATTCTAGCAAGGTTAAAAGAACTTAGGTCTTCTGAGTGGTGCATTAATAATATTAATCCATGTCTAAACAGGATTACCTGCTATAGGGGACATTGTGTCCCTTGCACCAGGTGTATACTGGTGGAGATTGTAGAATAGAGCACAACTACGCAGGTTCAGAGAGGCTGCTATATATTTTCCAGGTGAGCCTGGAGGTCTGTCCTTGAGGTGGTGTTCGCATGTCAAAGGTTTGTTGTGTAAGCTAGGACATAGTGATCTCTGGCAGTCCCCAGCTGATATTGAGGGTAACTGTAAGCAAATGGTGAAAGCAGACTATGGGCAGAAAATAGACAAAGATTGTTTAGGAAGTGCAGCTATCTCCTCAGCTAGGAGAACATATTGGGAGAACAATATCAGTAGGGGATAAGAATTATACTTGGACATTATGAAGCCCAGGATACTACGCTGACTTTGTGTTAAACTAAGGTTCAGTATTATACCATTGGCAGTAATACGGAGCACATATCACAGAATCAAACAAATGTCCAAAAGTCAGTTCTGCTGGTCTAGGATAGAATCATTTGACCATTCTCTTTTAACATGTCCCCTCTATCTTTCATATGCAAAGATTTATTTAAAGCCAAGATTTCTGTGGTTTGCCATTTGAACAATAAGTGAAGCAATGCCACTTTGCACAAGGTCTGATGATGCCCTTAAAGATTTTGCAGTTGCGAAATATGTTTACAGATCTTGGTTGAAAAGTTTTGCATTATTGAAGCTTCTTCCCTGAGGCAAACCTTCTATAATTGCAGTGTATTAAATGTTCTGCAATATCATTCCTGTTGTTTCTTTTTACTATCATAACATAGCTCTTGAGAAGTGACAAGTAACGTCTGGGATGTTAATGTGGGTCATGTTATGCACTTTCACTTTTCAGTGTGTGTGATGTTGGAATTTTAAATTATATTTGTATATGTTATCGTTTTATCAGTTGTGCAATTTTCTGTTGTATTGTATTGTGTAATGTGTTAACTGGCTTTCGTGCCGTTCTGCCAAAATAAAGTATTTGACTGATTAACCGACTAACACGAAAATCCAAGCACAAGCCACATTGATCCAAAACGTGAGATTGACATTTCATATGCCACCAAAGCTTCTTTGCCTCTAACTGGCCTGCCAAATCTCTCGGAGATGTTTTAATGTCCAAACAACTTGAGGCCACCCAATGGAATTTCTTCAGCTCCAAAGTCGGGCATTCATGACATTCTGAGTTGTAACACCACAAAAAAAAACATTCGCTACTTACAAACTCATACGTATATACACATTTGCATTTATGTTGATGGTAGCAGCTTAAAGGGACAAGCTATAACTCTCAGGATTAATTAAGTCGAACAATTGTAGTTAAACAGGAAGCACAGAGTTATTTAAAAAAAAAAAAAGATGAATGCAATTTATACCTGTCTGAGCAGATATATATTTACAAAACTCATGTTGAAAGTTCCAATTTGCCCTGCATGATGTCTGTCAAATATTGCAGGTAGTTCCCTGGGTAATTAAAAGTTCTATTTTATATCATGTTCACAGATTTGTTCAAGATTTAATAGACAGCTTGTATTCATTCCATGGACATGGATAACCCATCCCTCTCTAGGTCAAGGGTGGATCTCCAGAAGTAAGAGAGAATTATTTAACAAATAAAGAGAAATGAAGCTGAACCTTGGCTGATTGCTTTGTAAATTCTAATTTAAAATTAATGCATAATTCTACTTAAATGTAGAAATGCATACAATGTGATATTTCAGTCTCACTATGACCTACAATATAAAGATATGTGCATTGTTGTGACATTATGCTGCATCCGTATGCATAAGGAAAAAGGAAAAGTAATTCCTTCTCTCCGAGGGGAATAGCATACAGAAGAACAAAGTCGAGCCCCAGTCAATTACTTCTTCCTGATGATTCACCAAAAACGCACTCATGCATTCCTTAAAGTATCCAGTTTATTTTGGCATCTGGTAACAGATAAAAACATGGTACAACGCATTTCTCAGCGCCCTTGCTACTTGATAATGTACAAAAACGTGCATTTGAAAATTCTTAAATATATACAAACAATTACAGTCTCTATGGTTCTTTTTCCTTTTGTTGTCCTTTCTCACTTTTTATTTATGCAGGTCACAATGCATCAACTCAGAAGCTCGTGAAAACGGTGGCCATTTGTAATGGAATTAATCTCCAGATTTACAGCTTTTTTCCAACCAACTAAGACATTGCATACTTTCGTGATTTGTACACTTTATGTTGTAGTAAGGTGACTCGATGTTATAAATAATACAAGTTCCTGCATATAGCTAGTCTTTCCAGAAATATGGCCACAAGCTGTCAAAAACATTATTTAAATTGCAGGAAACAAAGTATCACCAAGTTTAAAATACTTTTAGAATGAGATCAGGAATTTAACATAGACAATCACTGACCAACATGGTTTCAAATGCAATGGCAATCTATGCATACATGCAGATGCTTGATGTCAATGAGTTGCATCAAATTGCATTGTGGCAGGGGTTGCTCTAGAGGTTACCGTATACCGCATTATAAGTGAGTATTTAGACTATCACCAGTGGGGTTAGTGAAATGCGCAGTGCATGTATCATTCCATTATTATTTTTAATTCGCCCAACAATCGGTGACAGTTTAATGCAACACTTAGCTTGTAGCATATGTAAAGTGCCTGCTGTAAACAAGTATTAACTACTGTATATATGTATCCTGATTTTGATGTTGTAATAAGAGGTGCTTTACGCTTTCACCAGTATCTATATGTATTCTATTTGCATGACTGTGAAGCAATGTCACTTTGCACAAGGTCTGATGATGCCCTTAAAGATTTTGCAGTTGCGAAATATGTTTACAGATCTTGGTTGAAAAGTTTTGCATTATTGAAGCTGCTTCCCTGAGGCAAACTTTCTATAATTGCAGTGTATTAAATGTTCTGCAATATCATCACTGTTGTTTCTTTTTACTATCGTAACATAGCTCTTGAGAAGTGACAAGTAACGTCTGGGTTGTTAAAGTGGGTCATGTTATGCACTTTCACTTTTCAGTGTGTGTGATGTTGGAATTTTAAATTATATTTGTATATGTTATCGTTTTATCAGTTATGCAATTTTCTATTGTATTGTATTGTGTAATGTGTTACCTGGCTTTCATGGCGTTCTGCCAAAATAAAGTATTTCACTGACTAACTGACTGACACGAAAATCCAAGCACAAGCCACATTGATCCAAAACGTGAGATTGACATTTCATATGCCACCAAAGCTTCTTTGCCTCTAACTGGCCTGCCAAATCTCTAGGAGATGTTTTAATGTCCAAACAACTTCAGGCCACCCAATGGAATTTCTTCAGCTCCAAAGTCGGGCATTCATGACATTCTGAGTTGTAGCACCACAAAAAAAACATGTGCTACTTACAAACTCATACGTATATACACATTTGTATTTATGTTGATGGTAGCAGCTTAAAGGGACAAGCTATAACTTTCAGGAAGAATTAAATCTAACAATTGTAGTTAAACAGGAAGCACAGAGTTATTTAAAAAAATAAAAAAGATGAATGCAATTTATACCTGTCTGAGGAGATATATATTTACAAAACTCATGTTGAAAGTTCCATTTGCCCTGCATGATGTCTGTCAAATATTGCAGGTAGTTCCCCGGGTAATTAAAAGTTCTATTTTATATCATGTTCACAGATTTGTTCAAGATTTAATAGACAGCTTGTATTAATTCCATGGACATGGATAACCGATCCCTCTCTAGGTCAAGGGTGGATCTCCAGAAGTAAGAGAGAATTATTTAACAAATAAAGAGAAATGAAGCTGAACCTTGGCTGATTGCTTTGTAAAGTATAATTTACAATGAATGCATAATTCTACTTAAATGTAGAAATGCATACAGTGTGATATTTCAGTCTCACTATGACCTACAATATAAAGATATGTGCGTTGTTGTGACATTATGCTGCATCCGTATACATAAGGAAAATGGAAAATGAATTCCTTCTCTCCGAGGGGAATAGCATACAGAAGAACAAAGTCGAGTGCCAGTCAATTACTTCTTCCTGATGATTCACCAAAAACGCACTCATGCATTCCTTAAAGTATCCAATTTATTGTAGCATCTGCTAACAGATAAAAACATGGTACAACGTATTTCTCAGCGCCCTTGCTGCTTGATCATGTACAAAAACGTGCATTTGAAAATTCTTAAAAATATACAAACAATTACAGTCTCTATGGTTCTTTTTCCTTTTGTTGTCCTTTCTCACTTTTTATTTATGCAGGTCACAATGCATCAACTCAGAAGCTCGTGAAAAACGGTGGCCATTTTGTAATGGAATTAATCTCCAGATTTACAGCTTTTTTCCAACCAACTAAGACATTGCATACTTCCGTGATTTGTACTCTTTATGTTGTAGAAGGTGACTCGATGTCATAAATAATACAAGTTCCTGCATATAGCTAGTCTTTCCAGAAATATGGCCGCAAGCTGTCAAAAACATTATTTAAATTTCAGGAAACAAAGTATCACCAAGTTTAAAATACTTTTAGAATGAGATCAGGAATTTAACATAGACAATCACTGACCAACATTTTTTCAAATGCAATGGAAATCTATGCATACATACAGATGCTTGATGTCAATGAGTTACAGCAAATTGCATTGTGGCAGGGGTTGCTGTAGATGTTACCGTATACTGCATTATAAGTGAGTATTTAGACTATCACCAGTGGGCTTAGCGAAATGCACAGTGCATGTATCTCTCCATTATTATTTTTAATTCGCCCAACAATCAGTGACAGTTTAATGCAACACGTAGCATATGTAAAGTGCCTGCTGTAAACAAGTATTAACTACTGTATATGTGTAACCTGATTGTGATGTTGTAATAAGAGGTGATTTACGCTTTGACCAGTATCTATATGTTTTCTATTTGCATGACTGTTAGTTGATGTAGAAAATAATAACTAGGTCAAAGCAATGCCTGAAGTACAAAGTGCTTAAATAACTGAAATCGTCTATAGGCATACATGATATTGTAAAACGATTGTTCATAAACATTCAATAAAGTTTATAGAGCATCTTACTTCATTGTAAACAATACGGTCATATATGGCCTATTTGTAAAGTGCATAGTGCATAGATATTTAAATCTTAATATTATAAAGAGAAGGGTTTAACGCCTAGACCAGAGTCTACACATATTCAATTCACGTAACTGCTAGCTGATATTAAAACACTTCTATGTCAAGGCAGTTCCTAAATGCAACATGCTTAATTAGCTGCATTTATCTATAGCCATACATTAATGATATAAAATAATTGTTTATAATCATTTGATAAAGTGCATCGTGAATCCTTCTATTTGTAAACAATAAGATCATTCAAGACTTATTCATAAAGTGCATAGTGCAAGAATGTTTCATCCTTATTAAAACATCACTGGCTATATAGCTGTAATGTTTAACAAGCATGTTCACCCCAAAGTTAAAGCATACAATACTTCACCACTTTATAGCAGCAACCTCGGTCATTGTTGATATTAAAGACCATTAGGTAAAAGTGTAAAACTATATTATGTAAAGGACAACTAGCGGTAGAGACTGAGCAATACAGTTCTAAATCAGTGACCATATACATAATCGAATAATGAAATAAGCACAAAGCCTTGACAATCCAATGTGATGACATTGCACAAAACTCTCACAAGAGCTTTCACCAACTCATGATAGCGTTAAACTCAAAGAAATAGTTAAATCAACAATATCCATCAATTACACATGTGTTAATTCCAAAATTGGAAATGAAGAAACAGCAAAAAAGAAAAGAGGAAACAAATTAAATTAGGTAAATCTAAAATCCTTAAGTCCCAGAAATGTATACAAATCCTCATCGAGGTTTTGTCCCATTGGTTTTTTGGTTTCAAAATCTAAAATAAACGTTGTCTCCATCTGTCGCAGTTCAAGTTCACGATTGCCCCCGCAAGGACTTGCTTTGATATGGTGCAGTCCAAAAAATCTCAAGCTCTCGAGTTTGCCCTGATGTACATCTTTAAAATGAACCGCCATAGGGTAGGAAGGATTGGAGTTCTTTATAGCTCTCATGTGTTGTAAAATTCTTAATTTAACCTTACCTATGGTACTACCAATGTACCAAAGGTTGCACAAACACAAGAGCGCATATACCACAACCTCGGTATTGCACTTAATTTGGCTTCTTAATTCTACTGAATGGCCTAGTACGGGATGTACATAATGGGCCTCATTCTGAGATTGGAGGTAGCCATGGCGCTAATAGCGGCATGGCTGCCTCCAATAACGGTACCAAGTCCGCCCTCATTCAATGGGGACTTACCGGTCTAGTCGGACCTTTGCGGGCCCGGTAAATCCCCATTGAAAATACCATTTTCCATTCCCATTGAGCCCCTATAGGACTCAATGGGAATGGGGAAGGTGCAAATAACAGTACTGCAATTTGCGGTAGCGTTATTTGCTCCCTGGACCCTTTGCGGCTCCCGCTAAGGCTGCCTGATAAAACCAGGCGGCCTTAGCGGGACCCGCAAAGGGACCTCGGAATAGGGCACAAAGTGATTACCGGCACCGGTATCCTTACCAGTGCCGGTAATCCCTTTGCGCCAGCCTCAGAATGAGGCCCAATGAGTTCTATTTAGGGAATATTTGCATGCTTTGCATTTTGTACATTTGGCAAAACCGCTAGTCTTCTCACTGAGCCAAGAAGTATTGTTTGGGATTTTAGTTTCAGGGGTCAAAAAGCTGCTGACCAATGAATCTGTGATGGAGACACATTTTCTAAAAGTTATGTTGACACGCTCCTCAAGAACTGGATAAAGCTTCATCTGACTGTAATACATACCAATGTCGATGCAGTATTTTTGTTTGATGTTTGCATGGGTACCATATGTGGGAATTAGCCTGATTTCATCATTTTATTGTTCTTTCTCTGATATCGTATTGGTCGAGAGCAAGGTAGTTCGATTTAAATAACAGGCTTTCAAATAGGTTCTCTCCAAAACTGCTTTGGCGTATCTTTATTTGACGAACTTCATAGCTGTTTATTTGCATTCTTAATCAAAATGTTCTATTTGCTACAGTTACATCATATTTGTAAATATATATGCAAACAAAACTTCAGGGGTAGCAGGGGTGCTACTCTGGGTCCCAGATGCAGTAAGCTCAAACAGTTCTCCCCCTAGCACGCTTTCATGCCTCAGCAATCTTCAAGGAGGAGGCTAATTGGATGCAGGTGTGCAGGGTTGAATCCATCTGCTATGTGCCAGGCAGTGGCAGCAGGGAATTCAGGTAACTATAGTGTAGAGCCAGCCAGGATCCAACTCTCCCCCATTTTCAATGTTAGCCCTTAGTGCGGAGGGGGAGCGAGTTACCATCAGTATCAAATAAAAACACTTTGTCTTGTCTGTTCTATCATTATGAATCATATATCTTTCATTCAATATATAGGTTTACATGTTCTTCAATTTCATTTAGCATATTCATTTAGTGTGTTGACATTCATTGTTATTTATTTATTTATTGGGGAACAGTTTTGTTATTCTATCCCAGATTTACACTACTTCAATTATCAGTGCATTTTATCCAGATGTCATCCTTTGCTTAGGTGTCCTTACCATGTGCAAAGTGTTCAAGATCCAATTTGCATTGCTCGCTAAGCTTAGGGCACTTAGGGCAGATGTCTACACCTCTCAACAGATGTTTTCTCACATAGTCTGCAGTACCTTTCCTTTATTCTTACATTCAATCGGGAGCCCAATGCTGCTAGATATGTAAGCTGGTTAAGTCTTAGCCACAGGAATTAGTTTATGGATCGGGGGCTGGGAAATTTGCTCAGGTGAGGTTGTCTGAGGTCAATTGTGTATGTATAGGCAATTCATTCCTGCCTGGAGGAATAATTGTTTAAGCCCTCCAGATTTTTCCTGAAATCCCAGAGCACGACTTTTTAAATTAGTTCTCTTCTCAAAGCATCAAGGTCATTGCTCCAGTCTACGTTCCAGTCAACAATGCTCATGAAAGAAAGGCATCTATTCCTGAAATTATGTAAGGCACTGCTACTTTCCTTTACCATTAAGTTCCAAATTAGGGTGTGTATAGGGATGTCACGACAGATGCATGTTTTCAAAAAGAGAGTGCACGCTCTAAGTTTTAACATTGTTGGGAGTGATACAAGTTCTAGTTTGGGGTGCAAATTGGGGTGGAGATAGGCATTCCAACCAAACGTCTCAGGATTCTCCATTCTAGTCTACTTAGTCTTTCCTTACTAAGTTTAGCACTCCGTTCGAGTCCATAGACTATACTGGGGCCAATACGTTGCTTAGATATCATCCTTAGGCCTTCAATGCTGTATCCATGGTGTTCTGTAATAAATATATTGATGGCTCCCATTTTCAAAATAGATTTAGTCTCAATGTAGTCATGGTGATCAGCTTCAGGCGTCTTGTTCGAGATATGTGCTCCCAAATATATGTATTCCTGGACCGACTCTATTTGACTGTCTGCAACCAACCAACTTTCCAATATGTGCTTGCTTCCTTTGCCAATCTGCATGATTTTAGTATTTTTTTTAGGTTGATGGTACATAGTAGAATACTTCCATAATGTAGTCATAGACTGTTGCAGTCCAATAGAAGGGTGGTCCAGTACTATAAAATTGTCAGCATATGCTAGTGTATTGAAATGCCCCAGCCCCCATTTGGGGTGCAATGTACACACTGCATCAAGTGTCGTTGGTAGGTCAGTGATATAAAAAAATTAATAGCAGTGGCGCCAGTACGCTTCCTTGTTTTAGTCCCATGTGAGTATGGTCTGTGCATCGCAAGTTGCCACTGCGATCCAATCTGATTTTTACCTTAGTATCAGAATAAAGTTGAACTATTATGTTTAAAAGTCCCAAACGGAATGTTACAATTTATATTTTTGTTCCATATGTTGTTCCTGCTGATACTGTCAAAAGCGCTTGTGAAATCAATTTAAGCAATGTATTGAGGAGGTATCTTTTCCTGCTGAGCTCTCACTCTGACTACAAGTATGTTGTGTGTTGTAGAGCAGTCCTTGCGAAAATCTGTCTGCGTGACTTTAAGTATGTCCTCTTATTCTGCCCTAGAGGTCAGGTTTCTTAGCAGTATGTTGGTGAAGTTTTTACTAGAAACTTCCAGCATTGCTTAGAGCCTGTAGATTCTGGGGTCAATCCTTTCTCCAGCCCTAAAGACAGGGATAAGCAGTGATTGTTTCTATGATTGCAGTATTTGATTGTTCCTAATATAATTGGAAATATTCCAGTAGCACTTGTGGCCAAATATGTGGATTTTCCTTCATGGCCTTGTTAGCTAGGCCATCAGGGCTGGGAGATCCCACATTTAGTTTTTGTTTCTTATCAGAAATTCTATGTCTTTGGCCTCATGCCAAGTCATCTCAAATTCCACATTCGGAGAATCTTACCTTTCTAGAGTCACAAAGTGGTGTTTTTGCCCCCCAAAACACTCCCACATTTCAGATTCTATGACATGTGTGAGCTGTCTACTGTTTGTGTCAGTGTTATTGTTCACGAGAACCTAAAATTCCTTTAAGTCGTTACTAGCTAATTTTGGGATCATTAGTTGCCATTACTTACCATGCATAAATCTTGTATGTCTTTTGATTTCGATTTTACATTTACACTTCTTGTTATTCTCTCAGCGATTTCGGCAGTGGTAAGATCATTGTTGCACTTCAAAGTGTGCACAGCTGTCCTAAGTTCTTTTTTTTGCTGTAATGATTGCACTGTATAAATCAATATTCTTAGGGTGAATACATTTCACACCCTTTTACTCCAAATATTTGTTAGTGATATGATAAAGGTTGCCAATTCCTCAGATTCAGGATCATTTAACTTGTTGCAATTCTCCCATTCAGTGAGGCAACGATATGCCTGGTCACACATAATCGGTTACCTGCTTGATTGATCAAAAATATTCCTTGCATTTTAAGAGCTGGGCTTACCTTCAATTTTCTAAGATTTAATTTTAAGATGGCATGGTCACTAAGTCACTTTTCTTTGTACTCAGATTGTCTATGAGAGAGAGAGATCAATAAACCAATCATACAATGTGGCCTCTTTGTCACCATATGCCACATAGGATTGGATGCTGTGTTGCCCGGGCCCTTCAATTTAACATAATAAGCCCTTGGTTACTAGTGGCCAGAAGGAGACTTTTGACAAATGTGTTTCCCTTATTACTGAGCAGCTTTGCTGGGGGTTGATGGGAGCAATGTGCTGTTCAAGTGACCCTACTAAATCATTATCATCTGATTGACCCTCAATGTATGTTGAAATCCCCACCAATAGCAATTGTATGTTGCTTTCCCAGTTTGCATTTCACCAGTATTTCTTCCATGTCAACTAAGATGTCGGTTAAGCAAGTCCCACCTGGAGGGTTACAAACATTTCATTATATAGGGGGATCCCGTCAGAGTTATTACGTTCAGGGTTTTAAATGTATTATTGACTCCAAAGGTTAAACCATCCTTTGGTCTGCATTTTAAACATGTTGTTGCCGGATTAATTACTAGTTTAAAACCATCCAGGTGAAACTTTTTTCTCAACAAAGTCTCCTGCAGTAAGAATGTGTCAGCTTTAATTAATATCATTTGAGTGGTCCTAGACCTTACCAAGTGGCTAAAACCCCTTGTATTTCTGTTCAAAATCAGTATCATTAGGGTGTTCTTTTAATCCTTTACTTGGGAATAGCCTGAAGCCATGTCCAGTCTGTGCCCACAATTTCAGGCATTTGTTCCTTCTCCTCATCAAATGTTCTTATTTCCTCTTGTGTGATTGTAATCCTAAAGTCAGTCTCAGCAATTGGGGATCTGCCTCTCTCTTGTATTAGATCAAATCCCATTTTTAGAAATGTTTCCTAATGACCCTTTTTCAATGCAGTGACAAAGGTGGATCTGCGGGTGCACTAATGTAGTCTTGGGCTGAGTAGTAATTTCGGGTTCAATGTAACCTAGGTCTTTAGACTTTAGAACTTGTGGCTCTGGGATCAGGTCAAGCATCTCCAGGCCATTAGATCTGTTAAAATGGTTGCAATCATTGGGGAAAGGTTCTGGTATAATGATGCTTGTGCATGCTCCTTGAAAGGGATGTTCAAGTAGGTAGTTGCGTACCCCTTTAAATCCAATCCCTCACTCTCATATGGTAAGTGGAGGGGCTTTATTTATACTCACATCTCTCTCCGATTCTACATATGAGAGGCGTTCACCAGCATCCTCCTCCTCCTCCTCCTCCTCTATAATTGAGGTCATGTTTGTCATAAATGCAAGTGGAGTATCAGGGCTAGCGTTGCTTCGCTAGTCAGGTTTGATTAACCAAGCATCTAGGTTGTTACTATTATGATTCACATTCCTCTTAATTTCATTGTTCCGTTTCTTGTACGCCTGATTGCGCTTCACTCAGCAGTGCATTTTGGATTGGGTCTTGGTCATTGTGGCAGGTGAAAATTTGCTGTTGCTTGTTGATTTTTTCAATTTCTTTCGTTTTGTGGGAAGCTTTTTGTCTAAGGGCCTCATTACACGGAAGGCGGTGAGCCATGGCGCTATTAGCGCCATGGCTCATGCCGGTAAAATACCGGCACCGCCTTGTAGGAAAGGGGATTTACTGCCCCATTCCAAGGTTGGAGGGGCGGTAAATCCCCCTTCCGCCATTGCCCTTCCCCATTCCAATTTCTGCCCCATAGGGCTCTATGGGAATGGGGAAGGCGCTAATTACGGCACCGCAATTTTGCGGTGCCGTAATTAGCTCGGAGGTCCCTTAGCGGGTTGGTTTTTAACGCCTGCAAAAAGCAGGCGTTAAAGCACCAACCCGCTAAGGGACCTCGTAGTAAGGCGGTAATGGTTAACGGCCACCGTTACCATTAAAGG
Source organism: Ambystoma mexicanum (assembly GCF_040938575.1). Classification (NCBI taxonomy): domain Eukaryota; kingdom Metazoa; phylum Chordata; class Amphibia; order Caudata; family Ambystomatidae; genus Ambystoma; species Ambystoma mexicanum. Next base: position 552,034,429 of record NC_090922.1, read on the forward strand.
TGGCCGTTAACCATTACCGCCTTCCGTGTAATGAGGCCCTAAATCCAATTTTCCTCGTTTCCCCCATCTTCAATTTTCCTCATGGCACCCTTGTCCTGATTGGTAGCTTTTTTTGTTATTATGATGATGATTTCTTTATCGAGTACTATTGAGGGGTCAAAGCTGTCCTCCCGTTTTGCAGTGAGACTCCAATTTATGGGATGTTCTTTCTCCTCCTGAGCTGAATACACTATACTATGGATAATTTCAGGCATTAAACAAGGTGGTTGTGCTTAAATATCTCCATCCTTGTTTTTTAATGTAGCAACAAGGTTATGCAGCACACCCTCTATATGCCCTAAAATTGTAAATTGATCGTGTTGGAGATTGTACATTCTGTGTTGAATATTAATTAGTGACTTCCACATGGGGGTTAACAGTTGCTGATCAAGGGAAGGTGACCGTCTAGATAGCCGAGATGTCGGTGTCGAAGTATGCAGGCTGATGCTGTTGTGCTCACAGGAGACCTCTATTAGCAAATCCAGAGTGTTGCTAAAATTCGAGAAGACTCCCCCTCTCCGTGTGGATCCATATGTAGACAACATCCTTTTGCTTCTACCTTCAGCATGTGTATTCAGGGCAGTCTCGCTCTGTAAGCTGTAACACAGCTCAAGCAGGGAGTTGTTATTGACAATTGGAGACACTGGGCCTCATTACGACCCTGGCGGAATGGGTTAAAGGTGTCGCAAATGGATGCAGACCCGTTAAACACATTCTGCCTGATTACGAGGTCCCCTCACGGGACCCGGTAAGGACGCCTGGTGAAACCAGGCGTCCTTACCGGGTCCCACGAGGGGATCAGGGATCTAACAATGGGCCGGTCGTAATCGGCCCGTTGTTAGCTCCCTGCACCCATTCCCATTGAGCCCTATGGGGGCTTGAATGGGAATGGGGAAGTTCCGGGCCCGGGTTCCCTGAGGGAGGAATTACCGGGCCCTCCAAACTCGGAATGGCCCAGTAATTCCCCATTCAGGGAACCCGGACCCGGTTTTGGAGGCAGTCATGCCGCCAATAGCGGCACGGCTACGCCAAAGCCGTAATGAAGCCCACTGCCTTTTCATTGTCTGAGGTGACCGGAATGGAGGAAGTGGTTATTTCACCTCTATTCACACTTGTAGGAAGTAAAAAAAGCTGTGATCTTGCCCGTGTGTGAAATCATTTTTGTCTTTGTTTTACACAAGGGCCGTTGGGCTATTTTCCCAAACTAATGTTATGGGCCGCAATGGATTTCCTTCCCAGAATGCATGCCATCAATGTTTGTCGCAGCCCAACCCATGCTGTAACAATTCACCTTCAAAGGGCATGGACATGCTTGTACTGATTGCAGAGAACTTTTCCAAAGCAAGACCAGATACTGTAGAGGTATTTTTCTGCAGGGCTATGGCCAAAATGTAGAGCTCACCAGATGAAGCTGCCTGAGTCCAGTCTGTGACTTTACCTGTCTTGGGTCTTTCAAACACAGACAAAAATAAGAGTACCTATGTACTGAGATTACCTAAGAAATTTCCCAAGAAATAATTGTATCCCAGATACTATTTTAAAGTATTTTAGGAGCCACGTTGAAACGTGATCTCACTGAAAAAAGGGAGCATAGCACAAGGTGCATGTTCTGTGTGATTCATAATTGAAACTGAAACACCTGGTAGCAACATTGTAATACAAAATGTCATGAAATACTGGATCTCTAGACATCTCAAATTGAATGTGGAAAAACAAGTTACACACTTGGTGTCTGCCATAGTCAATAAAGTAATTGGACTAAGCTCTGCTTTCCCATTATTACAAAGAAAATAGAAATCCTTAGAAACCCAAGCCTTTATAATTGTTTGAACAGGCCCGACATCATTGAAAATGCAGGCAAGCAGTGTCTATTCCCAAGTTATGAGCCAATAGTTTACCATACGTTATATGTAACCTTTTAGATCAAAACCAGACCCAGAGCTGGAAAACTACATTTACTTTTGAGCTATAACCAGAGGAAATATTTCGTTGTAACCCTTATTTTGAACACATATTCAACTTTCAGGGTGGATGTGGTTTTAAAGGGGTTTCAATGGTTTCACAGAACGTATAATCAATGTCAATGGGCCTCATTACAACTCCGGCGGTAGCCGTGCCAGTAAATACAGCAGGCTGCGCTGGTGTTGTGTATTTTTTCTGCCGCCTGGCAATGGGGAATACACTTTGCACAGTTCCATGAATCAGGGTGTGTGTTGGCAGTGCAAAGTCACTTTTCAGCAGTGCAAAGTCACTTTCCATGAGTCTTGCCCTAAGTCATTAACTCTTGGACAACTGCAGCCCTTCGGTACAATGTTTTATGGTAAGGCTTGAAACAATTAGCTCAAATAGCTCAAATAGGGCAGGATTGAATGGCTATATGGATTAGCATGGACACGGCAATCAATGGGTAGGTAAATAACCAAACAACACCCACAAGATTTTTGTTCCTCCTTATATGCCATTTCTCCCTAGCTGTACTCTATTAAAAAACGTGTGGGTTCACAGGCAAGAGAACCATAGATCCCTCAGCACCCCTACCACACTCCTTAAGTATTGACCATCTGCCCACACTTGCAGGGCTTCCTGTCGGGACTTCAGATCTGGTCCGCATTACGAGTTTGAAGGTAACTGAATAAAAAGGCAATACAATTACCTCCTTTTTTCAGCACACCTGATTACGAATTTCAAACCTAAAAGGAGGTAATGCTTCCAGCATATTCATAGAGATATTTATTTAGGCATTTATTTAAAATTCTTCTATATCGCGAACCTGGCATTAGAGAGCTTTTCAAAAATACGAATATAATCTCTCCATTTGTAAAGCAGAAAATATGTTAGTTTGTTCCTCATACAATTCCACACGTTTCACCAATCTGCACCAAAGTTTGCATAGGTACTAACTACATGACATTTGGGCACCCACCCCTTCCCTTGGATTTCAGCCCTTCACACATGAGACGGTTTCCTGAAATTGGCAAAACATGTATGTGGTCGTAGAAGAACCAAATACAGCTCATATTAAGCATATTAAAAGGAGGAACACAACTCAAAGGTCCACAAGGGACCTTGAAAGCCACGTTTCAATTCCCCAGAATGCACCTTTTCAGAGATATTTGCACCACAACACACTGCAAAGCACCAGCGTCAGGTGACAGGTGGGGAGAATGCAGAGAAGGTCCCAGTATCCTGCAGCAAGCCAAATCTTGCCTCACCTCCACATCTGCTCGGGGATATGACAGCCAGCCACACGCTCCCATTCTCAGTGCAGTTTACTTCAGAATGCAAAGCACATCAAGCAATAAGCGTCTCGGAACAGTGGCCTACAGGATCACAGATTTTGAACAATTGATGAGAGTGTTATCATGTCAGTCTACAGAACTCGTGGGCGGTAGCGGTACTTTCTGCTAGTCACTTATAAACTACAAAACGGGCTAACCAGTATTGCAGAAATAACTTCCCGGGGTATTTAAATTGAAAGTACCTTTTCATTCTTCAAAGGATTTCTATGGCACTTCATAACAGGGACTAATCAATACTCTCATCAGGTGGAGTTTTACCAGTTGCCACCAGTGGTATCTGTAATTCCTATTTGAAGAATAATCACTGCTACCATTTAAAAACTTGTAAAGAGGTCCTAAATCTGCTCTTGCTCTTACTACCGTGCAGGGGCGTTGCTAGGGGGGGGCTAAGGGGGCTATAGCCCCTGATCTTTTGGTTGTAGCCCCAGATAGAATCTCAGGAGCTACAGCCAAAAGACTAGCTAGCCCCCAGTCCCGACAGTTCCGACATCAGCTTAGCCCCGGGTCCTTTCCAGACCTAGCAACTCCCCTGCTACCGTGGTTTCAAGATTTAAAGGGCAAAAGAGACGGATGAAGACACCTGCTTATAGTCCTTATTTGACACAGATGTACATCAGCATGAGGCAAAGTGAACAGCACAGTTTATGCAAGAGTATAAGGGCAGCGGATTTCTTTACTTTTACCTCGTGCTTACATTTCGCAAAGACCCCGCTGTTGGATAAATCCTAGGACTCACAACCACAGGAAAACTTGGCATTTGTCACAAGAGTTTGAGATGTCTGGTGGGGGAGAATCTACCCTGAGTAGGAGTAACAAGGTCACACAGAGCATACAGGGAGAGAACAGGATTATTCAATGACACGTCACAATCCAGTGTTCTGTTTTGCGCATAGAATCGTTTTAACTCCCTTCAACAGGAACTCTGACACTCGTACTAGGATAAAGGAGTCCTTGGAAAAATTCCCATTTATTTCAGGAAGTGTGGTCCGTTAGGCCAATCCACCTTGGCACCTGCAGCAAACATCGAATCTAAACATGTTGTAGTAATATTTAGTCGTCCACCCCACTTTTGAAAACCTACACTTTCGGAGAATGCGTTTTTGACGATCTGTTTGCACTTTTTTTGTGGCAATATATATATATATATATGGCAAGTGGAGTTAAGGTATATATGGGGCAGTAGTAGGGGTAGTGAGGCAGGGAGTGCAGCCTGTATTTTTCTGCAAGCAAAGTACAAGAATTGGTTAAAAGAAAAGTCGCCAAAAGTGTAGGTTGGCATAGTAAATGGTGTAATGGTCCATAGAACTCGCTCTATACCAGAAACCTCACTCAAGTCCCTAGGCAAAACTCACTGTAGCGTATGACTTAGACAAGAAGCTCACTCAAGCACCCATAGGTGGCCCGGTGTGCAAGAAAACAAAAGTACAATCCTCAAAATGACTATGCACATTGTGTGGTACAACAAAATCAAACGTCTAGAAAGGACCGGGTGTGCACCATTTTAATCTCCTGAACATGACTTGGTGCGTGTGTCAGGTTCAAATAATCTCTCAATCTCTTAAACGTGATTCAATGTGCAGTGCTATCAACAATTCAGGGATATTGATTGCTCTATTGTACGCCTCAAACGGGGCATTGGACCTGTCTGTTATCTACAATAACGGTATCACACAGAACAAAGTACAGGTATACAGATCAGTTTTTTACTTATTTCAATCTAAACTGTTAGTGTGTTCCCTTTCACTCACCCTGGTCGGAAGAACATTCTGCCCCTCTGTGGTGTAGTCGCCCTAGGTTGCGTTGGTGTAACGCCTATCTAAAAGAGGATAGACGAAATGTTGCCCTACTACTACCATGAAATGATTGTATAAAAACAATAAAAGCATAATCGGTAATGTATATCCCGTGTGTGTATGATGGATAGGACAGGCAGTTTATGTGGGAATTGCTTGTAACTCGTAAAATATCTATCGATTTTTATTCACCCTCTGAGAGGTGTGTTTGTCCTTTCCGTTCAAAAGATTGCGTAAAGCAGTATAAAAAAGAGGTATTACCTCTCTGGAGCCGTGTTAGTCACGGTATTTAATGAGGCAATATGTTGTTGTTCATTAATTGCACAGGCTCATAATATTTCTTATTATATTAGTAAAATCATATTTCAAAAAAGACATGACGAGTACGGATTGGACCTAATGTCCTATCTTATTTAGGCTCTGGTCAGTGGTCATCAATGTTGTGTTCACGTGTCTCTCTTAGTTCGGAGCCATCTGTAAGAGATTTGGGTCGACCGGTTTCAATTCCTTCTTTTCTTGTGTCATCTTCATCAGGACCAATTTCTTTGATTATAGCAGTCAGTCAGTTCACCCGTCAGTTTGGAGGGGCACCCAGCTCGATCTTCTTATTCTTGTAGAAAGTACTCCTTGTTCTTTTTAAGGTATTTGTGTTACTACATCTGGCATAAATTATTAATTTTCTTTTTCATCCATCATTGGTGAAAGATGGTCTGTGCACAGGGTAAGACTAATTCACACGTGGACGGACAAGGTGGCAGCAAGGCTCCGCTTGTTGCATTGCACCGTGGAGGAAAATCACTGCAAACAACTGTATATGAATGAAACTGTTTACACTAGGACTCACGCTATATGCCAGAGGTGATCAGTGTGTATGACAAAGGAAACAAGCATTGACAACGCCAACAGTTTGGGCTTTTGTGTAGGCATGGTGAAGGCACTTGCTAGGCACAGCCGTAGTGGCATTAACTGGCCATTGATGGTAGCAGGTGCAAAATGGTGCAAGATGCTTAATACTAATACACAAGCCAAAACTGTTGGCTTTGCCAATGCTTGTTTTTAACAGGACTTTAGTGAGGGACACACATAGTACTTATACATTGAATGGCTGAAGGCAGGTCTGGTAAGACATTTTATTTACACCAGCAGTATGTTAACACCTCCTATTAAGTCATTAACTCTCAGAAGACTGCTTTGGAAAAAACATTGGCAGGCACTTCCAGTACAAAGTCTTATGGCAAGGCTCGATTAAAGCATGCTCAAAGAGTTCCCACAAGGAGGTGTTTTGGGCGGGGAGAGGTAGGAAAGGTGGGAATGGCCATAGGGATTAGCAGGGCCATGGGTGGGCACATAACCAAACACCCACAGACTGTGTGCCCCTACGCATATGCCATTCCTCCCTATCTGTAGTATATTGCAATAGTTTTGGCTTATATGTGTCGCAAGCGAAACATAACAAAAATATCTGGATAGTTTGGTATAATTTGTTTAGTGCCATGAAATCAGTGTCGTAGTTGCCGGAGATGAGTTTGCGATTTGGGTTTCATCCGCGTAGTTTGTGCAGATGACACCCTGGACATCAAAGAGGTCGAAGAGGGGTTTGGTGAAGATATCATTGGGACACATGAGCCTTGTGGCACTCCACAGGTGACTGGTGGGGGGATGGTGTGCCACTGCAAGGAAAACACTCTCATTGTATAGTTAGTCAAGATGGAGTCTTTCCATGTTATGGCTTTGGATGAGAAGTGGGCAGCAGAGGAGAAATGTTGGCAGAGTATTTTGTGATTGACCTAATCAAAGGGTGCAGAGAGGTCAAGTAGGAGGAGGATGGCCATGTTGCCATTGTCTTTAATTTCGTCCATTTGGATGTTTAGGTCCAAGAGGGTGGATTCTGTACTGTGACCAGGCCGGAAGCCTGATTAGCAGAGGCTGAGAAGCTTGTGGGTTTCCAAATTATTTGGAATTTGCAGATAGACTGCTCTGTCGAGTATTTTGAGGAGAAATGGTACAGTCGTGATGGGGCGGTAATTGGTGGGAATGCTGGCCTCTAATTTGGGCTTCTTGAGGATTGGGAGTACCCAGGCTTCCTTTAGATTCTCTGGGACACTGCCAGTTGAGATGGAGTTGTTGATTAACATTGTGGTAAACGGGGAACGTTCTTCGGCACAGTCCGTTATGATGGTGACCAGACAAATGTCTCAGTGGCATTTTAAGGGTTTCAGTCCTTTACTGATTTTGGAAGTTTCTGTGGTTGTGATCGGGGTGAAGGGAGGGGTGAGGGTCCGCTGGTCTAGTGGCTGTTCGGTTATTGGGAGTTTGTTTTTCTTTGCAATTATTTTGGTTCCGAGTAGGGACATTTTTTCGAGAAGAGCGTTTTGGATAACCCTGCACCAGTTGATGACTTTGGTGGAATTATCAAGAGGGGGAGCTGGTGCTTCTAGCTCCAGCAAGTGGGTGAAGAGCTCCTTTGTGCCTGAGCTTGCTTCTTCATTTCTCTTGATGTAGGTGGCACTTTTTGTTTGCAGAATATCTAGTTTGTACTTTTTGGAAAGGGTTGTTTGTTCTCATCTGAAGGTGTTTTTTTTCCAGGTTGTTTCTGCTGCTCTTTTTGGGGAGCGTAGGATTTTGAGACTGGCGTTGAATCACACATTAAGGTGGGCAGTGGGTTTGGGTTTGCAGATGCTCAGAGGTGCTGCTTTGAGGATGGTTTAGTTGTATATTTCGGCCATGGCCATGGCGGTGGGATCTGAGTTTGCGTTTGAGTGAGCTATTAGGTTGGCTAGAGAAATGTTCCATGAGTTTCTCGAGAGGGCGGCCAGTGCTGGTTGGGATAATAGCTCGGGGTGTGCTGTCTCGGTGATATTGAAGGTGATGACATTGTGGTCTGACCAGGGGCAGGGTGCGTTGGTTAGGATGTTGGTGTTGCAGTTGAGGTTGGCTATCCAGTCTAGTAGGCAACCTTTATCAAGGGTGGGGCTTGAGATCCAGTGGGAAAAGCCTATAGATTCAATGGTATTGGCTAGGGCATGTGCATGGGAATCAGATTGTTTGTTTAGACCTAAGTTTATATCTCCCAAGAGAATGATTTTGGAGTGGGGCTTAGTGTTGGTGGCGAGGAGTTGCGCAATATCTTCCTCAAAGGAGAGCAGAGCACCTGGAGGTCTGTAATTTTGATGAATAGTCAGAGTAGCTGTTACATATAAGACAATTCTGATAGAGAGCAGTTCACCTGAGCTAATAGCTTGGTTTGGGGTTTCTCTAATGGGTAGTACATTTTTAGCAACAGAGGCTATTTTAATTATTGTTATTTCAAATTTGTTTTGATTGTAACTAACAACCTTTCAAATACAATATTTAAATCTTTTGTTTTCCAGCGCCATGATGATCACAATTAATACAATAAATACACATTTCTTTCTTCAACAATTCATAGTTCATTATTAATGTACATGAGTATGTCAATATAATTCATTAAAATGTGTCAGTTCGAGACAAAAAGAAGGAATTATATAAGGGTGCCATTCGTCCTTCATAATTCCTTCTATTAGTTGTGTTTAAAATACCACTATAGGTGTAGGCTTAAAAGATAATTGACTGTGGAGATGTTTATCGATATATAATTTGAGTTAAATATCATGCGTTATGTTGTGTTATTTGGCATTTATATAGCACTCTCTATATCATTGGTATGACCTCAAAGCCCTGGTAGGTTGAACGCCCTCTGGGACTGTAGTCCAGGTCAGTTCAGAGAGTAAAGTGTCATAGGATGCTTGAGTGCACCAGATGTGTGCAGCTGATGCAATTGCATGATGGTAGCTGTATCCTAGCATTAGGTGTGGTGAAATTGATATCAGTTGAATGATACCAAGACTGAGTTCTTGCTGAGTTAGGCCTATGCAGGATGCTTATGTGTGCAGCTAGGCCGGTTTGTCATGGGATGTAGCTGCGTTTTATTAGAATGATGAGGTGCTCATGGGGTAATGTTCGTATGCAAGTAGCTAGGCCGAAATCGATCGAGGAGTGTAGCTGCACTCTAGTTGTGTGTTGGTGTTGTCATGAGATACAAAGTGCCATATTTCCATATTAACAGCTAAAAAACCAATAGCTTATTCAAAGTATGTGCTAAATGCTGAAAGTAATGTGGGTAGCGCCTACTTTAAGCCATAGTGAGTTATAAGGAATGTGCAGGCCTAGGAGGGGTGGCAGGTTACATTATGCAACATTGCGCCCTGATGCCTCCGGGCCTGAATGTGCACGTTACAAATAAAACAAATACAAATACAAATACAAATGCAATGTGCATAGACAGGCAGGGCGGAGGCCCCAGTTTAGTAGCTAATAGAGACTTGTATTGGAGTGTTTGAAGCATTGTAGGACTTATATAGCGCTTAGATAGCCAATCTGTGAAGCGCTATAGACACTAAGCTATGAGTGCAGGCCAGGTAGAGCTTGCTCACTCGGGATTAATTGATTTCAGCTTCTCCTACAATATTCTGCCTTTGCAATCGTGGCTCTGCCAGGCTTTGTAAACATACCTTCTCTCTCTGAGAAGGCCTGGTACTGCCTTCCCCATGCTGATAAGACATTCCAGTGCTTTCGCAGACAGGGCTCCAAGGGAGGGGTACGAGCACGGAGCATCTCAGAGAGAGCTGGGTTTTTCCACTGGCAAACCTATTTTTTTGCACGACGAAGGTTCTGGAACTCTGCGTCATGTTGATTGATGGCACGAGAGCACAAAAGGTGCACTCACCCAGAACTGGGTGGGAGGTTCATCCACGGACCAAGTGTGTGCCCGGAACAGGCTCTTTGCGGCACCTTGCAGCGCTGTTATCTGAGCGGGGATGGCAGCAGTTAGCTTGAGATGACCAGGGTCTCCCGCGATGATTAATGATACCATCTCAAGGGGCGTAAGACTGGGTTTCTCTAAGTTTTGAGGTTTCTCTAAGTTTTGTGATATCTCTAATGAGATTTGTAATCTTCTCTAACTTGAAATCCAAAGTGCTGCTAAATTTACTGTTATGTTATTATCACACTGTTCAGTAATGTCCTCTTTCTCTTAAGTAAACTCTGTCTCCCCTCCTTCCCCTTCCTCCTCACCTTTAAACTTTGGTTAGAAATCTCTCCTCTTCTTGCTCCCCAAGGATGGCTTCTCTCTTTTTTTTAGAAGATAAGGATGACTACGGAGGGACGCCACAGTGCCACTAGAATAGTGGGCTGTGGACGGATCCCCGTGCTCTTCTGTTAAGGGGAAAAGCCAGAGGCATAAAAAAACCTACACAGGATCAGATGCAGTCGTAGGCAGTTCCAATGAGAAGCAGTAGTACGGAGACTCCGAATTCAGGAAGGCAAGTCCGATGGAGGAAATCCGGAAGTGGACCGAACAGCAAGGAGACAGAGAAATCACAGAGATCCACAGTAAGTAAGGGAAGCAATGAGAAGGGCAACAGCGAAAAACACAGGAGAATGGCGAAAAGAAACAAGATGCGGGAACCAGCCAGAGAAGCGGTAAAAGAACAGAGAGAGAGCGAGGGGGAAACCAGAAGGTAGAGGAAAGAATGGCGGTAGGAACCGCAAGGGAAATCACAAACGAGCGTTACCAACACAGGGAAGCCCAACGTTGCAACGCGTCAGTAAGACGGAAGTGAAAGGCTAAATACTTCCGGGACTGACGTGACTACAACGACTAAACCGACAAGGCGTGTTGAGAAAACAACATGCCGGAACATCTAATGGCGGCCAGTCTTCCAGCGATCCCAGATACGCCACTTGCTCCATTGCATGACAGAATGCCCCCTCCGATGCTGTACCCCCCCCCCAGGTTTACCAGGGTGAGCCCGATGAAATTTATGGACCAACAATGGGGCCTGGATGTGTGATCTGGGCTCCCAGGAACTTTCTGACCAAGGGTATCTCTTCCAGTGAATAAGGTACTCCAGTCTTCCCCGATGGTATCTGGAATCACAGATTTGGGTGACTTCATATTCATCTCCAGAGGAGCCAGAAGGTACTGATACTTTCTTAGAGGTACGAGCCCATTCATCGACCTGGAACGGCTTCAGTTGGGACAAGTGGAATACAGGATGGACCCGTCGCAAGCTCTCAGGGAGTTTGAGGCGGAAGGCCACTGGATTAATCTTGTGTAGGATTTCATAGGGACCAAGGTAACCTGGAGACAGCTTAGAGGGTCTCACCCATCTGGGTAGGTATTTGGTGGAGAGCATGACCATAGACCCGACTTCCCAGGTTGGTACTGGTCTATGGTGTTTGTCAGCCTGGGTCTTATTGCGATGAGCCGCTTCCTGCAGGCCTATCTTAGCTTTGTTATGAGCTTCATGAATCAGAGCCAAGGAAGATTCTACAGCAGGAATGTTAGATGTCAATCCCGAAATAGGTAGAATGGAGTGGGGATGGTAACCATAGGTACAAAAAAAGGACTCATACCTAACGCAGAATGAATACTGTTTTTGTAGGAGACTTCTGCGGTGGGTAAAAGTGCCACCCAGTTATCTTGTTGTGAGTTAATGAAGCAACGGAGCTACTGTTCTAGGGTTCCATTTAAGCGTTTGGTTTGCCCATTAGATTGAGGGTGAAAACCGGAGGACAGAGCTCTCTCTGCACCCAACTTCTCACAGAAGGCCTTCCAGAAGTGAGAAGTATATTGAGAGCCCCTGTCAGAAACAATCTTTGTGGGAATACCATGAAGCCGGAATACATCTCTTACAAACACCTCTGCCATCTTGGTGGCTGTAGGTAATCCTGGTAAAGGAGAAAAGTGTACCAGTTTAGTCAAGGAGTCTACAGTCACCATGATGCAAGTATAACCTTGGAACTTCAGCAAGTCTACTATGAAGTCTGTAGACAACGTCCTCCAAGGACCTGATGGTACAGGGCTGGGCTCAAGAAGCCCCAAAGGTCTTTGAGTGGGATTTTTACTACGAAGACAGACGGAACAAGACTGAACGTATAGAGTGGTATCTTTACTCATGGTCGGCCAATAGAAATCTCTTTGGAGAAGATCCAACGCACTCTTGAGTCCTCTGTGTCCTGCGATCCTCGAGTCGTGACACCAGAAGAACGCCACTTTCCTTAGAGATGACGTGGGTAGGTACAGTTTACCGTCTACGGTGTAGAGACCACTCTTGACATCGAAATTCAGGTTCTTGGGATGTCTTTCGATTTCAAAGGCTCCTCCTGAGGCATCTCTGACTTGTTGCAAAAAGGTGGAGAGTATACAGATCCTCTTAGATCGGGGAAACACGAGTTCTTTCGTGGATTCTGTGCCCATCATGTAATCGCTACACCTAGAAAGACCGTCGGCCAAAAGATTCTAAGGACCTGGTATGTAAGAGATATTGAATTCAAACTGCGAGAAAAAAAAAGATTGGCCCACCTGGCCTGACGGGTGTTGTAACATTCAAACTGTCTCAGGACCTGAAGGTTCTTGTGATCCGTACGTATGGTGAAAGGATGCACTCCCCCTTGAAGTAAATGGTGCCATTCCAGGCAGGCTAGCTTCATTGGCAAAAGTTCTTGCTCGATTACATAATAATTATTTTGGCTGCTGGTGAGTGTCTTGGAAAAATATGAAATGGGATGTTCCTGATTACTATGATGCTGTAGTAAGACTGCTCCTACAGCAGCGGAGGAGGCGTCGGTCTCTAAGATGAACGGAAGACTTTGATCCGGTTGGTGAAGAATGGGAGCTAAACAAAAAGACTGCTTAAGACTACAAAAGCTGTCTTCAGCATCTTTGGACCAACTGAAAGGCAATGAAGATTTTTTCAGAAGAGAGGTGATGGGCAAAACCTGTTGAGAGAAGTTTGGAATAAACTTCCGATAGAAATTGGCCAGACCGAGAAACGTCTGGACCTCCTTGATAGTTTTGGGAGAAGGCCATTCCAAGATGGAGGAAACTTTTTGGGGATCCATGGAGATACCAACTTCAGAAAGGATGAGCACAAGTAAGGGATGGTAGTAGCAGAAAAAACACATTTGCTGAGTTTCACGGAGAGATGGTTAGCTTGCAATCTTCGAAAAACCTCCCTGACGTGTTTCTCATGTTCTTCTTTGGTTTGTGAGAACACCAAAATGTCATCTAAGTGTATGATTGTAGTTTGACAGAGGAGGTCAGAGAAAAGACGATCCATAAATCGTTGAAAAATTGAAGAAGCATTGACTAATCCGAAAGGCATAAGTTGATACTCGGATAAACCAAAAGGAGTGTGAATTCCATCTTCCATTCGTCTCCCTTAGCAATACAGAGCAAGTGGCAAGCATGCCTTAAATCCAATTTGGCAAAGATAGCAGCTCCTTGAACGGCTTGAATAATTTCAGAGATCAGTGGCATGGGATAGCGATCTTTAATTGTTACTTTGCTAAGACCCCGGTAATCAATGCAGGGACGTAGTTCTTGTGTTCCCCTCTTGGGGATGAAGAACAAGGATGCACCTGCCGGGGACTTAGATGGTTGGATAAGATTGTTAGTGGGGTTCTTATCCAGGTACTCTCTCAGAAATGTCTTTTCTTCCAGAAACAAAGGGTACATCCGTCCGAAAGGTACCAATGCGTCCTGCGTGAGTTCAATGGAGCAGTCTCCTGCACGGTGAGGAGGTAGTTCGAGCGGAATCTTTTCAGTGACTACTTCTGAGTAGTCTTTAAGGAAGGTTAGTAAGCAGTGTATGGCACCTTTCTCTGAACTGCACACTGCCTTGATGGTATCAAAATGAGGCTCAGGAAGACATGTCTCTTTGCAGAAAGTGGAATGAAAGCTTTGAATGTTCTTGGTCCAATTGATAGTTGGGTTATGCCTTCGTAACCAACCGATGCCTAGTATCAGAGGGAAATGGGCTGCGTGAATGATGTCAAACACAATCTTTTCAGAATGTTGGTGGGCATTCATGATGAATTCTTCAGTGGTATGAGTGATTAGGCCGGAACTAAGGGGTTCGCCATCTACCCCTTCAACCTTCTGATCTTCTGGCTTGGCTACGTGGGGTAATTGCATCTTCTCAGCCCACTGTGTGTCCATGAAATTCCTAGCGGCTCCACAATCCAATAAAGCGTGGGTCTGGATGTCAGAGTCGCCTATTCTCAGAGACATGACAATTACCATGAGACGGGAGTCTTCAGATGTTAGGGAAGACGTCAAAGAAAGAGTGGCATAAGGACTTGATTGTGTCCCTCGGAAGTTAGTCCTTACACCTACCGAGGGTGATCGTTTCCCGATCGCCTAGGTGGGACATCTGGACAGTCTCTTAGAAAATGCATGGAGGACCCACAGTACATGCACAAACGGCCTTCCCTTCGTCTCTTCCATTCCTCTGGGGTAAGAGGGGCTCAAGTGGTGCCAATCTGCATGGGTTCATCTTTCGCCTGTCGTGAGGCTGATGAGGTGGCTGAGGGAAGTGTTTCAGGGAAAGATGGTAGGTTCTTGTTCTTTCTTCTCTCAGAGCGACGTTCATTCAGTCAGAAGTCGATCCATAGTACGGCTGTAAGTAGGTCTGCAAATGTTTGAGGCCGGGCAGTACAAACAAGTTCATCCTTAAGTTCCTCTCTTAAGGCTCTGCGAAAAATGGCATATTGTGCCTGCTCTTGCCATCCTGCCTCAGATGCCACTTGCTTAAAAGATGTGATATAGGACAACAGATCTGAGTTTCCTTGTTTGATGTCCAAGAGGTCTTCAGATGCTATGTAAGTGGTTTCAGTTCTCAAAAAGGTTTGCTGTAGAAGTGCCTTAAAGGCAGTATAATCTTGCAGAACCGGATCAGATTGGTTAACTAAAGGAGTGGCCCAACTCAGGGCATTTCCAGTCATGTGGGTTATCATAAACCCTACTTTGGTATGGTTAGAGGAAAAAGTATGGATCCGGAAAGCAAAATGAAGATTGCAGGCATCCAGGAATTATTTCACCCTTTTGGGTGCAATATCAAATTTCCTAGAGACCAATGGGAGTGGAGGAAGATCATTAGAGGCTTGTTCCATCTCAGTCATCTTCTGTTGTAAGGTAGTATTGGCACTCTTTAAATTCTGAACCTCTAGATTCAAATTTTGGACCGCTGCTACTAGTTCTTGGAGTTGTTGTGGCGTGGCCATGTTTGTGTCCGGGCGTTGCAAACTATCACACTGTTAAGTAATGTCCTCTTCCTCTGAAGTAAACTCCGTCTCCCCTCCTTCCCCTTCCTCCTCACCTTTAAACTTCGGTTTGGAATCTCGCCTCTTCTTGCTCCTCAAGGATGGCTCCTCTCATTTTTTTTACAAGATAAGGACGACCACAGAAGGACGCCACAGTGCCACTAGAATAGTGGGCAGTGGATGGATCCCCGTGCTCGTCTGTTAAGGGGAAAAAGCCAGAGGCATAAAAAAACCCTACACAGGATCAGATGCAGTCGTAGGCAGTTCCAATGAGAAGCAGTAGAACGGAGACTCCGAATTCAGGAAGGCAAGTCCGATGGAGGAAATCCAGAAGTGGACTGAACAGCAAGGAGACAGAGAAATCACAGAGATCCACGGTAAGTAAGGGAAGCAATGAGAAGGGCAACAGCGAAAAACACAGGAGAATGGCGAAAAGAAACAAGGAGCGGGAACCAGCCAGAGAAGCGGTAAAAGAACGGAGAGAGAGAGGGGGAAACCAGAAGGTAGAGGAAAGAATGATGGTAGGAACCACAAGGGAAATCACAAATGAGTGTTACCAACACAGGGAAGCCTAACATTGCAACACATCAGTAAGACGGAAGTGAAAGGCTAAATACTTCCGGGACTGAGGTGACTACAACGACTAGACCGGCAAGGCGCGTTGAGAAAACAACGTGCAGAACATCTAATGTCAGCCAGTCTTCCAGCGATCCCAGATCCGCCACCTGCCTCATCGCAAGACAGTTATATTATGCTATATGTCTAATAAATGCTAAATTTATACTGAAGATGTCATTTCACTAGCATGAATTCATTGCTTGGCACGATAGGACCTGTAATTCGGGCTGAATTGGGTAATTTATGCTAGTAAGGGCTGGTCCCTGGGAAGAAATACCCCTTTTCAAGACATTTGGTGGCAGCGATGGGATCGTGCAGAGCCGTGCCATGCTGGGGAAATGACAACTGTGTGAGAGAACACAGTGCAGATGGAGGAGCAGGCTGTCACATTTCCATTGTCATCTCACTGCAGCTCTGAGACAACAAAATGACAGTAATTGTGTGTCAGTCTGCCGCGGCCAATAACTTGTGTGGTTAAGATTTTCCCCTTCAGTAAATCAGTCGTGGCTGACTTACTGTTTGGGAATGAAGCCAGGGAGCAGAAGGCAATGAGCAAGCGGGAAATGGCTATGTTCAGAGCACTCCGAGGAATGGTGAAGAAAGATTTATGGTTAATTAGGAATAATTGTTTCACGCGGTTTTCCCAGTAAAAGGTTGTAATTTGGATTGCAACGTGAAACAAAGTTCTCGCTCTATTTTGGCATGAGGGCAGAACAAAGTAGTGAATATTTGACATGCACATTGTGAATGGTGATTTAAACATTGTGATTCAGCCTCAGTGTGCTAGCGAGTGTGAGGGGCTGAAATGTAAACTGGCGGAATTTCACCCTTGTGAAACTGATGGCTTTAAGTATTGACATTGCTGAATATAACATGGGAATGAGCCAGGAGAAAGAGTAACAGCTGTGTTGAGATTCTAAAGAGGTTTGTTTTTGGCAACTGTAATTCCATGTGCTGGGTGAGAGACTCACTAAAAAAAGGTGAGTGAATGGCATTTGAATTGCGATTTTGTGCATTGATTTGAAATTGCAGAATCAGTTTGCAATGGTTTGGGGGGAAATACAATTTATATTTTCTAAATTGTCCAAGAGTATTTGAATGTTCCCACTCTAAGCCATGGATTTGCTGCTAAAAACAAAGGAATGTTGCTATTAAGGGATGCATGCACATTATATACATGGTGAAAAAGTTGTTGACACATTGGTAGCCCACAAGCAGAACCGAGTGTGGGTTATTCATGCAGAAATCGTGCTGGGAGCTGCACTAAAAGTGACATTTTTAAGAGCAATGATTTGTTTTGGTCTGGCAATGGTACAACAGATTGGAAAATCTGTGCGTGATAAGACAGCACAAAGATTCAGTGGGTTGAGGGTTCTTTTGAAAGGTCACACACTGCATCGGAGTTTGAGGAAAAATAATGCCTTTTGAATGGGACATTGATCAGCAGCCTGCTTTTAAACAGGCTAAAAGACGCTTTGTAGAATTGTAGAATTACAGTGAGTTGAAGCTAATGACACAAAAGGGCCTCTTTTGAAAATGAAAGGTTGTGTGTCAGCAGCTTGTGGCTTGGAGACCAAATTGCACAGACATTCCAGTCATGGGCTAGGTGCTGCATGAAATGGCTGTGGGAGGAAGGCAGAAAAGCACAGAATGCCGCACTCATATCCAGTAAAATGGTGTATGAACTGTCTGAAATGAGTGCCTTCCTTTAAAACCGCCCCAGTTTATGAGTTATAGGATGAAGAGCAAAGAGACAAGCTTGCCGTGTGCGTATGGTGCTGCCATGTACGAGGAAAGATAAACAATGGCCAGCAGTTGCATTCAATCCCCAGTGAGAGATACTGTCAATGAGCAAAGAAAGATGTGGGGGTGCAAGCCAGAATGCTGAAACTGAACGGCGAGCAGTAATTGCTGTGAGTGAGAAGGTGAAAAAAAAGTGATGGAGCTGATCAGAAACGAAGGATTCGCCCAGTATCAACACTGGAAGAAAAAGAAATGCTGCATGCAAATGGCAGGCTGAGGCGCATCACGCATTTGAACATTTGGGGAAACTGTGCACCTGTGAATGGGCTAAGTAAAAGACAGCTGCCCATTTCAAGAGACATTGCCATGCAAGCTGTATCCCAGTGCCCCATGTGATGTGAAGTGAAGTAAAGCGCTGTGCACTGGAAAAGAAACCTCTAGGCGCTTTGAGAAGTGAAAAAACACAATGCAAGCTACATCGCCAGGCTGGAGTAACTGACAAAGACATTATGGCGTTCCAGATGGAAGCAAAACTGACACAGGTAGCCATTTAGCAAGACACAACATGCAGAACTGGGCTTTGACGTATAACCTGAACACTGCACATTAGCCATGATCCAGAAGCCTCACGGCTTAGTGCACGCATGAATGATTTGCTGAAGCAAATAAAGAAACTGACTCAGACTATCGCTCTCAAGGGGTGGCCCAAGAAATCAGCAGACACCCTTTGCAAAACTGACAATAGGAAAACCAGAGGCTTTAAAGACACTAGCTGTATGAAGAACTGGAAAAAAAACAATAATAAACTAAACGAAGCTGCTTGTGTAACTGCAGGCGATATTGGACTAAAAGACTTTACCTTTGAAAATGGAGTCATGCCAGCAGGGCAACCTAAATCAAGAGCATGAAATACTGGAAGCAAGTTGACGCTTGGTGTCTGGCATTCGGGATCGCTTTGGTGATAAAGAAAAGCATTGATCTATTGAGAAGTATGATCTGTGAACTTATTATATTGCTTTTGTAAAATCACAGATCAGTCTGAGGTACCATTGACCAACTATGATCGAATTGTGCAAATGAGTTTGTTATTAGGCAGTTACACCCTGTACGTTTGAAGGCAAATAAGCCCCCAGTAACTCGCAGAAGCGTGACAAATAATTGTGGTTGCAATAATAAAGTGTGCAGTTACCTGATGAGACTTCTAACGGATCGGGGGTGGTGGTATTAAGGAAAGGGGTGGATAACAATGATATTGTACTTTTATGAAATCCTAACATTTCTGTTTGTGTAGTAGTGTGCCATGCTTGGGTTAGACGTGTGCAATTTTCGGCTAGTACTAATCAGTCAAGCAGACGCATTCTCAGAGAAAGCGGGTCACTGCGGGGTGCCATGTGAACTTTGAACCTATCCTGCACAGCACTCAATGCTGCTAACGTGTGTGACGTGCGAGAGGACACTTGGTGCTGCACATTCTCAAATGATTCAAATGATGGTTTTAAATAACCTGTTTGATATGTTTTGCCTTTCTTGTTTAAGGACTGTGGACAAAGCAACTGTAATGGGTTGTGGTCTGTGCCTCATGCACACAAGCAGCTGTGTGAAACAGCACTTGAATATCAACATGTTGACAACCTGGTTTTGAAATGCATTTTGAGATGAATTTGTGAAGAACAAAATGTTTTGCTCTCCTAAGTCAATTGCTTTAACCAGAGTTGTTTTTTTTAAAACAATTACTACGTTGCACGTAGCCAAGAAAATGATTTATGAATTGTGGAGGCAGCAGGGTTATGCGAGCAAGAGCGTAATATATTCTGACATAAAATGACTGCACAAAAGTTCTGTGCATTTGTTAAGGTTTTTGCGCCAAAGAAATGCTGCCAAGGGTGTGAGCTCTACTTAAAGATTATAACATTTGCAACACAAGGGTATTTTTTACAGCCTTAGGGCGGGTAAATTAAACAATGACTGAATTGATACACATTTTATGTTATTGCAATATTGAGCTTTGATGCTAATTAGTAGAATTGTTTTTTTTTTAGAAACCTGGTGCCCATGTGTAAATCTTGCTCATGAAATTAGATGGTTTTTGCTTGGGTTCCACTAACATGGTGGAAGTGTCTAAGCACACAGCCCATTGTCACGCTTGTATGCCCTGGGAACAGGGGGTGGGTAGGCCTTTAGAGTGGCAGGATGCCAGGTTTAGAGTTGGTAACCATACATTACTGCTATAGTGCATTATAGATTGGCAACACCAGTTTGCCTTGCTATATTGACCGCATGCTGTGTATTAACTAATTATTAGTTTAAAGATAATTCTTTTAGGTTTAGGTGTTTTTGTGTAGGCCAGGTTTTGGCTAGGGTAAATGTCACTACTCACTTTGTATACATTTTTGTTTAGGTAGGGTTTTTATTAACCTTGCATGCCACGCTGACTAACCGCTAGGAGATAGTTTGCTTAAGACTCTTGCAAAGCCCCAAGGTATTTAACTACCTCATTTATCACTGCACTACATACCACGTTGATATATATTAGCCAGCTTTGTCGCCCACACTTTGAAAAGGGGTGGAATGTCATGAGATACAAGTGCCATATTTCCATATTAGGGCCTTATATGGCTGCATTAACAGCTAAAAAACCAATAGCTTATTCAAAGTATGTGCTAAATGCTGAAAGTAATGTGGGTAGCGCCTACTTTAAGCTATAGTGAGCTACAAGGAATGTGTAGGCCTAGGAGGGGTGGCAGGTTACATTATGCATTGTGCATAGACAGGCAGGGTGGATGCCCAGTTTAGTATATAATAGAGACTTGTATTGGAGTGTTTGGAGCATTATAGCACCTATATAGCGCTTAGATAGCCAATCTGTGAAGCGCTATAGACACTAAGCTATGAGTGGAGGCCTGGTAGAGCTTGCTCACTAGGGGTTAATTGATTTCAGCTTCTCCTAGAATATTCTGCCTTTGCAATCGTGGCTCTGCCAGGCTTTGTAAACATACCTTCTCTCTCTGAGAAGGCCTGGTATTGCCTTCCCCACGCTGATACGACATTCCAGTGCTTTCGGAGACGGGGCTCCAAGGGAGTGGTATGAGCACGGAGCATCTCAGAGAGAGCTGGGTTTTTCCATGGGCAAACCTATTTTTTTGCACGACGAAGGTTCTGGAACTGTGCGTCATGTTGATTGACGGCATGAGAGCACAAAAGGTGCATGCAACTAGAACTGGACGGGAGATTCATCTGCGGACCTAGTGTGTGCCTAGAACAGGCTCTTTGCGGCACCTTGTAGCACTGTTATCTGAGCGGGGCTGGCAGCAGTTAGCTTGAGATGACCATGGTCTCCAGCGCTGATTAATGATACCATCTGAAGCGCATACGATTGGGTTTCTCTACGTTTTGTGGTTTCTCTAAGTTTTGTGATATCTCTAATGAGCTTTGTAATCTTCTCTAACTTGAAATCCAAAGTGCTGCTAAATTTACTGTTATTTTATATTATGCTATATGTCTAATAAATGCTAATTTTATACTGAAGGTGTCATTTCACTAGCATGAGTTAATTGCTTGGCACAATAGGACCTGTAATTTGGGCTGAATTGGGTAATTTATGCTAGAAAGGGGGGGTCACTGGGAAGAAATATCCCCTTTTGAAGACAGGTGTAGAGTAGAGAGTTAGCATAGTGATATGGGAGGCGAGTGTTTGGGTGGAGTTATGATCTAAGGAGTACGCTATTCTGGATTTCAAGCTTGCATTTGCTTGATAGTGACTTAATAAGTGTATTCAGTGGCATCGCATTGCAAGGACTCAGTTTCATCAGATGGTTGTGGTCGGCATTACGGAAAGCGCCAAATTTTTAGAGCTTTGCAGAAGGTCATATAGTTTGGGTGTGTCAAATATGTGGGAGAAGTAAGTTCCACAGAGATGGGCACTTTCTAGATGGGAATCAAGCTAACAGGAATCATTTCTAAGTGTGAGGGACAGGCAAGATACATTTCAGTACTGACTCATTGGGCACTTTCAAGATGCAAATGATTGCAGCAAGAGCAGATGTGATTCAAGTCAATCTGAACAGCTCCCTAAGTTTCAACGCTGGCTAACATTTACAGTGTTAGGACAGTTTGCAACATGGTGGGGCTTCCAGGGTAGAGTAATTGCTCTACTCCCATCCCAGCCACACCTACCTTGGTTGTAGCGGCTGGTTGACGTCTGGCCACCAGCTTCCCCTGCTGACACCTGCCGACACATCCTGGAGCCACCTCTGTGGGAGCTGCCCTTTGCCTTGGGGTCCTTCGCAACAGGGGCTGCAGTGGCAGATGTGCTGCCCTAGGAAGTTCAGTTATGAACAGTAGAAGCACCAATCATGGGAGATGGGCAGGCTTGGAGGCGGGAGGGTCGGAACCCGATAGTGAATGCACAGAGAGGGTCGGGTTGGGGGAGAGGTCACATAACAGAGAAGGGGGTTTCTTGCAAAGATGAAAACAGCCAAAATAAAAGGCCCAGGAGGATCTCTATGCGTGCAAGCTCACCTGCTTCTCAGGAGAAGGAATGGAACAGCGAAAGAGTGGGGCAGTAGGCCCAGGCAGCTTGCAGTGGAAGCACCAATAAGGGGAGGTGGGTTTATAGGCGGGATGGTCAGAACAGGGAAGTGAATGCACAGAGAGGGTCGGGTGGGGAGAGGTCGCACTACGGGGCAGGAGGTTTCTTGCAAAGATGAAAACAGCCAAAAACAAAAGGCCCAGGAGGGTCTCTATGTGCACAAGCTCACCTGCTTCTCAGGAGAAGGAATGGAACTGTGAGAGAGAGCAGTGCAGTAGGCCTTGAGGATCACAGTGGAAGTACCAATCAGGGAGGTGTGTGGGCTGGGAGGAGGGAGGGTCAGAATGGCAAAGTGATTGCACAGAGAGGGTCAGGAGGGGAGAGGTCGCACTATGGGGCGGGGGTTTCTTGCAAAGATGAAAATAGCCAAAACAAAAGGCCCAGGAGGGCTCATGTGTAATGTAATGATGTGTTAAGAGCTTATCCAATTGCTAATCTCTTAGAGGTAAAACTGACTCTTATGAGTGTATACTCTGCTTTAAGGAAGGAGTTTAGAGTTAGTGGTCTCTGTGTTTGTTGTGGTATTTTGAATCCAGGGATGGATCTGTTTTTTTTGCACGGCCAGTGGTCGTGGCACCAGCTTTCCCCTTCTCACCAGATTCTTGCACTGATGAGGCATAACATATTATTTTGACTATGTTTTTCTACAGGTAATTCTCCATGTAACCTGTGGATTACTAAGACACAATATAATAGCTCTTGAAAAGTCAAAGAGTTATGACGAAAAATATGTACAAATGCTACTGGCTAGGACGTCTTTATTTGCAACAGATCATGATGGTTCCCCACTTACAAATATAAGTAGCTGGGACATATTGGTACATTTAAAGAAAATAATTATAAGAACAGAGCTACACAGCACCATAATGCTAGAATATTTATGCAGTGGAGCCGTGCCGCAAGCTCTAATATTGCAGAATGAGGCACGTCGCTTTTTGGAAAACAAAGAATTCTGCATTTCGTGGAGCTACATTGCCAATAAATGCAGACGCGATTGGTTAATTTTAATCATTGATACTGCTTAAGATATGTCTGACAAATTCTCCAAAGAGTTAACGACCCTAGAGGATAAGATAAAACAAATAGGTAAATTTAGACTCCCATAAAAAAAGGATTGACAAAATTATCAAAGAGATGACAGAATTCAAGGAACAAACTGTTCGCGATAGAGTGAGATGCCTTATAAAAGATCTACCTGACTTTTCTCATGAAAATGTGTTTAAGTATACATGGGACGATTATGTCCTGGTGTATGCACAAGATTTAATTCAACAACACACTAAACATGTACGGTTTGGCACAACCTCCACAGCTCGGGTAGCTCAGGTGAGGATAGTAATGGCAGTGTTAGAAGTAACATTAAGAATACTAGAGGCAGGGGAAGAGGATGACCACAGAACCAACGCAGACCACAGAGAGGTTATGTCCTCAGAACCAGAGATACTCCGGCCCCCTTTTTTAGACAGGGACTTAACTATCATGGACTACCAACCCAGACAAACCAGGAACCAGACAGCCTATCAGTAAATCTGTCCAACTACCTTCCTACACAGGAGGAGATGAATGTACTTAACAAAGGGTTTCGTTTCGTACCCACTAATTTGTACGACAACTTTACCACAAGACTTGAATTACATAACCTGTTTAGAAAAATCCATCTCAGACAATATTTTCAAGAACATCCTTTTGAGAATAGCGATACAAACTGTGGACTGCATAATCCTTCCTTTTTCTGTCCACCAAGCAGAAGCCATATCCCTGAATCCATTGTCTTTGAGCAGCATGTCGTGACAGATTTAACCTGAGTAAAATTGAACCAAAAACTATTACATCTCTTAGAAACAACCGTAACTTAATCATGAGAAAAGCGGATCAAGGAGGAACTATTGATCTATTAAATCACAGCGATAATATCACAGAATGCGAGAAACAACTAAGTGACTGCTCATTCTTCAAAGAGATGAAAGAAGATGAAACTAAACATCTGTTAATTAACCACAAAATAGACAAAGCCAAAGAACGCAAATGGATTAAATCAAAAGAAGCAGATTTTTTAACAACAAGGAATCCTAACATTTTACAGTTTTACATTCTGCCAAAAATTCTTAAAATGTTAAGCAATCCACCAGGACGCCCTATAGTTTCTGAAAGAGGTTCTATTCCAGAACCACTTGCAAAATGTGTGTATCATTTTCTAAAAGGCTATGGGACTCATTATGAGTGTGGCGGTATGAGATTAACGGCACCGGTAAGGATGACGGTGCCGTTAACCCCTTACCGCTGCATTCCGAGGTCCCTTAGCAGGTCCCACTAAGGCCGGCTGGTCGAACGTGCCGTCCTTAGCGGGAGTCGCTAAGGGACCAGAGAGCTAATAACGGGCCCGCTATCTGCGGGCCCGTTATTAGCTCCCTTCCCATTCCCATCGAGCCCTATGGGGGCTCAAATGGGAATGGGGAAGGGTTTTTTGAATGGGGATTTACCAGGTCCTCCAAGGTTGGAATGACCCGGTAAGTCCCTGTTCAGAGACCCAGACGTGGACAAGACTCTGGAGGTAGCCACGGTGCTAATAGCACCGTGGCTACCTCCAAACTCGTAATGACCCCCTATGTCACAGAAATTAACTCCTATCGTCAAGATACCCTAAGCTTCATCAACAATATTGAAGATCACCATTTTAACCAACAGAGTGATCGGCTAGAGAAACTCGATGTTGTATCATTATATAAAAAATGTGCACAGCAAGCTACTCTTTAAATTATAGAAGAACGTGTATTACCGAAATGAACAGGTGGTGTTACTCCCAATTCTTTCATTTTATGGTGCACGGAAATGGCACTCAAAGAACTATTTAGAGTTTAACGGTAAATTCTCAAGCAAATACATGGCACAGCGATGGGCTCGTCAGTAGTACCTACCCTTGCAAATTTATATGTAGACACGTTAGAAAACAACAAAATTCTAACAGGCACTAATAACTTTTCAGAACAGATCATAGAATGGAAACACTACATAGACTATGTGTTCTTCCTTTGGCATGGCAATGAGACAAGTCTTGAAGCGTTCTTCACCTGGTTGAATACATTAAACCCTTTCCTACAATTTACATTAACTAGTAGTCACACAGAAGTGAATTTTATAGATGTTACAGTCCATAGTGATATTCAGACCGATAAAAATACATTACTATCTTTTGATAGTTTTCACCAAAGACTCACACGTGAAAACCTTCCAATCGGGCAATACCTGAGACTGAAAAAAGCAGTTCTAACCGTGATGAATTTGTAAAAGAAGGGAATATGTTAACTACAAATTTACTTAAACAAAGCTACCCAGAGAAATGCTTGAAGATAGCTTTCAAAAGGGCACATAATCACATCGAGAGCTTACTTGAATACAAATCCTGAAATAATTAAGCAGACAGAATGGTCTTTTTGTAAGCACTTACAATGCCATGTCCAACCGTATACAACGTGTAGTTAAGAGAATTAGCATATAATGTCCAAAGGTAAAAATGCAGTTCTTCCACCGACATGCGCTTTCAAAAGAAGTAAAAACTTAAAAGAACTAGTGTCAAAGAACAATGTGGCTGAATCTAAGATACACCAAAAGACCTTCACAGAACTATGGGGATTAGAATAACTCAAAGGAAACAATCCCTGCGGGAACCATAGATGTTGTAGCCAAACCATCAAAACTACCACAGTAGACCTAGGACTCAATACCCTGTGGCAACAAAGATCATTAACAGTTTCAATACATCTTGGGTAATTTATGCCATTTGGTGCACTTGCAATCGCTTATATATAGGCAGATCGAAAAACCAATCAAGATACAGATAGGCAAACACAGGAGCTGTATTCGGAATCAAACTTTGACATCCCCTATTGTGGGCCAGTTTTCAAGTGTTGTTCATACATGCGAGGCATAAGTGGTCAGTAATTTCCAAAGTATATTGGAGTGTAAACACTGCTTTTGATAAAAATAAACTTTCAAAAGAGGCGACACGCCTTATTTTTCTGATTTTATTTTCTTCTTAATGACACATTAGATTGGAATATGAAACAGGTGAGATACTGTTAGTTGCGTTGCCACACTACAGGTGCCAAACAAGTACCTATGAAACAATGAGCCGGTTGTCTATAGGAAATTCTGAATAGATTGTGGCTCTCTCACTCCTTATTTTTATCTTCCCTTCAAAAACCTCTGACAAGTTGTTAACTCTCCTCTATCCAGTGTTTGATCATTAATGATATTTTGAACTTTTTTAGGCTGTTTTAGTACAGTCATCTCCCGATTATGCATGGTTAGGTTTTCTATACATTTTAGATTTGCTTGTTATTGGTTTGGTTGGTAAGGTTTGGTTTTTAGTTTTCCTTTTTTTAGTGTTGGCATCATTAGCATTAATGATCAGTAGACATCACCCCCATCCGGCAGAGGAGCAGGAGCCCTCCACCATCTGGAGCAGCGTCGCCCTGGAACCCCACAGCGATGAGATAAGCCAGCTGGCTTTCCCAACCCACGCTGACTCCATCTGGATGACGACCATCACATCCCAAATGCAAGCCTGCATTGTCCCTCTGCGATCGCTATGTTCCTTAGCATTTGTCAGCATTTGAATCTCTTTGAGCTGCCTGCAATCGAAGCCCTGTGTGCATTTGGCCCATTGCTCTCCACGAGGCTCTGACATATCCAAGATGGCCTCCCCAATGCCATCCAAAATTCAGAAGGCAGAAGACTTCCTGAATTTGTAAAGCGAGCACCGGATTAGGTGCGCATCGCTTTATTTCAGCCTATCCTCGACCGGCAGGTGTAAGCCGGCCCACCTTTCTGTAAGGCCCGCATATTGCAAGGCTCTCACCTGCCCTGAGCCTTCCACATCACCCCCATCCTGCAGAGGAGCAGGAGCCCTCCACCATCTGGAGCAGCGTTGCCCTGGAACCCCACAGCGATGAGGTAAGCCAGCTGGCTCTCCCAACCCACGCTGAATCCATCTGGATGACGACCATCACATCCCAAATGCAAGCCTGCATTGCCCCTCCGCGATCGCTACGTTCCGTAGCATTTGTCAGCATCTGAATCTCTTTGAGCTGCCTGCAATCGAAGCCCTTTGTGCATTTCGCCCATTGCACTCCACGAGGCTCCGACCTATCCAAGATGGCCGCCCCGATGCCATCCGAAATTCAGAAGGCAGAAGACTTCCTGAATTTGTAAAGCGAGCACCGGATTGGGTGTGCATCGCTTTATTTCAGCCTATCCTCGACCGGCAGGCGTAAGCCGGCCCACCTTTCTGTAAGGCCTGCATTTTGCAAGGCTCTTACCTGCCCTGAGCCTGCCCAGAGACAGTCCAGAGCCCAAGCCAGAACCCCTGCATGCAGCGAACGATCACGCCAGGGAAAGCATCTCGTGGTAAGCACTGCACCCTAAGCATGCCTCGCTAATTGGGATAATCACCTACCAGGGATAATGCCCCTGAAGCACACCCATTCAATTGCATAAGGCAATGCCCATGTAGCGCAAAGCGTATCGTGTATCTCAACTGTTAATCAGCTGCCCACACTCAATGTCTCAGTGATTATCACACCCCAAACCGCATCTCTGCTGACCGCTGACTATCCACACAACACTAAACTTCACCCACTATCAATGAACCTATGCATTTCAAGCATGATCACTGTACCCACACGGCGCACTGGTAGAATACTCCTACCTGCATTGTTATGATCTATGATTACTGATGCTCTTATAATACTTTACTTACTGAATATGTTCTTTGTACAACCTCTGATGTCTAGCCCGATTAATTGCCTGCCTAGACCTAACATGCAATTCTATTCTAATCTAATCTACTTTGATCGCTCTGGCAATTTTCATATAACCTATACCTGTCACTACTAGGTGCCCTCTGGCACATATGCATTTTAGTGTGTTTTGGGACAGTCAATTCTAGGTGCCCTCTGGCACATATGCATTTTTGTGTGTTTTGGGACAGTCAATTCTAGGTGCCCTCTGGCACATATGCATTTTAGTGTGTTTTGGGACAGTCAATTCCAGGTGCCCTCTGGCACATATGCATTTTAGTGTGTTTTGGGACAGTTAATTCTAGGTGCCCTCTGGCACATATGCATTTTAGTGTGTTTTGGGACAGTCAATTCAGGTGCCCTCTGGCACATATGCATTTTAGTGTGTTTTGGGACAGTTAATTCCAGGTGCCCTCTGGCACATAAGCATTTTAGTGTGTTTTGGGACAGTCAATTCTAGGTGCCCTCTGGCACATATGCATTTTAGTGTGTTTTGGGACAGTCAATCCTAGGTGCATTTAAGGACAGTCTACTTGCTAGCCATTGTGCCTTAATCTATCGTGTCACTGTGCCTGCCCATTACTCCGCTACTCTGAATCTGACTACTTGCCTCCCCGCCCATCCCGACCCAGTCGGCTCCCAATCTACTGCAACCCACTCTACTGCCATCTAGTCGACCTCACCATACCATATCCAGGTCTCACACTGACCACCCATGGCAAACCTCCTATTAGCCACTCTCACCTTAACGGCTACACTCGCCTTGCTCCACCACAACAACACCACCCGCCACAAACCTCGACCACAATCACACCCAACCCACCATCCTCCATACACCTCGAATATGGGTTTTTCGAGACCCAACACACTGACCAGCCTAACGGCACCCTCACCCCCATAGAATGGATCCGCCGATTTGCTGCTCCACCCTCTCCCTGGAACCCATGCACACTGAAAGACAGAAACCTGAGACTCGGCTCTCGGTTCATAACCCCTACGACACTCACCAAAAAACACTCCCCTCTTCCCACGCACAATCAAGCTAACACCGCTCAAATTTTGAACATCACTCAAACAGCCCCCCTGAGCACATCCGAACAGCCACTGATCAAGGGCGCCCTCATCAATGTCCACTCCCTGGTCGCCCATGCGCTAGATATCGCAGACTTCATCTCTGCCAACAACCTGCACTTCCTGGCTATCACTGAAACCTGGCTACACCAAGCAGCAGGCCCAGCGCTAACCCTCGCCATCCCAGAAGGCTACTCAATACTGAGGAAAGACCGGGACATAGGCAAAGGAGGAGGAGTAGCCTTCATCTCCAAAACATACCTTGGCCTCAGATCAACCCCACCGCCTAGCTTCTGGTCTGCAGAACTTCTGTCAGCCAAGCTTCAACTCTCAGCTACACAAACCGTACTATTACACCTCCTCTACAGACCCCCAGGCCCCATCACCACATTTGAGGAAGAGATATCTGACCTCTTGACCACCAACACCAAACCAGGATCGCAAATTATCCTCCTTGGCGACCTCAACCTCGGTCTTGGTGACCCAAACAATGCCAATGCACTCTCCCTGGAAAGCACCATCTCCCAACTAGGGTTCAAGCTCAGAATCACAGACCCCACCCACAACAAAGGCAGGGCCCTGGACTGGCTAGCGGATCTCAACTGCTCTACGGCCATCACAAAAAACGAGCAAACTGCATGGTCTGACCACCACGCCATCTCCTTCTCCATCCAAGGGCAACCACAACCAAACACTCCTATCCCCATCATCCCCCAAGCCCTCACCAGAAATAACTGCAACATTACCTTACAAAAGCTCAGCCCACTCTTAGACAACATCCTTACCCCCACAAACTATGTTAACCTAGATGCGGAGAAACTTGCTGACCTATACAACAAAACGCTAGAATCAGTAGTTGACACCATCGCCCCACTCAAACTCACCAAAGCCAAACCGGCAGCCCACATGAACAAATGGTTCACACCAGAGCTAAACATTCTCTGGAACTCCAAACGAGCCGCAGAAGCCACCTGGAGAAAAACGCCCAACCCCTCCAACAAAACACAACTCTCAATAGCAGCCACCACCTACAAAACTGCCATCCTCAAGGCCAAAAAAGAGACATATAACAACAGAATTGAGAGCGCCAAATCCAAAACAAAAGAGCTTTTCAATATCCTCAGGGAACTCAAATCCCCCCCCACTCTGGCAGAAACCTGCGTGAAAGATGCAGACTGGTGTGAGAGGATTCAAAAAGCACTAGCAGACAAAATCACCATGTTACAATCCAAAATCGAACAGAAAAAGCTTAACCTATCCAAAAAAACAAACCATCCACCGTCCACTACTCCCAAAACACCTACCTGCCCCCCCTTCTCCTTCTCACCAGTATCCACTAAAGAAGTAGAAAGCATCATTAAGGGCCTCAAACCCTCTAGATGCCAAAGGGACTCATGCCCAGCTCCCATCATCCAGGAAGGCGCCAACATGCTGGCCCCCTTCATAACAGCCCTTATCAACGCATCCTTCAAATCAAGCTCAGTGCCTAGAACCCTCAAGGAGGCATGGGTCATGCCACTACTAAAAAAACCTAATCTAGACCCCAATAACCCAACCAACTACAGGCCAATCACCACCGTTCCCTACATCCTAAAGATCTTAGACACTTAGACAGAGTGGCCTACCTGCAAATACAGAAGCACCTGGAAGACAACAACCTCCTTGGTCTCAGACAATCCGGTTTCAGGCCAAGACACGGAACAGAGTCAGCCCTACTGGACCTAAAGATCCAGTTGGACGAGGCAAAGGACAAGGGTAATCTAGCCATTCTCTTGCTGCTAGATCTATCAGCAGCCTTCGACCTCGTCGACCACCAGATCCTCACGGAACATCTGATGACGTCAGCGGCCTCCTCTAACCAGGCAACTGCCTGGATCCAGTCATTCCTAACCAACCGAACCACCCGGGTCTTCTCCCCGGGGGCCTCAGCACTCCCTGTCCCCATCACATGTGGCATCCCTCAAGGCTCGTGCATCTGGCTGACCCTACACAATATCTTCACTAAGCTATGGTTTGACCGCCTAGACAACCTGGGTGTCACATACACAAACTATCCTGATGACACCCAGGTTCTCATCACCCTATAAGGGTGCTATGACGAGGACTCCACCAGAATCAACAATCTATGCTAGGAGATCCAAGCCTGGATGGCAGAGCACGGGCTATGCCTCAACGATGAGAAAACTGAGCTCCTTCTTGTCGGCTCCCAACCACGGCTAAACAAACTAGACCCCTGTTACGCGTCCATCAACATAGACGGTAACCTAATCACAGTTGCCAAAGAAATTAAAACCCTTGGGGTCTATCTAGACTCCACTCTCTCGCTCAAAAGACAGGTAAATACCACCGCCTCATCCACAGCTTACACAAATAAGCTTATCAACGCCTGCAAACCTTTCCTTTCTGCCTCCAGCTGCATTACTTTAGCCAGAGCACTAGTGCTCTCCAAAAATGGACTACTGCAATACACTCTTTCTCGGCACGTCAGAACGCAACCTGAACAAACTACAGGTGCTTCAAAATAATGCCCTCAGAGCCGCCCTCAGTATTGCACGACACGCCCACATCTCCAGCATCAGGCAAGATGCTCACTGGCTACCGGTAAGAGACAGAATCACCCTCAGATCCCTCGTCATTGTCCATAAATGCCGCTCCAATGATGCACCCAAATACCTGGCAGACAAGTTCCACAACCACACTTCAACTAGACCAACCAGAACGCCATACTCACATTGCCTTTCCGTTCCCAAATTCGCCCTAAAAAAAGCCGGTGGTGCCAGCTTCCCGGTCCTAGCTGCCAAACTATGGAACGCTATGCCACTAAACCTCAAAACAGGACCCTCCTTTTGGACTTTTAGAGCCAAAACTAAAACATGGATTTCCAACAGAAACTCTGCCTAATGTACTTCCTCTCCGCATGTCCCTGTCGACCAGTTGTAACCTGGTCTTCCACACTTATTGTTGTTATTTCACAGTCTTGTATTATTGTATATTGTATATTCTTGACATGTTGTAACTGCATCTAAGTCTTGCCGTGTTGTAACTGCATCTAAGTCTCCGGCGCCCGGTTACCCCAGGGTTCGGCGCACAGTACAAATAAAGAAACTAAACTAAACTAACCTGATTGTTTAGTACTTTTTTGTTTCTTTCTGTTTCTGCATTTGGAAAACCTCATACATAGATTCTTGTAGTATTTGCTCTTCAAGGTCCCTCAGGTCATTATCAGGGGGTAATGGTGCAGGCTGATTAAGATCACAGTCTTGGTCCACTTCCTCAATTTCCCCTAACATCTGGGAACCCACCTCAATTGTCAGATTTGAACGTGCTACCACCCTGGTTTGCTTAGGTTGGGTTGGGGGGCTATCGCAACGCTGCAGTCCAATATAGTTAGTTGTTTAAGGTGTTGTATCTCCGCAGCAACCTGACTTTTGCTGAAACTACTAAAGTAAGTAGAAAGGCCTCAGCATAATTTATTTTTCTCTAAAATGTCAAAGGTTTTAGTTAGGTCATCTATCATTACATTCAGAGCTATTTCATATGATAGAATATGTGGTTGTTTAAAACCAAATGAGGGTCTCTCGGTGGGTTTTCCAAAAGACATTGGTGATGACAGTGAGGAGTTAATGCTTGAATTAACAGACTCTGAGTATAATATTGACAAATGTGATAAATTCAATGTTACATTATTTGACTCCCGATTGTTTAATTCCAGTGATTATATGACACAGTCATTGGTCAAAGGTATGGACATGACTACAGGTACCGAGTCCGGTTTTTCACTTCTTCTATCGGTCTGTCCAATGATTGATAACTTTGTTAGGTTGTAATCATTCCTTTGGCAATTGATATTACTGCTTGTGAGTGAAATATGGCTAATTGGGTGTTATCCCTTGCATGTACCATCATCTCAATGGTTTCAGATCTCGCAGATATTGTGGGCGGAATCATATTTAATTTCGTATGATTCATGGGGGTAGATTGTCAATATTTATTTGACTTGGGACAGCAAGAAGTTTGGCATATGTGATTACGATCACAGTTGGCAGTTTGCCTGTTAGCTTCTACTAAGTGTCCCAAGTCAGTTTGGTGATTAGTGTGGTCATCCGCTATTCGCTGAGTCTTAACAGGCTAGTTGTTGCAGTTTTTCTGCCTTTTGACCATAGCTTCCTGATGTTAGTTGTGTGACATTTGATCGTTTTTTATTTGGTAATTGCGATATGATATGATATTTTATTTATATCGTGCTCATAGACAAATGTTTCAGAGCATGACCAGGGAAAGGGAGGGCAAAAGGGGAGAACAAAAAACAACGATCTTACTAGGCCTAGTGACATTAAAAGTGCGGAAGTGCATGGGAAAGGGAAAAGGGGAAAGTGCATCGAAGAGGGGAGAAGTGGAAAGTGCAGAACAGATGAGATAACTGAATAAATAATAATAAGTAAAATAAATAAATAAACAAATAAATAAAAAAAATAAATAAATAAAGGCGATAAACAGTGGTAGTGCAGCCAGCAAGTGGCAAAGTGCTAGGTTAGTCAGATAGGGTGTATCTGATATGTGCAGAAGAAAAGTGGGTGGGGACTGTATGAGTAGAGATAAGGACCACTGTGCAAGAGGTGGCCCGGAGGCAGTGCAGGAGGGTGGCAGGGTGAGCAGGTACCTGGGCCCGAAGGACATAGGGTGGCCAGGTGCATGATGCCATGAGATCAAAGCAGATCAGCAGGGGAGAAGAGGGGCAAAGGCAGAAGCAAGGAGGAAGGTCTTGAGCTGCTTCCGGAACCAGAGATGGTTCTGCTCAAGTTTCAAGATGGCATGGAGGCTGTTCCAAAGTGAGGACCCAGCTGAAGACAGAGATCTCCCCCAGCAGAACGGGAAAGTGAATGCACAGAGAGGGTTGAGAGGGGAGAGGTCGCACTATGGGGTGGGTTTTTTTTGCAAAGATGAAAACAGCCAAAACAAAAGGCCCAGGAGGGCTCATGTGTAATGTAATGATGTGTTAAGAGATTATCCAATTGCTAATCTCTGACTCTTATGAGTGTATACTCTGCTAAAAGGAAGGAGTTTAGAGATAGTGGTCTCTGTGTTTGTTGTGGTATTTTGAATCCAGGGATGACCAGTTACTTTAGCTAAGGCTGGTGTTCCTCATTAGTCAATCCGTTTTTTTTTTCACGGCCAGCAGTCGTGGCACCAGCTTTCCCCTTCTCCCCAGATTCTTGCACTCATGAGGCATAACATATTATTTTGACTATGGTTTCCACAGGTAATTCTCCATGTAACCTGTGGATTACTAAGACACTATTTAATGGCTCTTGAAAAGACAAACAGTTATGACGAAAAATATGTACAAGTGCTACTGGCTAGGACGTCTTTATTTGCAACAGATCATGATGGTTCCCCACTTACAAATATAAGTAGAGGGGACATATTGGTACAGTTAAAGAAAATAATTATAAGAACAGAGCTACACAGCACCGTAATGCTAGAATATTTATGCAGTGGAGCCCAGCCGCAAGCTCTAATAGTGCGGAATGAGGCACGTCGCTTTTTGGAAAACAAAGAATTCTGCATTTCGTGGAACTATATTGCCATTAAATGCAGACGCGATTGGTTAATTTTAATCATTGATACTGCTAAGATATGTCTGACAAATTCTCCAAAGAGTTAACGACCCTAGAGGATGAGATAAAAAAATAGGTACATTTAGACTCCCATAAAAAAGGATTGACAAAATTATCAGAATTCAAGGAACAAACTGTTCGCGATAGAGTGAGATGCCTTAAAAAAGATCTACCTGACTTTTCTCATGAAAAAGTGTTTAAGGATACAAGGGACGATTATGTCCCGGCGTATGCACAAGATTTAAATCAACAACACACTAAACATGCACGGTTTGGCACAACCTCTATAGCTCTGGTAGCTCAGGTGAGGATAGTAATGGCAGTGTTAGAAGTAACATTAAGAATACTAGAGGCAGGGGAAGAGATAGAGGACGACCACAGAACCAACGCAGACCACAGAGAGGTTATGCCCTCAGAATCAGAGATAATCCAGCCCCCTTTTTTAGACAGGGACTAACTATCATGGACTATGAACCCAGACAAACCAGGAACCAGACAGCCTATCAGTAAATCTGTCCAACTACCTTCCTACACAGGAGGAGATGAATGTACATAACAAAAGGTTTGGTTTCGTACCCACTAATTTGTATGACAACTTTACCACAAGACCTGAATTACATAACCTGTTTAGAAAAATCCATCTCAGACAATATTTTCAAGAACATCCTTTTGAGAATAGCAAAAAAAACTGTGGACTGCATAATCCTTCCTTTTTCTGTCCACCAAGCAGAAGCCATATCCCTGAATCCATTGTCTTTGGGCAGCATGTCTTGACAGATTTAACCTGAGTAAAATTGAACCAAAAACGATTACATCTCTAAGAAACAACTGTAACTTAATCATGAGAAAAGCGGATCAAGGAGGAGCTATTGTTCTATTAAATCACAGCGATTATATCACAGAATGCGAGAAACAACTAACTGCCTGCTCATTCTATAAAGAGATGAAAGAAGATCCCACTGAACATCTGAAAGTGTTAATTAACCACAAAATAGACAAAGCCAAAGAACGCAAATGAATTCAATCAAAAGAAGCATATTTTTTAACAACAAGGAATCCAAATATTTTACAGTTTTACATTCTGCCAAAAATGCATAAAATGTTAAGCAATCCACCAGGACGCCCTATAGTTTCTGAAAGAGGTTCTATTCCAGAACCACTTGCAAAATTTGTGTATCATTTTCTAAAAGGCTATGGGACT
Organism: Ambystoma mexicanum; assembly: GCF_040938575.1. Classification (NCBI taxonomy): domain Eukaryota; kingdom Metazoa; phylum Chordata; class Amphibia; order Caudata; family Ambystomatidae; genus Ambystoma; species Ambystoma mexicanum. Next base: position 552,070,325 of record NC_090922.1, read on the forward strand.
CATTATGAGTGTGGCGGTATGAGATTAACGGCACCGGTAAGGATGACGGTGCCGTTAACCCCTTACCGCTGCATTCCGAGGTCCCTTATCAGGTCCCACTAAGGCCGGCTGGTCGAACGTGCCGTCCTTAGCGGGAGTCGCTAAGGGACCAGAGAGCTAATAACGGGCCCGCTATCTGCGGGCCCGTTATTAGCTCCCTTCCCATTCCCATCGAGCCCTATGGGGGCTCAAATGGGAATGGGGAAGGGTTTTTTGAATGGGGATTTACCAGGTCCTCCAAGGTTGGAATGACCCGGTAAGTCCCTGTTCAGAGACCCAGACCCGGACAAGACTCTGGAGGTAGCCACGGTGCTAATAGCACCGTGGCTACCTCCAAACTCGTAATGACCCCCTATGTCACAGAAATGAACTCCGATCGTCAAGATACCCTAAGATTCATCAACCATATTGAAGATCACCATTTTAACCAACAGACTGATTGGCTAGAGAAACTCGATGTTGGATCATTATATAAAAAATGTGCACAGCAAGCTACTCTTTAAATTATAGAAGAACGTGTATTACCGAAATGAACAGGTGGTGTTACTCCCAATTCTTTCATCTTATGGTGCACGGAAATGGCACTCAGAGAACTATTTACAGTTTAACTGTAAATTCTCAAGCAAATACATGGCACAACGATGGGCTCGTCAGTAGTACCTACCCTTGCAAATTTATATGTAGACACATTAGAAAACAATACAATTCTAACAGGCACTAATAACTTTTCAGAACAGATCATAGAATGGAAACACTATATAGACTATGTGTTCTTCCTTTGGCATGGCAATGAGACAAGTCTCGAAGCGTTCTTCACCTGGTTGAATACATTAAACCCTTTCCTACAATTTACATTAACTAGTAGTCACACAGAAGTGAATTTCATAGATGTTACAGTCCATAGTGATATTCAGACCGATAAAAATGCATGACTATCTTTTGATAGTTTTCACCCAAGACACACACGTGAAAACCTTCCAATCGGGCAATACCTGAGACTGAAAAAAACAGTTCTAACCGTGATGAATTTGTAAAAGAAGGGAATATGTTAACTACAAATTTACTTAAACGAAGCTACCCAGAGAAATGCTTGAAGATAGCTTTCAAAAGGGCACATAATCACATCGAGAGCTTACTTGAATACAAATCCTGAAATAATGAAGCAGACAGAATGGTCTTTTTGTAAGCACTTACAATGCCATGTCCAACCGTATACAACATGTAGTTAAGAGAATTGGCCTATACTGTCCAAAGGTAAAAATGCAGTTCTTCCACCGAGATGTGCTTTCAAAAGAAGTAAAAACTTAAAAGAACTAGTGTCAAAGAACAATGTGGCTGAATCTAAGATACACCAAAAGACCATCACAGAACTATGGGGATTAGAAAAACTCAAAGGAAACAATCCCTGCGGGAACCGTATATGTTGTAGCCAAACCATCAAAACTACCACAGTAGACCTAGGACTCAATACCCTGTGGCAACAAAGATCATTAACAGTTTCAATACATCTTGGGTAATTTATGCAATTTGGTGCACTTTCAATCGCCTATATACATAGGCAAGATAGAAAAACCAATCAAGATACAGATAGGCAAACACAGGAGCCGTATTCGGAATCAAACTTTGACAGTCCCTATGGTGGGCCAGTTTTCAAGTGTTGGTCATACGTGCGAGGACATAAGGTGGTCAGTAATTTTCAAAGTATATTGGAGTGTAAACACTGCTTTTGAGAAAAATAAACTTTCAAAAGAGGCAACACACTTATTTTTCTGATTTTATTTTCTGCGTAATGACAAATTAGATTGGAATATGAGACAGGTGTGATACTGTTAGTTGTGTTGCCACACTACAGGTGCCAGACAAGTACCTATGAAACAATGAGCCCGTTGTCTGTAGGAAATTCTGAACAGATTGTGGCTCCTCACTCCTTATTTTTATCTTCCCTTCATAAACCTCTGACAAGTTGTAAACACCAGATGCATGCTACTTCAGCGTTTAAGACTTTTTTGTGCCACATTTGTTTAGGAGAGTGTAGTCTGTATTCTTTTCTCTTTTCTCAATAAAGTTACACTTTTGAAATTTGTCAGTAGATTTTCTAAGGTTTTGGGCTCTGTGGTAAGGGCACAGAATCTGCAGCAGTTATCTATCTAAATGTTTAGAATGTGAGGCTAGAAATACTTTTGTTGGCCATAAATTAAACTACAATTGCATAAGGTCCATGCCATATTTATGGTCTGGAAATGTTTGAAGATATTTAGGGATATGATGCAATGGTTTAATTATAAAGTTGCCATGTTGAATACTTTATATTGATTGCATGTGTCCCATACTAATTCCCAATCATGGTGCCAGAGTTTCTTCTTGTCTCACTTGGGGTTATTTATTAGTAATGTTTGGTCTATATCTGCTACCTTCATAGTTGCCAGACAATATTCTTTCCCTGAGTTTAAGGATTTGTCTTGTTGTTCTTCTAAGGCTTCAGAAAGTGCAGGAAGCAGGGTTTGTGCATGGGTTTTATTTAGTAGACATTTTATGAATGAGGCTAGGGCTTGCCAAGCTACTATGGTTTGGAGAGATACTAGCCTCAATTCATAGCGTATTATTTAGATTGGAAAGCTTTACAGTAGAGACCGAATGTTCTTCCAGTATATACCTTCCAGTAGGTTCCAATTTGGTAGATTTTCTGGGGGTTTTGCCAGGGCACCGTATGTCACTACAGCTACATCTTTCTGTTCATAAAATATTAAGATGGGAATGGATGAGAATTTGCTGTGTATCCTTTGGACTAATTTCTCCTGGGAGGTCATGGTTTCCGTTTTGTAATTAGTTTAGTTTTTGAATGGAATATCTTTTATATTATCATTTATGCTCTGCCCCAGATATCAGAACTCATGAACTCTCTCTAGGTCTTGCGTGCCAATTGTCCATTTATAGGTATGTTTTTTTTCTGCATTTCTCGAAAATAATGTAAGAATATTCAATTTCTTTATATTGATAGATAGAAAGTTATCTTCTGTGTAGGTTTGCAAGGCTGTTAGTTTTCTCTGCAAAGCTAAAGGCGCCTGATCTAATATAACTAAATTATCTGCATGAAGTAGCCCAGTTTTAAGCCTTGGAAGGTGGATATTAGCGTATTTAATAAATCTTCATGGTTTATTTTTATCCATATAGAAGTGTTAGTGTAAAATTGATTAATTATATTAAGTAAATATCCTGGTGTAACCTGCATTCATTAGTTCCTCTTCATATGGTGTCAAACGCTTATTTGAAGTCGACGAACGTTAGGTAGACCAGTTGGTTCGTTAGAATAACCTGTTTTCTAATTGCTGTTATAATCAGTAGATTGATGGTTGTGCCTAACCCTGCTACAAAGCCAGATTGGTGGGTATCTAATTGTGTTGTTTTTTTCAGCCACTTAAGAAGGTCTCTCAAGATTATTCTTGCAAAGATTTTTCCTGGTATATCGAGGAGGGCTATGGGCTGGTAATTTAAAGAGGCCATACGGTTTCCTTTTTTGAATACAGGAATAATGATGGAGGTTTTCCACGATGTCGGCATTAGTCCAGTATTCAATATTTATTGGAATTTTAAATTTACAATGTGGGCCCAAGACTCAGGATGGGCTTTCACGATGGAATTAGATAGCCCATCTGGGCCATGTGTTCACGATGGGCTTATTTTTTTCAAATGCAAAAAGATATCCAGGTGGTCAAATATTAGATGGTGGATATCATTCTTAGATTGCTACTGGGTTTATGTGTTTTCTGGGGTCTTTGCAAATATGTTTGTGAAATGTGTGATCCAGATTGGTTCACTTATTGTATTAAGTAGTAGGGATGACATTGAATTATTGGTGTCATCTTTCAGCCATTTCCATATTTCCACAGTTGATTTTGAAGTCAGAGCATTTAGCATGCATTCAGCTGTTATTTGAAGTTTTGGGATTTCATGTTATCTGTCATGAATCCTCGCTACCGCCCCCTTTGGACCTCTTGGTCCATTCAACAGCATACCAGAACGTGCCCCACACCTTCCCAACATGGCGGGCGCCGCTCCTTGTTCAACGGCATAGTTTCTAGCCAGCCTAGATAAGCGCCCCGCCCCTGCGGATCGGTGCGTGTCAATGCACTCACAATTCCTTACTGAAGTGTTTTTTCCTTGTGCTTGCACCTAGGATTATGTCTTCCTTGCTCTCCGTGGCCGTGCCTGTCTGTCTGTCTTCCACGGCCCTCCTTGCAGGACTGCTCTTGCGGTAGCCCTCAGACCACTTAGTTCCACCCAGGACTCCCGGAGCATATCGGACATAGACTGTGGCTACGACTCACCACTTCCGCAGCTCTCCACTCAGGACTGCTCTAGCGGTTTCCCTCGGACAGCTTACCTCCACCCAGGCCTCCCGGAGCATATTGGACATCGACTGCGGCTGCGACTCACCACTTTCGCGTCCTCCATTCCGGACTGCTCTTGCGGTCACCCTTGTATCGCTTACCTCCACCCAGGACTCCCGGAACATACCGGACATCGGCTGCGACTCACCACTTTTGCGGCCCTCCTTCCAGGACTGCTGTTGCGGTTGCTCTCGGACTGCTACCTCCACCCAGGAATTACAGAACCTTCCGGACATTGACAGTGTGGCGTCCGAAGAAGCCCGTCCTTACCTCCACAAGACCCGCACCTGCAAGAAACGCGGGCAGCCAGACCCATCAAGAAAGAAGCTTACAAAGCTGAAACAGGTGAGCCCTCAATCAAGTCGTGACAATTTGAGACAATTTTTATATGTTGTATGTATTTTTGTTATTTGTTTTAGTCTCTCGGATAGGCTAGTAGCATTGATGCATTTTATATATTTTCTCATGATAGATTTCATATTTTGAACAATGGGATCATGAGGATACTTATGACTAACTTTCTGTCAAGTGCCTTTTTGAGGAAGAGCTGCGAAGAGATGTAAGGTTTCAGTATATGATGGTTTTCTGCCAATATTTAAGGATAGGAAATTATGCTGTAAATGCTCAGAGAACCTTTCTGCCAATATTTAAGTATAGGAAATTATGCTGTAAATGCTCAGAGAACCTATTAAGTTTAGATTTATTCCATTTTATTCTATTTTGCCCTTCTCCTAATTCAATATTTGGTAAATAGTATTCAGCACTTGACTGTTGCGCATAGATCCAAGTGACCTCTAAGATGCTAGGGTCACCGTATATAGTTTGTACTACTTTGAACTTTGGACTTTGTTGATGGTGTCGTTAGTGATGAATACATAGTCCAATATAGACTATGAAGCATCTCTAGTCCATGTGGGATTTGAAGGGGCATCTCCTGCAATCGTACCATTTAACATTGTGAAATTCTTTTCTCTCATAAATCTTAACCATTGTGTTGCTTGTGTTGATAAGGGAGAGTTATAATTGCAAACACATTTCATATTATAATCCTGCACAATGAATACTGTGTTAATGGCAATCTCAGTTGCAATCAGATCTAACATATTACTCACCAACTCAAAAAAGACATTTGGGGTCATTACGACCCAGGAGGTAAGTACACCAACTTTACCACCACGGTGTAAACTATGTTTACACCATGCTGGATGGCGGATTTACCGCCCCATTCCAAGGTGAGTGGGGCGGTAAATCCCCATTTCCCATTTACCCTTCCCCATTCCCATTTCTGCCCCATAGGGCATAATGGGAGTGGGGAAGGCGCTAATTACGGCACCGTAAATTATGGTGCCGTAATTAGCACCAAGGCGGTTTAGCGCCATGGATTTTAATGCCTGCTAAAAGCAGCCGTTAAAATTGGAATCAGGCGTTAAGGGTTAACAACGGCGTTAACCCTTAACGCCTGAGTTGTAATGAGGCCCATTGAGTATTATATCTGTATTCCACTATAGATTGAGAATTGCTGTGTAAATATCAAGAGGATTCAGTCCATTATTAGAGGATAATTGTGTTAATTGTATACACAGATGAGTCGTGGCCTGGGGAGTAGATTACTTCTAAGATTCAGTTTTACCATAGTTAGTAGACCTGAAGTCAGTCTTCCTTTCTCCAGCATATTTCGTAGGCTGACCAAATTGGTGGGTTGTTATCCAAGTTTCTAAAAATGCTAGAATGTTGTATGTGATTACAGGATTTTTATTATTTTCTCTCATCAGATGCTTGAATCCTCTTGTGTTCAAGATCGCCATTCTGATGGCCTGGGGCCTTATTATTTCCTGGCATTAATATTTGTTTTGCCGAGTTGTGTCATCAATAGCTTTGGACAGCCAGGTCCATCTGGAGGTTTTTGTATTTGTTTGAGTTGTTTTAAGAGATACTTCTCGGTTTAGTTGACCTTGGTTGCCTTGGCAACTGATGACCATAGATTCTTACTTAGTTGGGCACGAGGGCTCATATATTGCTAAACTCGAGTGCGTATTTTTCTTATATTTGTAGACATTGTTTTTTATTTTTAGTCCTGTCTAAACCCATTCTGCCTCAATTTAGTTTTTGTGTTCAATATTATTTCTTTGATAATTTGCGAGGGAATCATCAGTTCCACTGTATCCATATTCCTATTATGTGCAAACCTAATGAATTGGCTACCTCGTGATTGGATTAATGTGAGGTTAAATATGGACTTAAATGCTGAAAGGATTGTTGTTCTATTAGCAAAAGGGTCTTTTATTTGTCTGTCTATCATTAATAAAGTCAGAGTAGCTGATTGTTGCATAGTCTTATCTTCATTGGGACTATAAATGTAATAGTCCCTCATTGGTGAAGTTGGGTGTTTATCATGAGGCGAAGACTGCAGTGACTCTCTAATGTACACTTTTCTTTTGGGACTTATATGGGTATGTCAGCGCCTATTGGGTTGCAAATTTGTGGTGTCCCTTGAATGGCGCTTAATCTCTGGATGTCTTTGATGATTAGCAGCTTTTGTTCTAAAGTTAGGAACTAATAGTTGTCCATAGCATAATTACTGTTGATGGTGTTGGTTATTGTAGATAGATCTACAGGTCTAGTCGCTTCTTGTGTTACTGTGTGATATGGTGAAGAAGTTACAGAATAGGTTGATCGACTCATAAATTCTCCATTCTCTGAGAGAAATGTAATTATTTTTATATGTTGTATTTTATTTGATGTTTTGGATAATGAGTTGTCAATCTGAGGCTCTCCTCTATCCAGTATTAGATCATTAATGATATTTTGAACTTTTTTAGGCTGGTTTAGTACAGTCATCTCCCGATTATGCATGGTTAGTTTTTCTATACATTTTTAGATTTGCTTGTTATTGGTTTGGTTGGTAAGGTTTGGTTTTTAGTTTTCCTTTTTTTAGTGTTGGCATCATTAGCATTACCTGATTGTTTAGTACTTTTTTTGTTTCTTTCTGTTTCTGCATTTGGAAAACCTCATACATAGATTCTTGTAGTATTTGCTCTTCAAGGTCCCTCAGGTCATTATCAGGGGGTAATGGGGCAGGCTGATTAAGATCACAGTCTTGGTCCACTTCCTCAATTTCCCCTAACGTCTGGGAACCCACCTCGATTGTCAGATTTGAACGTGCTACCACCCTGGTTTGCTCAGGTTGGGTTGTGGGGGCTATCGCAATGACGCAGTCCAATATAGTTAGTTGTTTAAGTTGTTGTATCTCCGCAGCAACCTGACTTTTGCTGAAACTACTAAAGTAAGTAGAAAGGCCTCAGCATCATTTATTTTTCTCTAAAATGTCAAAGGTTTTAGTTAGGCCATCTATCATTACATTCAGAGCTATTTCATATGATAGAATATGTGGTTGTTTAAAACCAAATGTGGGTCTCTGGGTGGGTTTTCCAAAAGACATTGGTGATGACAGTGAGGGGTTAATGCTTGAATGAACAGACTCGGGGCCTCATTACACGGACGGCGGTGGACCAAGGTGCTACTAGCACCTTGGTCCATGCCGGTAAAATACCGGCACCGCCTTGGTGGAAAGGGGAATTACCGCCCTATTCCAAGGTTGGTGGGGCTGTAATTCCCCCTTCCCCCATTGCCCTTCCCCATTCCCATTTTTGCCCCATAGGGCATAATGGGAATGGGGAAGGTGCTAATTACGGCACCGCAAATTGCGGTACCGTAATAAGCTCCCTGGTCCATTTGCGGGTTTGTTTTTAACACCTGCAAAAAGCAGGCGTTAAATTCTTCAACCCGCAAAGGGACCTCGTAGTAAGGCGGTAAGGTTTAACGGTCACCGGTACCATTAACGGTGACCGTTAACCCTTACCGCCGTACGTGTAATGAGGCCATCTGAGTATAATATTAGCGAATGTGACAAGTTCAATGGTACATTATTTGACTCCCGATTGTTTAATTCCAGTGATTGTGTTTCACATATGACACAGTCATTGGTCAAAGTTATGGACATGACTGCAGGTACGGAGTCTGGGGTTTTCACTTCTTCTATCGGTCTGTCCAATGATTGATAACTTTGTTAGGTTGTAATCATTCCTTTGGCAATTGATATTACTGCTTGTGAGTCAAATATGGGTAATTGGGTGTTATCCCTTGCATGTACCATCATCTTACTGGTTTCAGTTCTCGAGGATATTGTGGGCGGAATCATATTTAATTTCGTATGATTGTGTAGCTTGTCAATATTTATTTGTCTTGGGACAGCAAGTTTGGCATATGTGATTACGATCAAAGTTGGCAGTTTGCCTGTTAGCTTCTACCAAGTGTCCCAAGTCAGTTTGGCGATTAGTGTGGTCATCAGCCATTCGCCCAGTGTTAACAGGCTTAGCTGTTGCAGTTTTTCTGCCGTTTGACCATAGCTTCCTGATGTCAGTTGTGTGACATTTTATTGTTTTTTATTAGGTAATTGTGATATGATATATGATGTTTTATTTATAATGTGCTCATAGACAAATGTTTCAGAGCGTGACCTGGCAAAGGGAGGGCAACAGGGGAGAACAAAAAACAACAATCTTACTAGGCCTAGTGACATTGGGAGCACAGAAGTGCATGGCAAAGGGAAAAGGGGAAAGTGCATCAAAGAGAGGAGAAGTGGAAAGTGCAGAACAGATGAGATAACAGAATAAATAATAATAAGTACAATAAATAAATAAATAAATAAAGGGGATAAACAGTAGTAGTGCAGCCAGCAAGTGGCAAAGTGCTAGGTTAGTCAGATAGGGTGTATCTGATACGTGCAGAAGAAACGTGGGTGGGGACTGTATGAGTAGAGATAAGGACCCCAGTGCAAGGGGTGGCTCGGAGGCAGTGCAGGAGAGTAGCAGGGTGAACAGGTACCTGGGCCCGAAGGACATAGGGTGGCCAGGTGCACGATGCCATGAGATCAAAGCAGATCAGCAGGGGAGAAGAGGGGCAAAGACAGAAGCGAAGAGGAAGGTCTTGAGCTGCTTCCAGAACCAGAGATGGTTCTCCTCAAGTTTCAAGATAGCATGGAGGCTGTTCAAAAGTGAGGACCCAGCTGAAGACACTGATCTACACCCAGCTTATTTCTTTTAAAAACGACTGACCCTGAGGGAGTTAGAGGTAGAGCAGCGAAGGGCTCGAGAGGGGAGGTATTTACGGAGGGATAGTTGAAGGTATTTTGTACCCAGGACCCAGAAAGCCTTGTACAATACAGAGGGTTTTACATTTAATCCTTGCATCCACTAGGAGCCAATGAAGTGATTTCTGAGCTGGAGGGATACGATTCCAGGGCTTGAGGCCAAGCAAAAGTCTTGCAGTCCTGTTCTGGATTAGTTGTAAAGGGTGGAGAGTGGAGGCAGGTAGATTTAGAAAGAGGCTGATACAGTAGTCCAACCCAGAGAGAACCAGAACTTGGGAGACAGTGAGCCTCTGAGGAAAGTAGAGGAAAGCCAGAGTACCTCTAAGGAGATGCAGTAAAAAGTTTGACTTTTTAGAGACGTCAAATATGTGTGCGTAGAAGGAAAGTGTGGAATCAAAGATGACGCTAAAGTGCTTAGCCTCGCAGGTAGGGGTAGGAGGCGGGCCAAGCTAAGCCAGCCAAAGAGTGAGGGGAAAGGATGGTTAAGGTGTACCAATGAGGAGAATATCAGTCTTGTTGGCATTTAGACAACGATTTTTGGCAGCACACCAATTTTGAATGGCGATATGTCAATCTGAGATGAGGGAAGGAGAGGAGGTGGCTGAAAGAAGCCTGAACATGAGTTGGGCGTCATCAGCATAGCACAGGGAATTTGAACAGAACATGGAAATGCAAAGCCATGGCGGTAGGTTAGACCCCTGGGGAACTCCACAGGTAAAGAGGGAGACAGAAGATAGGAAGGACCCAAGTTGTACCTGGGAGGGTCAATTAGAGACAAAAGGGGTGATTTTTGTAGGTTTGTTTGTGGGCATGGCTATCGTTCTTGCCTTGTGTCTAAGGTTGTTTCTTCTACTTTAACTAGAACCAATTTTCCTGCATTTTCCGGCATCGCCGTCTTTAAATTGTAAGCCAACATTAATCGCTATCAAAGTTGAGCTCTCAAATGTAGAAATGGAGTGAGCACCGGAAGAGATACTGCCCGCTGCTCAGCAGAACAGGACTCTCCATTCACTCCTCTATGTGCATGCATGATGTGTGCGGCCTGCTGGTTTTAAGGTATTTCCGGTAGAAGGGGCAGAGCCATATGTTCGCACAGTTCCAGATCAAATGTTCCTCAGGTGGAAGGCTCCTTTATTCCTCAATGAGATAATCACAATCGAGTGAGTGAATATACGTTACAGTCACATGAAATCCAACGGTCTGGGACAGCGGAACAGCACTTTCCGTGCACTCCTCGATGCATGTGCAGCAAAAGCTATTCTGCCTCATTTGGAGACCTGTCTCTTTTTCCTGAGGATGCTGAAACCATCTGGGATGGCTGGGAAGAGGGAGGGGCCAGCAGCTGGGTGCAGCTATGTTTCTCTGATTGCTAGGAAATCCAGGTTGTTGGTAGTGGTTAGGTTGGATATGTCATGGGCATGGACAAGGAGGGATCTGGCATTGATGAGCGCTCCTGTGAGGAATTTTGTGCTGTTTCCTTTTGTGTCAGAGTTGTGGATGTTCTTGGTGGGTGTGTGTTCTGGGTTAGCAGGGGAGGGAGTATTGGGTATAGTGGGGTCTTTAGCTCCTGCTGTGGTCACAGTGTCTGGGTTGGTGTTAGAGAGTATTATGGCTGCAATGCTGTCATGATGGTAGCATGAAACCTGCATGTGGTGGCATTAATCTTGAGGCTATTAGATGCAGGGGAAACTGTAGTCCTGGCTATGTGCTTGCATAGTCTGTCTTGGATGAGCTGTTGATGTGTACTCATGGTGCCGGGGAGGGTGGCTCTCGAAATTATTTGTGCATTCCTCCAGGTGATTGGCAGAGTTGTAATTTGCAAGTATTGCTGGATTATAGCTAGGCAGGACACTAATCTTCTATTTTGGTAGTCCAGTGACCAAGGTTGGCTAGGGTTTATGGTCGGCTTATATCCCATGTTTTGTGGTATAGCTGATGTTGAATGAGTATGCCTTGGGTAGGAAGAGTGAAGGTGGGGATATCGTGTGACTCAGGTAGGTTATATGGGTGAGTGATAGTTTGTTGGTGGTGGTGGCATGCTGTGAGTAGTTGGTAGGGCATATAGTCAGGTTCGGGTGGCCGTGGTTTGATGGAGCCATGCAGGGGTAAGGCCTCACCCGGTGAGTGGGCTTCTGATAGAGGTCAGCATTGTGTGATGACTCTAGGGCGAGTCCATCTGGCGGGCTTGCCTTAGTTTAGTTGTGCACACAGCAAAGTATCTCTAGGTTTGAGCTAGTCATCTAAAATCTGACGTCAAAGGCTAGGGAAGGCACATCAGTGTATCGAGATTAAATATCTGACAGGCACCTGTAGAATCACTTTTTAAGATCACTTTTTAAAAGCTCACGTCAGAAGTCAGAAGTCCCTTTTTCAATGCTCATATCTGCACTCAAAAGCTACAAACTGAATAAGGCACATACGTACAAAAAGATTCAATTTTTTTTCAAACACATCTAAAATCACCTTTTCAAGTTCATTTTTTTAGAAGCTCATGTCAGAAGTCCCTTTTTCAAAGCTCATATCTGCAATCAGAAGTTACAAACTGAAGAAGGAACATTGGTGCAACTAGATTTGAATCTTCTGCAAACACATCTAAAGTCACTTTTTGAAAACTCAAAGCTGAAGTAAACAGTTAAGGCCAGCCTTGTGAATCATTTTTTAAAAATCTATTTTGGGCATGGCAATGCTTTAGTGTTGAGTATTTTAGGTGGTAGTGAGGAGATGCCGATTGGCGCAGGTGGAAAAGCATTCAAAGGTTGGTAGGGCTGAGGTGCGAGTGTTTGCGTTACATCACGCCTAGAAACACTTGTGCACAGGCACGTTATAAATGCCACATCATATAAAAAGTAGGGGGTACTGGGTGGAATTTACTGGTATAGCTGGATGCAGGCATGGCTTCCTTTGGACGTGAAGCATTGGTTTTCAAGCAGGAGGGCTTGTTACTCTGGCAAGCTCGGACAAGCTCAGACAGGTGCCATGGTAATGAGGCCTTGGGTAGGAGGGGCTTGCTTATCGCCTGCCGGTGACCCAGATTGGGTCTTCAGTGCAGCAGCTGCCAATCAAAGAGGGCCAGCAGATCTATGCTGCTTTGCTCGCCACGATGCAGCCGTGTCAGCCTTTTTTGAAGTGGCTTTGCAAAATAATAATCATAATAATAATAATAATTTTAGATAGCAGGGCACTATGATTTTGGTCCAAATGCAATATGCAGGGATTCCAGCTCCAGAGAAAAAGCTGCCCAGCACAAAAGAACTCCTCCACAGTTAGCAGTGGTGCATAGGATTCATTTTTCCGAAATGATTATTTATTTCCTTTTAGTTACAAAAAGTATTGAATGATGCCCTAGGGCTGTAATGTGGTGCCCGTGCTGCTCCTGCAGCGAGCGTTGGTGATGAGGGGGCTTGTGCTCCCCCGAGGCTGGATGGATGTTAAATAAGTATTATGGTGCACCCAAGCAGTAGTAGAGTTAGGTGTTCATAATGCCAAGTGTTTCTGGGATTATATCAATTTGTTAAAAAAAAAACTGTTTAATGAAAACATTTAAAATACCATGGTGGGGCAGATGGAAACTAGACCTGGGGAGCCAGAGATTTCATGGGAAGTGCCGAGTCTGGGGGTCTGGCCTGGTTCTTAGGGACCAACACATACCGAACACGGAAAATGGTTGTGCAAATTGAGGAGGGTGTGAGGGCCTGTGGTAAAAAAAAAGGGACTGTGAGGAAGGAAAGGGATTGGGGCAATGAAAGAGGCTAACGAGGTTTGAAGTCAACAAAATGGACTGGGGTGAGAAAAGGGGCTAAAGGGAGCAAGACGCGTGGATAAACACTCATGGGGCAATACAATTGGCTGGGTGCAACAAGGGACAAGAACAGGGGCAGAAGGGGACAAGAACGGTACCAGGGGCAACAAAAAAGGGCTAAATGGAACTGTGGACAACAATTAGCTAAAGGGTTTGGGGGCTACATAATGGGCATCAACGGTGGCTAAAGGTTGATGGAGCAAAAAAAGGTCTGGGGTAAACACAATGGGACTAAAGGGGCAGGGACAGGAATTAAAGGGGACAATAACTGGGGCTAGGGGCAACAAAAAGGGCTAAATGGGACTGGGGTCAAGTAAAGGGTTGGAACGGCTCTGGGGACAGCTAAAAGGGTTAAGGGGCAACACAATGGGATCAATGGATTTGGGAGAGGCTTGGAAAGGGGCAACATGGGCCTGGGGGGAGCTAAGTGTGTTAAAGGTCAACAGAGAAGCATGCACAGAGGCTAAAGGGTGATGGGCAACAAAAGGGTCTGGGGAAACAAAATGGGGCTAAAGGAGACAGGAACATGGATTAAAGGGGACAAGAACAGGGGCTAGGAACAACAAAAGGTGCTAAATGGTACTGGGGGTCAAGGAAAGGGTTAAAACTGGTGTGGGCCAGCTAAACAGGGTTAAGGGGCAACAAAAGGTCAAGTACAGGGACTAAAGGGTGACAGGCAACAAAAGAGTTCAGGGGCAAAACAATTGGAATGAATGGGCCTGGGAGGGGCAAGATAAGTATCAAAACAGGTCTGAGGCAACAGTTTGGGCTAAATGGGACTGGAGAATTAGGAAAGGGGGAAAATGGGTTTGGGGCAGCTAAAGAGGTTGGGGCAACAAAAGGGTACAAAGGGTACTGGGAAGAGAAACAATGAGGTACACTTACCTTTTTTGAGTTTGCTGTTGCCTCAAAGCACCACCAGGAAGTGTTCCAGTCCTGCCCCAGCCAATCAATGAGTGGCTGGGGAGGGACAAAAAATGCCCATGCTCCTGGTGTGGTGGCAGCACCTACAGGAGCACATCTAACTGACTTCCTATCTTGTCCGGGGCTATGCTAATGTCGGAACTGACTGGACTGGGGGCTAGCTAGCCTTTTGGTTGTAGCTCCTGGGATTCTATCCGGGGCTAGAACCAAAAGACCAGGGGCTATAGCCCCCTTAGCCCCCCCTAGCAACACCTCTGTCTGCTGGAAAGGACACTTACGTCACACTCCTCGCTCCCCTTTGCAAGGCGTTTGTGGCTAGGCCCTGTCGAATGACATTCAGACACCTATTAGTGAAATGATAAACAGCGTCTTTGTGTATCATAGATTAATGGGGACCAAAATATGGGTGAAATGTCTCAGTGAGACAAATGATTTGGCCGATAAAAAAGAGTGTTTTGTACAAAGGTCAGGCTAAAGTAAACTGATGGCATGTTTTGGGGAATCAATCCAATAAACCACAAGGGTTAGACTTGAGGCCATTCTGGAGGCTGCACTGGACTTTGAGTTGAGAACCACAACTCCCAAAATAAAATTATTTTCTGCTCTCAGCATGTCAGCGCAATTGTTGGCGGCTTTTGGAGTGTTTGAACGTGAACTCCCAGTATGCAATCCTCTTCAGGTTTTTTTATCTTAAGTTAGGGATTTGCAGTGTTACCACCATCATTCCCAGTGTGCAACTCTTTCCTGGTTCTCTTATCTTTATCAGTGCCCCCATTTTAGATTTCATAATGCTAAAACTAAAATGTTCCGTGTGCCATTCAAGTCTGGTTCTCCTGTCTTTGTGAACATCTCTGAGGTCATGCTTTTTTTTAATAGAATTTTATTGAATTTGAACAAATACGGTCAGTAGTTACATTGCATTACATCCGCCAGTATCTATGAGAAATAAAACAAAAAGGAGCAGTATTGTTGCATTAGTGGAGCAAGTCTAGGTGGCTTCTTTATTTCCTTCCAATGTCCGGACCTAGCACCTGCCGCAGTAAGCTCCTGTGGTCGTAATGAGCTTGCAAACCTTTTTTGCATTTTTCCCCTCAACTCGTCCTTTCCCTCCCATTTCCCTCTCCCCTTACACATAACAAACTTTGAGAGAACCGAAAGGGTACATCACATGGTAAATGCAAGTCGAGTTTTTGGATTACAGCTTTTTGGGGATGCAGTGATCTGGGTGGTCTTTTGAGTTAGCGTGAGATATGGCTACCTCTCGTGTAAAAGTGTTCTTTCAGATTTGGGGCTCTAAGGTGCTAGCTTGTTGTGTTCCCAATACTCCAGAAATGGGAGCTACATTGAGTCTATGTGTGAGTGCAATTCTATCAGTATTGCTGTGAGACTTTCCATGTCGTATATCTCTTTTGCTTTTTGTGGCCATTCTCTTTTTGTGGGACGCTTGCTTCCCTTGCACTGTATCGTTAGACATACCTGAGCTGCTAGGAGTACATTTCTGGGCATATGTGGTAATACTAAGTACTGGTCATCTACAATCTCAATACTAAACAAAACCAAGAGTGGAGATGCTACTATCCCGAGTCCCTCTAGGTCATGGATCCAGCCCAGAATTTCCTTCCAGTAAGTTTGGACTTTCGGGCAATCCCACCACTGGTGCCAATAGTCGCTAACCATTGAGCAGCCTCACCAACAGTATGGGCTTATCCCCAGGCACATGTTTGCCATTCTCTGGGTGCTGAGGTGCCATTGCATGAGCAACCTGCTGTTGTTCATTTTGTATTGGACTGACATGGTGGAGTTCCAGACAGCTCTGTAGATTGCGGCCCATCCCTGTAGGTTGCTATCCCATCCCAGGTCTTTTTCCCACTAAGCCTGTGTGTGTGGTGTTGGTAGATGTCACTATATATTTGCATGCAGGAAAGAGAGAGTGTGGGTGGGGGTGGATAGTCTTATATGGGAGAGCTTAAATGTGAGAGAAAAGGGGGAAGTGGGGCGAAAGATGTGGAGAGATGGACACAAATTAAACCATATGGAAGCTTGCACACTGCAGACCGCTCCTAACCTGCTTCCATGGTTAAAGTGTTCTGTGAAACCATTTTATAAAGATGAACACCCCAAGCCAGGTGGCACCATCCAGGGTCCAAGTGAGGCAGACAATGACAGAAGTTGAAAAACATTTTTTTTAATAAAAGGGGGAGGGGTGCTCAATCAAACAATCAGCTTGAAGGATCACTGTGCGCTGCTCTTAAAAAAAGCATGTGATTTATAAATTCGCTCCTGACTGGCAAAATCCATGTCTCGGGAGGACAGCTCAGCGGAAATGTGCTCATCTTGGAAGCAAGACGACATGGAGCAACACAGGTACGATCCCCATGTCCGCGCTTCGATACCTCTGGGTTTCAAGCATGTTATAAATAATCTATCATATCATATCATGTAAAAATGCCACTCATTGGTAGAATGGTACAAGGAGATGGAAACGGTTAGGTCCCCGCTTCATCTAGGAACATTGACAGTTTGCAAAGCCAAATCGATATGCTGCTCTCCAAGCCCTTCTCTCTTTACTTCTTTCTAGCAATGGTTCTGGCAATATGGTGGCTTCCATCACCAAAAACAAAAGACTTGAGGGTCTGATTTACAAAAGAGTTTTGTTTGTTTAATAGTTTTTATTAAGATTTACTAAATGAACCACAAAATATTAGAAAAAAATAATTGTTCATGATAGAAAGCACAATGTGATTGAAAATTGAGGCCTAATATGTGACGAGACAAATAATATCCTGATAAAACAGATATTAGGTAAGTGCATAGGAGCAGAAGGATTGGATGAACAAAATCAAGAGTATAAAATCATTGTTCGCAGATACGTGATTTGCATAGGGATAGATGAACGATACATTTTTAGACTTACCGGGGAACAAACAGGAGATAGACACTTTACAAAAGGAAGGAGGGGTGGGGAGGCAGGGCACAGTTTGCTCATTCATCAATAACAATATATGCAGCAAGAATTACCATTGGCATAACATTAATGTGCTACACGCACAGTGAAACACATCATGAGGCATGAGCAGACAAGTTATGATAATCTAAGTAATTAATAAATGGAGCCCATTTCATATTGTACTTGGGAACAGTATTGGGGTAAGTAGCCATACAGTGTGCAATTGAATGTGCTATGGCAGATATTCTTCCACCAGCCCTTAATTGAAATGTTTTGAGAATGTTTCCAATTGGCAGTAATAAGCTTGATGGCAAAAGCAATAAAAAGGGCATATAGGATGGGGGAGGGAGAAGTACACCTTCTTTGACAGCGATACTGCCAAGAAAATCATTAGCAAAGGATATAGGAATATAAACTTTGAAAATCACCTTCAGATATTTCCAAATTTCCTGCCACAACCTAAAAACAAAAGAACAATCGTAAAACATATGCTTGTAGGAACCAGGGGTATCCCTACATGACCAATGGTTACCGTCTGATTCGATTTTAGCTTTTGTCAATTTTAGAGGGATGATAAAGGCTCTGTGCATGAAGAAGAAAAGGTTTTGAGTGATGTTGGCGGAGGTGGAGACACATCTCATCTGAGTCATAGCTGAATCGATGTACTGTCATAGAAGACAAGGCCATAATCAGTCTCCCATTGGTATTGAACAAGCCACTTGATGATAGGAGAGTCAGCGGTAGTCAGCATTCGTAGAATTTTGCGGATCTGACACAGGAGGCAGTGGTCAATAGTTGTAGCATAGAGGTATCAGGTGAAAGAACTTTGTTAGCATATGTCTGAAGGCCGTCCAAACAAGCATTGACCAACTTGTTGTAAAAGGTAAAGTCTGATAGGGGTAGGGGGAAAGAACACTTGAGGTCTTGAAATGATGTTATGCTATGATTTTGTACAATCTGATAAATACATCTGATACCCTTGGTGAGCCAGGACCTACGATATAATACATGATATTAATAGTGCTAAATGTGTTATGCCACAAATACAGTGAGAGCTCTTAGGGCGGGGATTTCATTGATGGGAAAAGGAGAATTCTTAGGGCAGATATGGAGGCTTTGATAGGGACGGAAAGAGTAGTGGCAAATCTGTTAAAGAGATACAGCATGTCAACGAAGTTATGAGGGGAAACTAGCTGTTTCTCTAGTCTGCTTCAGAAGGGGATATCGACAGTATCAGGTGGGGCATACCAACAGCTGGCCTGTTTAAGTAGGAAAGTGTAGTGATACAATTTGAAATCTGGAAATTGTACACCACCTTTTTCATAAGCTTGGATTTAAAAAACGTAACCGGGAGGGGTACGGGAAGCATTTGCAAATAATATATTACAGTAGGGGATAACATCATGTTAATAGTGTCAAGTAGCACCCACCAGGATTGATAAAGAGAGGACCAGCTGGAGGATAAATATTTAAGTCTGTTGAGTAAGATATCCATATTTATTGTAATAGTGCTACTATCAGAGGGGGCAAACAGTAAGCCTAAATATTTAAAGGAGTTATCACACCATTTGAAGCCAAAAACATCTAATTCATGCTTGAGGCAGAATGTATTTTGAGGTAATATCTCTGATTGTACTCTACTGAGCTTGTACCCAGATACAGATGAAAAGTCATGCAATCTGGTGAGAACATGGTGAGGTGTTGTTTAGTGTTTTTCATAAGAATAAGAATATTGTCTGCATAAGCGGCTACCTTAGTTTCATGAATACTGAATGCAATCCCAGGGATATTTTTGACAGATCTTATGAGTTCTAAAAGGGGTTCGAGGGAAAAGAAATACAGAACAGGGGACAAGAGGCACCCCTGCCTGGTTCCTCTTCATGAAGAGAAAAATGATGAGGACTGTCCAAAAATGAATATAGAGGATTTAGGATCAGAATACAGAAGTTTAACTAAGGATATAAACCCCTCACTGCACCCATGCCAGCACAGGGCTTGGAACATATAGTCCCAATTGACCTGGTCAAAGTCTTTTTCTGCATTTAAGGCAATGGCAGCATAGCCCAATTGATCATTTTTGTCTTGAGAAATGATGTGCAAGGAATTAAGTTGTAGTCTCGCATTGGCTGAGATATTCCTACCTTTGACATAACACAGTAGCACAGTTTTGATAAATTTGGGAAGGTAAAATTCAATTCTGTTGGCAATATGTTTGGCAAAGGTATTGCTCTCTACATTAATAAGGAATATGGGTCTGTAAATTTTAGGGAGATCTTGATCTTTCTCAGCTTTTGGCAGTAGAATAATGCGGGCCTCGGAGAAGGATCCGGACAAAGTACCTTTAGAAATAAAAAAAGGAGTATAGAGTTTTGAGCCTGGGGGTTAAGGACCCAGAAAGTCAATTCAAAAACTCAATGGATAGACCATCTGGTCCCGGAGCTTTGCCTTTTCCCAACCAATGATGGCATGGTTGATTTCCTGTGTAGTGAGGTCTCCTTCCAGGCCGCTAAGGGCTATTGATGGTTAAGATCATCTGCTGATGTTCTCAAAGAAAGCTTTGAGATTGGCCTTTGGGACCAATGTCTCCTGGGAATACAGGTCAGTATACAAATCTTTAAAGACTTCCATAATAGCAGAGGGATTTGTAATGATATGTCCAGAGGTATGTTTAATGTGGGAGATACATGTTTTCTCTTTTCTAGCTTTGAGATAGGAGGCCAGGGCTCTGCCCGCTTTGTTGGAGGTTTCGTATATTTTGGATTTATATTTTAAGATGGCTCCTGATGCTTGTTCAGTAAATGTTTTATTAATTTGAAAACGTGCAAGGACAAAACGGCACGAATGTCTATGTTTGAAGATGAGTCATATTATTGCTTCTCAGCACTGATAAGCTTAAGGTATAGGGTATCAAGGTCTTTTTTATATTGCTACTTTTTCATACAAGAGTAGAAAATTATGAGATCCCTTAAGGCAGTTTTAAAGGCATCCCAATTAGTGGTGATGGAGGTATCAATATCTAAATCTTCAGCAAAAAGTTCTATTGGAAAGATATACATGACTGGATAAATTGTTGGTCCTGGAGAAGAGAGTTATTGAATTTCCATCTAGAGGATGGTTTTTTAATATCAGAGAGATCAAAGATAGTGATGACTGGGGCATGATCAGAAATAATAATGTTAGAAATGAGGGAGTCTGTAATAGTATTTGTGAGGGATTTGGTAGTATAATTATAGTCGAGGCACAAGAGGTTATCATGGGGATTGGAATGAAATGTATATTGTACGTAAACTGGGTGAGCAAGTCCACAGGTGTCGATGAGGCCTGTTTCTTTTAAGCAGTGTGTAAAAGCATTATGGACTTGGAGGGAACACTTGGATTTCCTACACAAGAAGAGGTCCAGGACATAAATACACATAAGAGTAATAATATCAGATCCAACCAGCAATTTGACCCAAGCCCATCTGCCATCTTGACTTAAAATCTTATATGGTAACCTCTTATAGGTTAGTGTGGCCACTCCATTTTCTTCCGAACCGCTGGACTAGCAATGACATCTTTGACCCAAAGGGATTTAAGTTTCATAGCTTCTATAAGAGAGAGATGGGATTCCTTTATACAAGCCCCAGACAGGTTGAACTTTTTTAGATGAGAGATAATTGTATACCTCTTAATTGGCCTATTGCAGCCCTTAATATTCCAGGTAACACATATAAAAACCATCATACTGATGCAACATGATTAGAACAGGAACACAAAAATATCGAAGGATAGAGTATCAAAGTAATTAAAACAGCAAATAGAATAACATGAGCAAATACATACCTGAATGAGTGGACTCCCCAAAACTGTGAGGCTAAACACAAAAGGACGACACAAAAGGAAAGAGGGGAAGGAAGGGGATACTTGACCAAGTAGGGCAAGCTAAAAATGAGAGGCATAACACTGAATAGGATAAAAGGTAACGACATATAGCGTATTGAAAGGACAAACAGTATCAATTACACCAAGGAGAAAAAAGGGGGAACAATAGCAAAAGCCTCCTCGTTCAATACAATGATAGCAAATGCCACATCTTGGACTAGAGACATTTTTGCCATCTTCTGGGAGTTAGAAACATGTCCCCCCCCCCACCTACCCTTCAGAAAAATGAAGACTGGTACAATAAGATCCAATCTGCTATGCTAGACAAACTTAAAAACATGCAAGACAAAATCCTTGCAAATCAACGTGCACTCAGTCACCAAATTTCTGAATTACAAAGCAAGACGGCTGGCGACTCTCCCACTTTTGCTTTCAGGGAAATGAGCAAACAGGAAGTCAGCACTCTCCTTAAGTCTATCAAATCCTGTCCGGCTCAACTTATTAAAGACTGTGCCCCCACCATGACCCCGTATTTCACAGCATTCATTAATTCTTCCTTCCAGTCAGGCCATGTCCCTACTGGTCTCAAGGAGGCATGGGTACGCTCCCTCGTCAAGAAACCATATCTTGACCCCACTGTCCCGTGGAACTACAGACCCATCACTGCATTCCCCATCTTACTAAAAATTCTTGACAAAGCAGCCTATCTGCAGGTCCAGAAATTTCTCAAGGCAAATAACTTTCTTGGCTTCCGGCAGTTGGGATTCCGTCCAAGATACGAAACAGCACTCCTAGACTTTAAAAATCAAATGGAGGACTTCAGAGATGCAGGCAAGCCCGCTCTCCTCCTACTCCTTGATTTATCTGCAGCATTTGACCTGGTGGATCATAATACCCTTTGCCACCATCTCTCCTCAGTTGCTAACTTCTCCCCCAATATCATTGCCTGGATCACCTCGTTCCTCCAAGGAAGGGTTATGAAAGTCTTTTCCGACTCAGCCTGTGCACTTACAAGTAACATTACATGTGTAGTCCCTCAAGGATCATACATATCTCCTACCCTCTATAACCTGTTTATTAGGCCTCTGTTCCATATTTTGGATGCCTTGGGCATCACATATACCAATTATGCTGATGACACTCAGGTAATTATCCCACTGACCAGTGACTATTAGGCCGACATAGTTACCCTTAAGTCCATACACTCCACCATCCAAACCTGGATGGCAGAAAACTGGTTATGCCTGAATGGTGATAGAAACATACTTCTGCTAGTTGGATATCCTGCAACCCTTAGGAAACTGGACAAACAATACAGCTCCTTCACAATTGACAACTTATCAATCCCTGTATCGCAAGTTGTAAAGACCTTGGGGGTCTACCTTGACTCTGACATCTCTACGAACAGGCAGGTTAACGCCATTGCACCGTCCTCAGCCTACCACTCCAAAATGCTCTGTTGACGAGGAGAGGTAATTACTGACGGGCCCATTGGTCAGCACTCACCCTCGAAAACTGGTAATACAAGATAGCTGCACCATGCGAGGACAGAGTGCAGGATTCACATACTCCGGCAAAGTTCAATAATCAGGACTCAATAAATTGGCAAAGGGAAGTCCGTTTAATGATACATACATCAGCAAATGGAAATCAGCAGCATCGCAAACACCTGCCTCACCCCGACTTCCTCGAACATTAGTCCAACAGCCTCTTTTATGGGCAAAATCCGTCATCATTGATGTCTAATTCTACAAAAAATTATCATGCAATACAATTGGTTGGGAAAGGTAACTTAAGTATAGGTGCTGTAACTGTTAATGGAAATAATGCAAGTGGATTGGATAACTCTTATCGGGTGGGCGTCTACGCCCTTCCCTCTACACCGCACGTGATTGACGTCACTACAAGTACGACGTCTCATTGGTTACAATGTCTATAGGACCCTAGATTACATGGTCCCTTGTGATTGGGCAAGTTACACCCCTAAACATAAATCCCCATTTTAATTGGCAGCATGCAGAATAGACACCCAGGTGCCTAGTTTCCCAAGATTCACCCTGCCTCCCTTCCATCAATCAGTGGTTTAGGGATATATGTCAATTAGTTGGCTGGGTATGGCCTCGGATCTGTAGTCTCTTATCAGGAAACGTTATGGCACCCTCTGGTTCTGGATGACATCAGGCGGTGGTACATCTTCGCACCTGTCTGGTCACGTGTTGGTCCACCGTGAATCTGATTCAGTTTCCAACCTTTTGTGCATTTAATTCTGTATGTGCTTAGCCACCTCTATGGGCCTCTCTTATCTTGACCTTCACGGGCGGGCATGCATGCTCTGAAGTTGGAGCCTCATGAGCTCATGCTCACCTCCCCTTCTCTGGTTGACCTCGATTTCCCCGGCATGAGCCATCCTTTGTTAAGTTTTGATCCCGCTCCTTTCCTCAGCTTGGGCCTGGATATGAAACTTGGCCAGTCAGGCCTTGGCCGCCTGGGAGTACTTCTGTTTATACAAAATGGAGTTGCATGGGTATATTGTGCTGTATTGAGGTAGATGTGCACAGTCGGCGCTTGCCGCTCTAACCTATACTAAGCATTGCAAGCAGAATTGATCACTTAGCATCTTGCGTTTCAAGCTTATTTACACATGTTCAATAAGGCGGTTGCTTCCATCTTGTCTCATGGCACCATTCTCATACGTTTTTCACAGTATCTCTCCCCTTTGTCCTTTACAATTATCCTCAAAGTTGTTAGTACTGGCATGCATGGTTTCAGTACTCCTTCAGTTCATTCTTGGAGCTGCTCTGGTCCTTGTTTCATCTCCACAGGCCTTCCATTATGGCTTTTGAAGTCTCTTCCTGGACTGTCTATAGGCATTCCTCCTCGTTCCGTATCAACGGCTGGTATGGTTGTCTGATTGGGTACCGTGCTGCCCAGGGTTGCCCTGTTATGGGCATTTCAACAGGTATTGATCTTCTAATGTACACAGGGCAGAGGCCCATTTCAGCCCTTTGTTGGTTCAGCTGCTCCTCGTACGTCACATACCTTGGCGAGTACTTTACTGGCACCTCAAAGCGAGGGCCAGGGGTGCAGGCCATGTCTGGGGTCTCCTCTACACTCCCCCCTCTGGTCGGTTCATCGACCACTCCTTCTTCCTCCTTTATATTCAGTTTCTTTGATTCCTCAGCTTCTTGCTCATCGTCTCCTGGGTTTACACAAGATGGCGTGAATGTATGCAATTTGGGTGTCCATATCTTTATCACTCCTTTCAAACTTCCTGCTGTTCTCACTTGCTCATCTTTGTTCCAGGTCATCAATTGGCATTGTCCATTTGGGCTGCAGTAAATCCATTTGCCTTCTTACTTTCTTCGTTTCTTGGGATAAGTGAATTGTGTTCCCTCTGGTGCAAATTCACTGGTCTTCACGAAGTCCTTTATCTCCTCATCTGTCAGGTGTCTGGGCTTCCAGCCTGGTTCGACATCGACCATAATTTTCATCCCGATGGCCTTCTTTGCAGTTTTCTGGCACTGTGTGAACATTATCTTGATAACACAGAATACTAGCAGATCCATTGCTAGCAAGGCTCCCAGAAACTTGAATATATCGGCCATCCATTGCGGGACCCATGAGAATAGGTTCCCAAACCAACTGTCATCATCCACTTCGTCCGTTTCATCAGTCATCCATTTTTTTAAAGTTGTGAACATGCTTATGGCCTCTGTGAGGGTTCCATTTTCCTCATCATGCGATGGTATAAATGTGCAACATGATTCTCCGATTTTTGCACAAACACCTCCATCCATTTCTGTGATCATGACAAGCACATATCTGTTCTGGAGAGTCATTAGTCTAACCGCTATCAGCTCTTCTTTGATCACATTGAATCCTTTTATTGTGGTGTTGATGGTCTGCAGTAACTCCCATCTGGTTATCTGCAACCATTTAGCATTCACTCCAATTTGGATGTGTGGCAGGAGAATTGTGGTGAATACTGTTGAAGTGAGGCTGAACAGCCTGTGTTCGTATGGAATCGCATACAATGCTTCTACTGATTTGACAGAAAAGTAATTTTCTCTCTTCATTCTGGATATCAGCTCTGTGGATCTCCTCCTTCTTAGATGAGCATCTGCTTTCGGGAAGCTGTCCAGATTCAGATCGTTTTTTGGAATCACCAATGCGGGAACATGGACATTGACCAGTGCAGTCTTATGTATGCTTTGGATCCACACGCCCAATAGTGGTCCATCAGGACTGCAGTTCCTTGTGCCATTCCTGGTGCCTCATATATTCGTCCACAGTTTTGATTCTCCCCCAAATTCCTTGTGCCATTACTTCTGAAGCACGGTTTCGGATTCTCCAATGGTACTATTTGCAGGGGTCCTCCCCTGTCTTTGACCCATGTTAACAGCTTCACCAACTTTGGCCATAGAGGTTTACATAACCTCTGTGAGTTTTCTATTGCTTGCTTGCAGGAGCTAAGGACCATCCAAGCTCGGCAGATTACGACTCCTTCCTCCCATCCGTTAGGGGAAACTACTAATCCCCAGATCTGCATTTGTACCCGGTTCCTCCATAGTTGAGCTTCTTCTGCCGTTTTTCCTTGGACGTTCAGTCTTTGAGTTTATTTCCCATCTTATTCCTGATCCTTTGACGTCAGGGTTTTCATATCTAATAACGTGATTCTTGGTGTGCGCCCTGTTTCTTGTTTTGATGTCCTGGACAAACCCATCTTCATCAGGGTAGTCCTTTTCGTTGGCCCATATCAATGAGGCATCTCTTCTCATGAATTGTCCTCTGGTGTTGCACATAGCTACGTGTGACATACAGTGTGCTGTGGGGACATCTACTTCCACAGCCACAGAGATCTTGGACTTTCCCATGCTGTATGGCAGGAGTGCACAGACGAAACATTCTCTTTCTGATTTCCTTTGTCCACCTTCCTTCATGTACTGGTACCATAGGTTGTTTCCAAGATGGCCTGTGCTGTCCAAGTAGTCTTTTAGCTCATTATCGGTTTCATATGGACTTCTCTTGATCCTTAGTGTTTTCTGTAGTTAGCTATCACTATGTCTCTGAATGCATCTGTACTGCTCTTCCGTTCTGGCAGGCTCTCGGGTATTATCTTTGGAGGGGCAGGTTTCATTTCCTGCCCTGCAGTACTATGGGGAGTTCTTGTGTTTCTTCTTCTTCCCTCGTGCATTCTTTCGTAGACCTCCTTCCACATGTGGCTCATCATCCTTCCAACATGTGGCGGTGTCGTAAGCTTGGTCATTATTTCTGGTGTTGGAGCAGGTGTGCTCGTTATCACAGTTGCTGCAGTTTTCTTGCTCAGCTCCTCATTTAGTTTCTTTGCTGTTAGTATGAGCGGAAACACATACTTGACTACTGCATGTGTCTTCCTCATGAGTTCTTTTGTGGCCTCCTCTGTTCTCTTGAGGGATTTTGTCATGCCATCTCTGTCTTGTTGCTCGCTTGGTTCTCTGTTCTCTGGAGCTGTTCGTTTCACAGGTATCTCTTTGTTTTCTATCGGTTCGGCCTGGGGTCTCACAGCCATTGACACTTGCCCTTGCTCATGTACACTCAGTGTGTGGGTGCGTGCTGTGTACAGTGCTATGTTATCATTTATTCCGTGCTGACCCTGTCTCCAGCTTTTCTCGTTATTCATAATTTCAGGTGCATCCATATTACTGCTAATTAAATTCAACTGTAAATCATTTCCTTTATCATCAATTTTCCTTGGAGCAGGGATGACAATATAAGGTCTGGGTGCCTTTGTGGGGCCCAGACGCTCATTACCTGGTGGATGCACGGACATTGGGATAGTTAGTGCACCAATAAAAATTGAGTTCTGATTGTTAACGACAAAAATACTACAATAATCACTATACATATACATATGATTGCCTTGAAGGACAGTTTGCAGCACCTCCTTCCAGGAAAGCGGGGGCGCCCGTCCACTGGTGGCACAACTAAATTACTGTTTTGGGCCCCCATCTCAAAAAAGTCCATAGTCAATAGTTTATTTCTTTTCTTATCTTGATTTTGTTACTTAAAAGTTCAGTAAACACTAAAGTGACGGTTGCAGTTTAATGTCCCCCCTCTTGCGAGTGATGACGGAAGTCTCTAGTTATGGAGTACAGATCCTTTGCTAGACTATGGAAAAAGGTTAGACTACTGTTTTTAGCACATCACATTCTTCCTGCATTTGTGTATACAATGCATTCCCAGGGCACCTTCCCAATTCGTCTTGGTCCCTGAGGACATGTAGGAATTTGTTCGCAGTGACACCATAAAATGGATTCGTTACACATCACGCATAGATAAACCATTGAAAAAATAAAAACAAAAATAAAAATAAAAGTGAACATATGAGGAGGTAGGAAAAAATAAGAAAAAGTTTGAAAACAGTAAACACGGCAATGAAGTTCATGTCGCTGTTCCTTTCACTTGGTCGTTCGAGGTCGAGTTGAGGAACAGTCTCTCTCTTCCCCATTTATTCCACTGCGGAATGATAATGCACAAAATAGGGAAAAATAAGAAAAATAGGAAAAGAAGTTCACAATGTAGTTATCCCTCTTTCGATTCGTTCTACATTGGAAGCATGAAGAACTGTGTCTTTGTTTCCTTGCTCTACCCCCGGCTGGGGATTCCAAAAGCTTTTATCTTGGATCTCTCCTTTCTAAGGCTCGCCTCAGCAGCGGATGTCCATAATTGCTTCTTAATTGTGATGCAATAGCTCTTAGGAGCCTGTTTAGTTTGGCATTCTCTTCTGGATCATTAAGAAAAGTGGGCACATCAATGTTGCAGGGTCTGCCCACTAGTTCTGGAAAGTTTTCGATGAGATGAAAGAAAACTCGAAAAGCGTAGCGACTGTCTGCGGGTCTTAACGACATTTGTCTGGTTCTTTGGCTCTAAAGTCACAGGCCTTTTCTCGCAGCGTGATCAGTTGTTTTTTTTTTTTCTTTGATCTGTCCCTCGTCGGCTAGTCTCACTGAAATCTCCTTAGGAATTCTCGCTGGAAAATTGGACAGCTCCACCTGGAGTATGATGCCTTGGAGGAGTGCGCCCATGTGTGGGCGTTGGCCGGATTCCAAAGAAAGGTGATGACATCAACATATGCAGGTCTCCTCACCATTTCTGGATAGTCTGTAAAATGTTGTGTGCCAGCCGTGTATCCTCAGGTGATAGGGACATTTCCCTCATTTGCTGGGTCCTAATCACAGTCCCTTCTTTTGATGCGAACAAGTTTTGCACTTTCCTACTGCGTGAGTTGCAACCACATGGTTCAGCTTGTACCACACTTGGTTGAGGAAGTAATTGTTTTTTGGATCTCTAATGAATGTCAATGTATCTGTAGTTCTCGCGATAAGTCCTGGACATTCTTCGATGATGCGGAAGAACAAAGTATATGTGATCTCGTCAATGATTACTTGAGGAGGGAGCATTGGTCTTTGAGTCACTGTGCTCGGGCAACTCGGCGAAGACCTCTGCGATGACAGTCAATAGTTGGCAGATTACCTTCTTGTTTGCAGGGTCTTGAATGAATTCAGTAATGCTGGCTTCTCTGCCTATAAGTGAAGGATAGGACAGTGCCACCAGTTGGAAGTAGGTTAGCACATCCCACATGAAGCTTCTGCTGGGATGAACCATACGTCCATGAACAAAGTCTTGATCTTATTTTTACTTCTTATCAGAGTCTTTGGTTTTAAATGCTTTGTGTGGCTTTCAATGTTCATGAGATTAATGCTTTTGCTGATATGAGTACGTGATTTTCTTCCTTTACCCTGCACCTATGGCTGCACAGAGTGTTTGCTTGCTTACTATTGTCTCTTTTAGTGTATACGAAAAAGTTCAGTTGCAGGCACAATTTTCACAATAGTTCTTTTGTTGTCCTTACTGACTTGTTCATGTAATTGTTCTTTTGACACGTTTCACTTGGCTCGAGGAAATGTCTTGTTTTACGAGTCTCACTTTCCTAACGTTCTCGTTACTTGTCTGCCCATGCATCCTTCTTCCTCGCCATAGATCTTGTCTGCATGTGCTGAGGTTCTCCCTCCTTATCTGTAGGGTCTTCATCGCTGAGTGCAGCAGGACTGCCTTCTCCTATGAATAGCTTGATGTCATTCATGAAAATCCAGGCTCTTCGGCCCACGAGCTTGATAGCGGACGGGGTGCAGTCCTCTACGATGAAGGGGCCGTTAAACCTCGGTTCGTCCCATTTCTTTCTCGTAAAGTTCTTCACAAGAGCTCTGTCTCCAGGGAAGACAAGGCGTGCGCCAAGGCTGAGAGTTGCGCCTGCATCAGCATTGTCTGTTGTGGTTTGGGCTGTTCTGTCTCCTTTCCGCCGTCGCTGCAGCTGGCCTGAAATGATAGAGGTGCTGGCTATGAGACAGTCTAGGTACGCTTTCATCTCATCTCCCAGAACCTCCCTAGTTGACGGGGCATCACATCTAGCTCTGTCTCGGGGGGTAAGAAGGGTTCTCATTCTCCTCCCAGTGACCACTTTGTGTTGCATAAGATTATGGTCGGAGCCTGGTTGGTTCCGAAGAGCATACAATGCCAGTGCTAGGCAGTGCATCCATCCCTTTCTTAATGTGAGTTTCAACTTGGCTATCCTTTCCTTAAGCAAGCCGTTGATTCGTTCACATATCCCATTTCCCTCTGGATGATAAGCCGATGAGAACTTGTGCTTTATATCAAGCAACAAGCTAATCTGTTCGAACACTGTGTTCACGAAATGAGGCCCATTGTCTGATCTCATAACCTCACACACCCCCCATCTAGGGAAGACCTCCCTCACCAGGAATTTAGCAGCAAAGGCAGCATTGGGGTGTGTACAGGGACCTGCTTCTATCCACCTGGAAAAGGGACACACCACC
Organism: Ambystoma mexicanum; assembly: GCF_040938575.1. NCBI lineage: Eukaryota > Metazoa > Chordata > Amphibia > Caudata > Ambystomatidae > Ambystoma > Ambystoma mexicanum. The sequence goes on from NC_090922.1 coordinate 552,100,305, forward strand.
ACAAGTAAATACCTGTACCCATTACACACCTGGATCTTATCGACATAATCAATATGTAGGTGCTGGAAAGGTCCATTCGGTCTGGGGATGACTCCTCTCACTACTTTCAATGTGTGCCCAGAAGTGAGTTGCTGGCAGATAATACAGTTTACCATAAAGAATGCCACATGCTCTGCTAAATTCTGTATAAATCAGTCTTCGGCGAGAGTTGCAGCAAGATTTTCTCTCGACAGGTGTAAAGGGTAGTGGAGCTGTTCTAGAGCTACCTTTAGAAGGGCGACAGGCATTACTGGTTTACCAGTGCTGTCTTGCCTCCACAATCCATCCGAGGGGTTTAAAGAACACCCTCAACGCTTCCATACATTTTTCTCCTCCTGAGGTGCCTCCCCCTGGAGCTCCATTAACTGTGACTGCCCCATATTGCTATAAGCTTCTGGTGTGGCTCGTGGTACCATTATTTTTTCATGGGTACGTGCCACCTCCACGTCCATGATTGTTTCAGTTTTGGATGCCATACGTTTGGCTTCCGTGTCCGCTTCATGATTTCCATGTGACACAAAATCTGTCCCTTTGGTATGAGCGGCGCATTTCACGACCGCTATGCCCACTGGGAGCTGTAGTGCTTTTATCAGCATGTCCAATAAGGCTGCGTGTTGCACTGGCGTGCCGTCTGCTCGGAGGTAGCCCCTCCTTTTCCAGCATGCTAATCCTGCATGCACTGTTGACGTCACATAGGCGGAGTCGCTGTATACTGTTACTTCCTGGTCAGCATGGTTCTCAATGGCGTGTATCAGTGGCACTAGCTCTGCAGCCTGTGCCGAATAATGGGATGGTATTCGTGCACTGACAAGTACTCAGAACTCTCCACTCGCTATGTGCTTGATCACGGCCACACCTGTATATCTTTGTCCGTCTTCTTGGTCGATTCTAGAAGACCCGTCAATAATGACGATCTCCCCACCTGCCAGGGCATTTTCCTTTACCCTGGGGATTTCATCATAAAATTCCTCATAGTTCGCACAGTCATGCACAGGTTCTCCATCTGTGACTGGCTCAGCTATAAACATGCAGGGTTCACAGTTTTGCATCGCACTATTTTGCTCGATGGGTTAGAGATGATCACCTCGTAGGCTGATGCTCTCTGAGACGTCAGCGTGCCTTTTGGCTTTTCCAGTATGGCGAATAACGAGTGCTCAACATATAGTGTCATGGAGCACCCCATCACAATGGATGATGCCTTCTCAATGGCAAACACGGCGGCAGCTAGATTTTGTCTGCATGGGAAGTGGCCCTTCATGACTGGGTCCAGACTCCCACTGTAATATGCTAGGGGTTTATACCCCAGTGAGGTTCGCTGCGCCAGCACTGCCATCATAAAATTGCCATCAGTATGAGAAAACAAATAGAATTCCTCAGCATAATTAGTAATCCTGAGAACTGGGGCCTTACAAATTGCCCCCTTAAGTTCGGTAAACGCCCTCTCCATATCTTCATTCCCTTCAATTTCTTCCCTCGTCACTTGGGCCTTTTTAAGGGCCTGCAACAAGGGCTTGGTATAGGATCTGTAGTCAAAGATCCATGCTCTGACATAGTTGCACAGGCCTAGGAAGCTTTGCATTTGTTTTATTGTGCGCGGCTTGGCTGTGTCCATGATAGCCTCGGCCCTTTCTGGGGTTACCTTTTTCCCCTCATGTGTGATCAGTTGCCCTATGTACAACACCTCCCGTTGGCAGTACTGCAACTTGTCCTTGTCCACTTTGTATCCCTTCTCAGCCAGTATAGTTAATAGATGGACTGAGTCACGTCGGCATTGTTCTTCAGTGATGCTGCAGATTAGAATGTCATCTACATACTGCAAAACAACACTGTCCACCGCAATATTGCTTAGGTCCATTTGCAGGACTCTGTTGAAAATAGATGGAGACTTGCAATACCCCTGTGGCAGCCTAGTACTTTTCAGGCACATTTGTCTGAAAGTAAATGACGTCAGGTCTTGTGAGTCACGGTGCAATGGAATCGAGAAAAATGCATTTTTCAAATCGATCACCGTGAAGCATTTTGCCTCAGTGGGTATGTTGCACAAAATTTTGGGTGGATTCGGGACTAAAGGGAACTCGGCTTCGACTATGTCATTTAGGGCTCGTAAATCCTGGATTAAACGCCAGGACCCTCCCTTTGATTTCTTGACAGGATAAATCACTGTGTTGCAGGGTGATTCCGATGTCACTAGAATGCCCTGCTCCATCATGGTGGTGATTGCCTTTGCAATCCCTTCATCTGCTTCTCTGGACATGGGATATTGTCCTGCCCATGGCAGAATTGCTCCTGGTTTCAATTTAATTTTTACTTCACCGCCTTCAGGAGACCTACGTCATAGGGACCTGTAGTCCATACTTTGGTTGGCACTAGGGCCATGTCATTATCAAAGTTCTCTGGGCGTACTAACGCTAACATCATCCTCTGTGGTACCTCTCGCCTGATCATTTTGACCTAAAATATGAGACTCACTTGCACCCGTGTCTCTTCTAGGTCAGGGTGTTCTCCGAACAGATCGTCATCGGTGACGTCAGTCACTCGATACCCTTCTTCGATGGCGATAATCGCGCACCAAGGTCTACCCTCGTCGTCACATCCTTCAACCAATACTACCTTTCCTCGCACCGCGGCGGATTGTATCATTAAGGGAAACACCTGTCACTCGTGCATGGGTATTTTTGGCCTGAATAGAAACTCATTAGGGGTTCTCATAGTCTTGTCTGCGAGGCCTGGCAATCCTGCCATGAGCACTCGTACTCTATATGCGAAAACTTCTTGTTCCAACGGTACAGCTCTCATGGCTGCACGTCCAGAGTATGCACTCATTTTGCATACGTTTGAATAATGCATTCCTGGTGTTGAGCACACTATGCCATCTTCAGTGAACGAGATTGTCATATTCAACTTTGTCATCAAGTCCCGACTCATGATATTTACAGGGGACTGACGTGAATACAATAATGGTACATTCATTTTGCGCTCCCCCACAGAGATTGGGAGTGCATCAGTAAAGGGAACTCTGCTATGAGCTCCAGTAAAACTCTGGGTGTCTATTGCCTCGCCGGACAAGGAAAACTTGCCTTCCCGTATGCACAAGCGCATTGCACCCGTGTCAACTAAGAAGGAATATTCTTTCCCCCCTATGGTGACATTTACCCTAGGTCCCTGTGAGGGTCTGGTGTCACTGATAGGAAAGAACACATCAGAGTCCCCTGTGAGCCATCTTATTTCATGTATAGGTTCGGTCCATTGTATACCTGTGGATTTCCTCCATCTGAATTAGTGCCCGGAGCCACTTGCGGCAGTGCCAGCTGGGGTTGTCCCTGCGGCACATTCCCCATGTTCTGTGGCTGGACTACTTGCTGTGCACCTCGCTGTGAAGTAGGTGCCTGCTGCTGCACAGTATAGTTTTGCGCATTGCTCTGTTGTGGGGTAATAGGTTGATTCACTATGCCTGCCCCCATCCCTTGGTTGTTCTGCCACATTCCTTGGCTTCTGTGCATGCGCGCCATATGTCCTGTCATTCCACATAGCCAGCACGCTGGCGGTGGTCGGGTCATGTGTCCATCTGGCATGCTTGGATGGCCCATCTGTGCATTCTGAACATCACGTTGAACATTTTGATAACCTCCTTGGTTACCTCGAAACCCTCCCTGATTACTCTGCCATACTCTTCCTCCAAAACCTCTCACTCTTGGGTAAAATCCTGCATTACCCTGATCGGTCTGCGGCAGTTCAGTTGCACGTTGTGCACTCAAATTGACTGGGCTTGTCAACATGGCTCCCTCGAGAGCGTATTTTGAGAACTTCTTTTGCACTAGCTTCGCCTCCTCTCCCCTACGTGCTTCCTCTTTCTTCTGATTCTTTTCTTGCAACAATCTACAATAATGTGCAACCGTCAACTGGATTTTGGCCCATGGTTTAGCTTCTACTCCTACCAATTTTTTGAGCTGTTTTTGCACCGGTTCTGGTAACCCTTGGCATAATATATGTTAGAAGACAGGGATAGATTTTGTCCAAGATTCATGTGTTTCGAGTACCCACGCGTCCTGAAAATTTTGGATATAAAGCAACGGATCCTCTGACTCTTTCATTTTACGAGTCATTATAGCTCCCATTTCAGATGTGTCTGGATATAGCATACCTAGCGCTTTCCATACTGCTGCTCTACAGTTATTAAACAGTGCTCCGTCATGAGATTGTTAGTTATGGTTACCCTAGAGTAGCCTGCCCTCTTCCACACATCGTCTGCTCTTTCTCTGAGTATAGCAATTAGGAGACCCTTGATGTCCCCTATGGCTAGGGTGACTCCCACGTCATTTTTCCTAGCTCATGTATCCACTTCCCGGCTCCCGATGTCAACATTGGAAGCTTATTTTTGAGATTCTCTCGGTCCATGTGTGGCCATGGAATATACTGCGGTCTTGCGCCCCCTTTCTCTAATAGCGGGAATTGGAATGTGCAGTTCTTTCTATCTTTCTGGTCTTTTGCCAGGGTGGCGTTTACGCCTTGCCGCCTGCCTGGTAATGCTCTTAGCCTGTCCACATAGGCAGGGGCTGACGCCCCCCTCTGACCGTGGGGTGTCTCTTTATGTCGGCTGGACTGTCCAGCGGACTTCGGTGACTTACTTGTGGACCCGCTAGCATCTGACCATCGTACCTCTCGGTTCCCTGGGTGCTGCTTTTCGCACCATCTCTCTTCGTCATACACTGTTTCTTCCATTTCCCCTTCGGAGTCAGACTCTGAATACTCCCAGTTCACACAGCTTCTTGTATCATCTTCGTTCTGCTCGAATTCGAGTTTATCTAGGGACAGTCCCTTACTCCCACTACTTTGGGTGACATCCTCAGTGTCATATAGCTGGGTGCTCTCCAATCGCTCATCTTCCCATCCCTCTTGGGAGATTCATTCCAGGCCCATCTCATCATATATTTTATCAATCGCTTGCCCGATGCTTCTGGTTTCGAAGTCATCATCAATAATTGTCCCGCTTGTACCTGGTACTGCATCATTTGCTGGAAATAATTATTCTATGTCTTCCCAGTCTACAACAGGATTGGGTTTTTTCACTTCCCGCTGCAAATATTCTAAATCTCGCGCCCTTTGCCTGCGCTTACGCTCTGCTTCCTCATCCATTTCTCTTCACTTCTTCGCCTCCTCTCTAGCCTTATCTACTTCCCTCATCCGTTCGGTTCTACGTTCTTTTGCCCTTCTACTTTCCTCATCTTCTCTCTTCTTCACTTTCCTTTCGTATACCCTCCTTTCTTCCTCTAACTTTAGCATGTTCTGCCTGTACTTTTCATGGGCAGCGCATTGTGTGTGACTGAGCGGTATTCCTTGCTCTTCGCGATATAGTTGGTCTCGACTCAACCTATCCTTTTTCCTTGCCCTCTCGTCTCTCATAGCCATTTCTTTCTTCCTTTCCTTAATTTGCACCTCAACAGACCGTTCACTCGGCCTTGCGTCATCACTTCCTTTTCCATCTAATTTCAATAGTATCTGCCCTCCCATCCATTCATCCTTTGAAAATGTTACCTCATCGGTTCCTTTCCACTTCTTTCCCTCTCTCTCTCTATCGAGAGGTGCACTGGTTTGTGCCTGGCCCTTTCTTTCTTCATCTCGCCTCTCTTTATCACACAGGATTGTGGAGGCCGAGTCGATTTCCTGTTCCTTCTCTTTCGTCTCGTCACTGCTACACGCAGGTGACTCGTATGCAGGGTTGCTATAACCTGTGGCTGCCTTAAGTTCTCGTAGTGGGTAAAGGCCTTCCGACTTACTTCCCTCAACAACTGGTTCCGGCGTGGCAGGTGGTGCGGCAGTCATCTCACCCCCCTCCGTACATACATTTAATATCCAGTCTGCGGGAGGTTCTGCTTTCTTTACTTGTTCAAATATTTTCCAAAGCTTGAGAACAGCGAGGTGTTGCTCGAGCTTCTTCCCACTATATGTGGCATGTAGGAACGTGGTCATGTACTGTAAAACAGCCTTAGACAATGTGGTGCATGTTTTGGCAATTGCTTGCACAAGTATGCAAGTGGGGTAACTTCTTTCATTCTTAATTTTGTCACCAACAATGATCACACAGTGTTTCAACTTTACACTATTATGAGCGAGCACCACATACATAAGCTGCAATCCAATATTTCTGCAATTTTATACCAACAATTCTACTCAAAACGCATCAATTCAGTGGCGATTCTCTCTCATTTACAGAATCGCGTAAAGCAAAAATGCATTGCCATTAATTTGATAACACAATTATTCCACATTCAACATACACAGGACATATATGACAGATGCTTGACAGACTTGACAGACACCAGCTGGTCATACATATACCTGCCTTCTAATTAATACCCCGACATGGGATTTGAACTACCCCTTTATGACGTCTTTAAACGTCATCGAAGCCTAGCGTCCCCCTCTCTGTGGGCTCTGGGTTCAAGTTCCTTCTGACCACTCTTTAAAGCGCAGAAACAAGGCGAATTTTACAGTTTTTCTCTCGGGTGCCCTCCTGGTATCCCTTACAGTTTTTGTCTCAGGTGCCCTCCCGGTATCCCTTACCGTTTTTCTCTCGGGTGCCCCCCCGGTATTCATTACAGTTTTTAATCTCGGGTGCCCCCCGGTATTCCTTACAGTTTTTAATCTTAGGTGCCCCCCCCCGCTATTCCTTACCCCAGTTCCTTCAAGTGACCAGGTCTTTCACCCCCTATGTATATACAGTCTTTTCTGCTTCTAGCTGTATTATTTTTTTCTCTGCCACCCACCGTTACCTTTCCCTTCTTACTCTAAGGCCTATAAGACCTTTGCCAGGATAACGAGTTTCATTGTTTCACTCACCAATCGACTCTTTTCCTCTCTGGAACTTCAGGATCACCACCCATTCCTCTTCATGCTTTTAAGGTTTTTTGTCTAATCCGCTGCCTGTGGGAATGAGAAGGGTTATGCTTGGAAAGGCGGGTTCCTTCAGACCCACTGCAGATTTTTTGGGAATGATTACACTATCATTGGCCACGGGGAGCTTCCCAGCCTACTCAGCCGGAATGGCGAAAGGACTCGTGATGTAACGGAAGGCCCAGAGTTACTTTGTGCCGTCGGTTTAAAGGTGTCTTATAACTATATTAATCGATTATCAATAATCAATGGCCATAACCACCCTCACGCTACCAAGTGTTGACGAGGAGAGGTAATTACTGATGGGCCCATTGGTCGGCACTCACCCTCAAAAACTTTTAATACAAGATAGCTGCACCATGCGAGGACAGAGTGCAGGATTCACATACTCCGGCAAGGTTCAATAATCAGGACTCAATAAATTGGCAAAGCGAAGTCCGTTTAATGATACATACATCAGCGAATGGAAATCAGCAGCATCACGAACACCTGCCTCACCCCGACTTCCTCGAACATTAGTCCAACAGCCTCTTTTATTGGCAAAATCCGTCATCATTGACGTCTAATTCTACAAAAAATCATCATGCAATACAATTGGTTGGGAAAGGTAACTTAAGTATAGGTGCTATAACTGTATATGGAAATAATGCAAGTGGATTGGATAACTCTTATCTGGTGGGCATCACGCCCTTCCCTCTACACCGCATGTGATTGACGTCACTACAAGTATGACGTGTCATTGGTTAAAATGTCTATAGGACCCTAGATTACATGGTCCCTTGTGATTGGGCAAGTTACACCCCTAAACATAAATCCCCATTTTAATTAGCAGCATGCAGAATAGACACCCAGGTGCCTAGTGTCCCAAGATTCACCCTGCCTCCCTTCCATCAATCAGTGGTTTAGGGCTATGTGTCAATTAGTTGGCTGGGTGTGGCCTCGGATCTGTCGTCTCTTATCAGGAAAAGTTATGGCACCCTCTGGTTCTGGATGACATCAGGCAGTGGTACATCTTCGCACCTGTCTGGTCACGTGTTGGTCCACCGTGAATCTGCTTCAGTTTCCAACCTTCTGTGCATTTAATTCTATATGCGCTTAGCCACCTGCATGGGCCTCTCTTATCTTGACCTTCAAGGGCGGGCTGGCATGCTTTGAAGTTGGAGCTTCGTGAGCTCATTCTCACCTCCCCTTCTCTGATTGACCTCGATTTCCCCGGCATGAGCCATCTTTTGTTAAGTTTTGATCCCATTCCTTTCCTCAGCTTGGGCTTGGATATGAAACATGGCCAGTCAGGCCTTGGCCACCTGGGAGTACTTCTGTTTATACAAAATGGAGTCGCACGTGTACATTGTGCTGTATTGAGGTACATGTATACAGTCGGCGCTTGCAGCTCTAACTTCTACTAAGCATTGCAAGCAGAATTGATTACTTAGCATCTTGTGTTTCAAGCTTATTTACACACGTTCAATAAGGCGGTTGCTTCCATCTTGTCTCATGGCACCATTCTCATACGTTTTTCACAGTGTCTCTTCCCTTTGTCCTTTACAATTATCCTCGCAGTTGTTAGTACTGGGATGCATGCTTTCAGTACTCCTTCAGTTCGTTCTTGGAGCTGCTATGGTCCATGTTTCATCTCCACTGGCCTTCTATTATGGCTTTTGGAGTCTCTTCCTGGACGGTGTGTAGGCATTCCTCCTCGTTCCGTATCAACAGCTGGTATGGTTGTCTGATTGGGTACCGTGCTGCCCAGGGTTGCCTGGTTATGGGCATTTCAACAGGTATTGATCTTCTAATGTACACAGGGCAGAGGCCCATTGCAGCCCTTTGTTGGTTCAGCTGCTCCTCGTACGTCACATACTTTGGCGAGTACTTTACTGGCACCTTGAAGTGAGGGGCAGGGGTGCAGGCCACGTCTGGGGTCTCTCTTCAGCTTAATGCAGCCAGACTCTTTCTGTCGGAACAGAACTGTCTCACAATTGCAAGAGCAATTATCAGATCTCGGCTGGATTACTGCCATTCCCTCTTTGTTGGGACTTCCGTAAAAACATGACCAAGCTCCAAACTGTCCAGAATAATGCCTTGAGGGCTGCCACCGGTATCTCCAAGAGACAACATATCTATGAAGCCAAGAAGCAGGTGCATTGGCTCCCCATTAAAGAAAGGATAGTCTTTGAAACCCTTACGTTGACACATCCATAACCTTGCACCTTTATACCATGCACAAAGAATTGTCAAGCCCACTTCCGCCAGACCCACCAAATCTGCCTACACTAACAGGATCTCCATTCCAAAAACACAGAGAAAGTTGGCTGGTGGGTCCAGTTTCCCAGTCCTGGCAGCAACGAACTGGAACTCACTGCCACCTCACATGAGAAGTATTGAGTCACACCTAGCCTTCAGGAAAGCACTAAAAATGATGTTGTTTAACTAAACAAGTTCTCAAGCACCATCTATCTAGGTAGACAGAACGTTCCTTCCTTGCTATCATGTGACTCATAATATATTTGAATAATATTCTAAAATTGTAACCATCTATGTACATGCTCTTATTGTAATATCAAAATGATCTACCTAGGATTGTTTTGCCTGCAAGCTCACTGTTACCATAAGCAAATAACCTGACTGTAACTAAGAAAATTTCAGGCAACAGCGCCTCGATACCCTTGGGCTTTTAGTGAACTTTACAAATCCAAATAAATAAATACATAAATAAATAAAGAAAGAAAGAAATACATAAATAAATCAATAGTATTGGAGTGATTACTACCAGCATGGCAACAGAAAAAATGGCCCTGCAACAAGAAGGGTACCAAGCGGTGCCCAGCCCACCATCATTGGGGGCAAACAATTAGAGACTGCAACACACACTGCTAAAAAAGAGTCAAGAGCCAGAAGAAGATGAGTTGGTAGGGTGCAAAGTATCCATGCTGTCAGTTTTGACGGAACGTATGTAAGCCTTAAGGTCAGCCAGCTCGTCAAATATCGATTTATGACCTTCATAAGTCACCTTAAAAGAACACGAATGATAAAGACCATATCTGATGTTGAGTTGAATCAACCTGAGAAGATAAGAGAGGAATTCCTTGCTGCGTTGGGTTGTCTTCTTAGCGACATCTTGGGAAATATGAATCATATTTCCATGCCAGACAAGGGTATTCTTCTCTTAAGCTTTTGAAATAATAAATTGCAGGTGGGTGTATTCTAGTAGGAAAAAACAACAAAGTGCGTCGTGGAAGATGTGATGATTGTGAGCTTCTTGCTGGGCCAATGCGATGTGCACGTTGAATATTGAGGGAGATTTATTTTGGGATATGAAGCAGGGCTGGTAACACATTCTGAAGAAACAGGATAGCATCAATCCCCTCACATCCCTCAGGGAGGCTAGTAATGCATAGGCTATTACGCCTACTTCTGTTTTCCAATTCTTCATTATGTTTTAGAAGATCTATTACCACTTTTTCCAACTGACACATTCTAGATGAAATGTCCTACATGAGACCAATTCTGTTTTCCATTTCACTCATTCTGTTTTCGAAGACGTTCCACCTTTCATCTAATTGCTGCAATTTTTTGTTGGTGGTTTCGATAAAAAGTTTGAGTGACCTAATTTCTTGTAAAATGGCCTCAATGGCTTGGAAGATAGTGGTGGAGATGATTCACTCTTAAACCTTTTATGGGTGGCATACAAAGACTGCGCTTCTTTGGCGGCAGTAGGTAAAATTCTAGCTGTTTTTACCAGAGGCCATATTGAGTAGTTAAATACCCAATGCAGAACTGATGATCTAACGAGCCAGGAAACATTCCACCGGCACAAAAGAGATAAAATAAAAAAATATAAAAAACCACAAAGGACAAACCAAAGAGGCTAACTGTGAGAAGGAGTTGAAAAGGTAACCTTTAAAGTTTAGTACTATGTTATTTATTTGTTAAGTAAAATTGTTTTTATTTCACCTAATTTTCTTCACATTTCTTTCTTTTTTCATCTTATCCTTTGGTGCCCGCAGTAATCTTAAGTGGCCATGAGGTGGCGGTGTGTGGGCAATGAAGGAGCCTGACTAGGCCCGATCCATCTGGTTGCGTCACTGCCTCAGTCGGGGTTCACCACACGAGTGACAGATCATTTATGCATCAGCAGCCGCAGTACTTGAGGGGTGAATGAAAATCCCCGCCCCTGCACCGGAACTCACCGGAGCAAAGAAGAGAGTGGCCCGCTACTTTAGCCACAGCAAGGTAAGGAGAGGCGGAGGGTGTAATTTGCTAGAAGGTGTTGCAGGGTTTTGAAGTATATGGTGGGCCAGAGCAGTGCGCTTATGCTACCATCTTCTTCAGCGTCAAGCCACGCACCACAAAAGTGTTTTAACATGAGGAAGCCCCATTGAAAATATTTTTGTAAATCAGGCCGAGTCCACGGTTCCAAGGTAAACCCAAACCCTCCTGCTGTACCCTGCCTAAATAAAATGTAAAAAGGACCAGCTCCATCCGGGTCTAATGGGCACTGACTTTTGAAAGCTAAAATAGTGACCCACCTGGGACCCATGGCCTACAGTGCTCAGCGATCCTTCTCCACGTGACTTCAGAGTGTTCCGTTTCCACAGTGCACAGGGCACTATTGCTCTGTGGATCCTGATACTGAAGACACTGGGAGTGAGGGAGAGCCATCTGGATGTCTTCTTAATCAAGTAAGCTGGAATTTGTGGGGTTTTGAGTGGCGTGGGAGGGGTCCCATGAATGCAGATTGTTTTTTTAACTCATAGCAGCCTGCAGCTTCGATTCTGTTGTATAGACATAGTCCAAGAAACTGCACTCAGAAGACTGTTTATCCAGAAAGGAGGCTGCCATATATACTATCTTGTCTACACAAAGGCCAATTTATTCCTATTTATGGATAGATGTGTTTTTCACTGCCATAGCTATTAGTATTTACAAGCTGCAAACTGTTACATTTATTGAAATTATACAAGAGATGGCAGACTGTTGCACCCCCAAGGCACTGTAATTAACATATAGTGACAGCCGTTTCTCAGGGTTTAAGCCAATTCCAGTGTACATGTTGTCACTCTTTATGTCTTGTTATGTTTTGCGATGGACATTACATGTCCATTGACTTCCCACTGATTTTCAGGAGTTTGTTGGAGTTCACACCTGCGCTCCCTCCATGGGAAGGCACCTTTACTTTGATATCCTTCATTTGCAGTCCCTTTTCCCTTGGTTTCCTACGGGTCTCATGAAGTCCTTGAATTCCTCCATCCATTCCTCCCATCTCTGGCCTTGGCCTTGTTGTGGTTGCAGTGTGAATGGGTTGGGGCACTGTAGAAATAAGGCTGGGGGATTTGGGCTTGCCCCCGCAGCAGCTTGTGCGCCTGCATCTATCGCTGGTGGTGCTCCCTCTGACATGGTGCTGGGAGGTGTGTTTTCCTTGTGCGTGGGGTGGGTGTAGCTGGGTGTGTTCCCTTCTCCCACATGCCTTCCTGCTGTCTTCTTGCCTATCTGGCTTCTTTCATCTGTATGCTTCTTTCTTGGGCCACTTGTGGTTGCTGGTTTGTGGCTTCCCCTCTTGTCATTTCTTTTTTTCAAGTTTTTTTTTTTCTTTGCCACATGTGGTTGCTGGTGCATGGCTTCCCCTATTTTCAGATTTTTCAGCCTTTACACATCGGCTCCTTCCCCACGTGGGTGTGAATGAGCACAAGGCGGCGTATTACGAGTATTACATGGCTCCGTTTGACACCGAAAACCTTGTAGGTACTTTGGTACGTATCTGGTGTTTACTGATTAGCTCCAATGTCACTTGGCCACCCTCAGGCAGTCCTCCTTACCGCGATGGCCGCACATACTGCTCTGCCGTTGTTCGCCTCCACTGGCACGTTCTTCCTTAATCCAGGGAATGCTGCGGTCTCCTTCACAGTGCCCTCTCTGGTGTGCCCTTTGTCCGGAATGGTGGATCTCCTCGTGGGGCATGCATGTCTGCTTTTGCACACCGGCTGGTGCAACGCCTCTCACCTCATCTCCCTCGTGGCCTGGCCTTCTCCTTTGGCCGCCACCCTCCTTCCTGTCTGGAGCCGCCTCCTTGATGGACCGCTTATCTCCTCCTGTGATGTGGGTTCTGGCACTTCGTTGCCAGTTGTTATGGCCCACTCACGCCTGCACACATTAACAACACGGGACACTGGTGGCTCGTATTTCTCTCTTTATTCTCCATACATCAAGTGCCTTCCCTTCCCCCGCCCCTTCCCCTTCCTCTCCCCTCCCACCTCCCTCTTCCTGCTGCAGTTCCTCCCCCTTAAACGGGCTGTGTTGCTTTTCCTCCAACACAGTGCACAAAAGAGTTCAGGGTGTTCTGCTTAGTGGAGCGATGTAGAACATCACAGGTCATTTTTGTACAAGTTGCTTTATAGCCTATATTAACTTTTGCAATCAGGGCAACACATTTGGGGAAGCAAACTATTAAAACACAAGGGTTAGATTTGAGGCAATTCTAGAGGCTGCGCTGGACTTTTGTAGTGTGAGAACCAAAACTCCCAAAATTAAACTATTGTCTGCTCTCGGCATGTCAGTGCAATTGTGGGCGGCTTTTGGAGTGTTCGAACCTCAACTCCTAGTATGCAATCCTCTTCAGGTTTTCGTGTGTATGTTAGGGATCATGAGCAAGGCTTTTGCAGTGTTAGCACCATAATTCCCAGGGTGCAACTCTTTCCTGGTTCTCTTATCTTTATCAGTGGCCCTATTTTAGAATTCGAAATCCTAAAACTAAAATGTTCAGTGTGCCATTGTTTTTTGGTTCTCTTGTCTTTGTGAGGGTCTCTGAGTTATTTTTTTGAAATGTTTAAACCTCAGCTCCCAACATGCACTTCTTTTTCCAAACTCTTGGATGTGTCAGCTCTGCACTAGGCTTTCCAAGTGTTAGAACCACAACCCCCAACATGCACCTCTCCCCTGTTCTTTCTTTTGGAATGTTTACTGCACTCTTCCACAGGATGGGAGTCAACTGCCACCCCCTCAACTCCCCTCGTGTATCTCTGGCTTTATCAGCCTTCTGATGCCATTCCGTAGGCAACTCTTTCCGGGCTCTCACGTCCTTGGTAGTGTCGGTGCCCAGTAGCAGCGTCTCCTCCTCTGGCCAAGTTCTCGTGGTGAAGAGGTTCTCTTTAACGCAAGATTGATTGTGACCCCGTAACCACCACTTCTCTCACCCTCTCCAAAGGATCTTGCAGACTGGACCAGCTCGTTGGGCTGCTTTCCTTTAGCAGTGTATTGGAGTGTCAGCCGTTCAATGTCTGAAGGGTCTTGCTGACGCTCAGCTGCTTATTAGCACTTTGCCTTCCAGCCATACATTTAAAATGTTCTCCTACACAGCTCTGTGCTTCAAGGCCGCCAAACCCACATGCACTATACTCCCCTCAACAAATACACCTTCTCTGTGTCAATCTTTTCTTTTCGGATCCATGGTGCCACTCGGAGGTCACATGACCGTAAATATTGAAAAACTGTTTTATCCTCTTTCTGACATTGTGGTAGTGGTACAGCAAAAGGAATATTCTGCCCGACTGTTGTGGCCTAAATAGATGACAGGACGCTGTAGCGTTTCTAACAGTCTTTATTGACTGACAAAAGGGAGAAAGGCTCTAACGTGGCCTGATGGCGCTGGGCGCTTACTTACAGTTCATTGCAATCAAGTCCTGTGCTTTCCCAGTTGATTCACTGTGGAAAGGTTGTGCTCACCGGTGGCACGCTGTAAGCTTCTAGGGCCCCCATGTAGACTCCTGTGGCTGTGGTGTTACGCCCTAGAAGCTGTGGTGTGAGTCCTGTGGCTCACTGCTTCTTCTCGTGTAAACAGGAGCAGCGCTCCTCTGTGACCGCTTCAGCTGGCCGAGCGCCAACTCTGAAGCGGGAACGTTTTCCCGCGGAGCGTGGGCTCGCGAGATCCCGTCTCGCGAGATCTCGCGAGAACACGCTCCCACGATCATGTGATGTCCCCACACACCTCCTTTGCTGGGAAAAAGGATGGGTGGTCACTCCATGATGAAGTCTGCATATTTCCTGGGTTTCCTTCTCTCTATCTGAGGCCTGCCAGGATCGGGGTATGGAGCGGGATCGATGAAGTGTCTTTGGGAAGGTGCTGGTGATTCAGGTTCTCTTTGTCCAGCTCTTTGCTGTGATTCCCTGGGTGTTGTTGGGGGGATGGGGCTTGCAAAGTCGTTGTGATGGTGCGGCTCTATGGTATCTCTACTTGGGAGGTGATGGTTCTCGTATGACTCTTGGCAGACTTGTTCTTCTCCAGTGTCTCCTTGTGAGTGTACAGTGTCTTCTTTCCTGCGGTACATGGCTACCCTTTCTAGATTCCATCTCCTGCCATCGCTGGTGCAGATGTGGTTTGTCCCTCTCTCCATGACTTCTATGGGACTGCTGTATCTGGAACCAGTGGAGGTGTCCTTGTGGGGAAGTCGTATCTTCACCAGATCCCCTTTGTTGACTTGTGTGTGTCGAGCGGCTCGGCGCAAATCCTCCTGTGCTTTCATTGCTTCTTTGTTGCGCTGCATGCGGCACGTTATGTCATCCATGTCAACGTCTTCGTCGGCCCTCACTTGCTGGAGCCATGGTGGTACCAGTGAGGATGCTGCCCTTCTCCCCCTCAGCAGATGGAAAGGTGAAACACCTGTGACGGCGTTGGGGGTGAGACGGTGGGCCGCTACGGCTTCTTTGACTGTCTTGTATGGGTCTAGGCCCCCGAAGCGTGAGCCAGTTGTAGCGCCCCCTTGATGAAGCGGTTTGCCCGCTCGACTAGGCCATTTGCCTGTGGGTGGTATAGACTTGCTTTCCGCTGTTGGATGTTGTTGAGCTTGAGAAATTTTTCCATTTCTCTGGAGACTAGCTGGACACCGTTGTCCGTGACGAGTTCTTTGGGCAGGCCATCCCGCTGGAATATGGCGGTGAGTGTTTCAATGACTGTTCCTGTGGTGATGTCTGAGGTGAAGTCAGCTTCCACCCATTTGGAAAAATAGTCAACCATCACTATCCTGTACCTGTGCTCTGGGGGCATGTTGTCCAGCGGCCCTATGAAATCCAGACCCAGTTTTCGCCACACCCCTTTGGGGACTTCGCTGGCCAGCATGGGGGCTTGCCTCACGGCTAGGCGCTTGTCGCTGTTTGAGCATTCATGGCACCTATCGACCATCTGCCGTACGTCCTGGTCCATGCCTGGCCACCAGTATGCGTCGCATATCCTTCGTCTGGTCATGTTGCACCCTAGATGGCCCGAGTGTGCTCTGCACAGTATGACTTTGCGGATTCCGCTGGGTGGGATGATTTGATCACCTCTGAGAATGAGACCGTTCATGGCGGTGATTTCCTCGTTCACCTTCCAGTAGGGACGAAGGCCTTCGGGGATCGCTCTCTCGTTGGGCCAACCATTTCGAACCCAGGTGCTTACGTGCCTTAGGGCGTGGTCCTGCTCGAACTCTTCCTGCCAGTGGCGCTCGCTCATTTCCATTTACTCGACGTTCCTCAAGTCGCCGATGGAAGCAACAACACATTCGTCTTCCAGGAATGTGGTGCCGGGGGCGCTTTGGTTCAGGAGCCTGGACATGCAGTCCGCTTGTGCGTTTTTCCAGCCCGCAATGTGTTGTATCTCATAGGTATACTCTTGGAGCTTTGCGGCGATCCTGGCCAGTCTAGGGGTGGCCGTCTTGGTGCCACCCGGGCTCAACATGTGAATTAGGGGTTTGTGATCGGTGATCAACTTGAATCTTGTCCCCCATACGTATGATCTGAAATAGTCGACGGCCCAGGTGCATGCCAACATCTCTTTCTCTACCGTAGAGTAATTCTTCTCGGATGAGGATAATGCCTTGGATGCAAACGCCACAATGTTCTCAGTGTCGCCCTTCTTGTGGGTCAAGGTGGCCCCCAGGCCATATGCGCTGGCGTCAGTGGTGATGCAGGTGTCCCATTCAGGGTTGTATGGTTTAAGTCACGGCGCGTGTAGAATCCTTTTCTTGATTTCGCCGAAAGCCTCATCCTGTTCTGGGCCCCAAGAGTAAGCTGCCCCCTTCTTCAGGAGCTCCCTCATGGGAGACGTGGTCTCGGAGAACCTGGGGACGAATTTGGCATAGTACTCGGCTAGGCCCAAGAATGAGTGTAGTTCCTCTTTGGACATCGGCGCCGGTGCTTCTGTAATGGCCTCCATGAGGTTCTTCTTGGGGCTTACCCCATCACTCGAGATGCAGTACCCAAGATATTCTACCTTGTTCACCCCGAAGACACACTTTTCATGGCGTAGGTGAATGCCTTCCTCCTGAAGTCTGCTCAGGACTGGCTTGAGTGCCTTGTCATGGGTCTCGTTGTCTTTGGCGTACACCAGGATGTCATCTTGGAAGAATGAGACATTGGTGAGTCCTTTAAGCAGGGAGTTCATCATCCTCTGGAATGCGGATGCTGCGGACGATAACCCGAAAGGCATGCGGGTGTATTGGAAGGTGCCAAAAGGAGTGATGAACGCCGTCAGGGGGCGGGAGGACTTGTGTAGAGGAATCTGATGATAGCCATCACGCATGTCCAGCTTCGAGAAAATGGCCACCTCCTTCATCATGAGGACAATCTCATTGATGCTGGGGAGTGGGAAGCTATCCGTGATCACCTCTAAGTTCAGGCTTCTCAGGTCAATGCAGATCCTGAGGTCGTTGCTGGACTTTTTCTTTACTAATACTACCGCACTCAGCCACTCTGAGGATTCCACGGTTTCAATGGTTCCTTCTTCGACCATCTTCCGCAGGTGGGCGTCCAAAGCTGGTCTTGCGGTGGCAGGTACTGCCCTTACTTTGTGCTTGACCGGGGTGGCGTTGGGTTTCAGCCGAATCTTGTGGACAAAGTTTTTCACTTTTCCCGGTTTCTCGGAAAACAGGTTTGGAAAGATCTCTTTGTAGTTTTGCGCTGCTCCTGATGAGATCATGAGCACCTGTTCCGGAGTGCTGGGATCTAGTTTCATGCTGAGTTTGTGTTGGTCATCCCACCCCAGCACGGCTGGACCTTTGGGTGAAAAATACACTTTGGTGGTGGTAGACCTCCCTTTAGAATCGATCCGGGCTTTGATGTAGCCCAAAAGGTCGACCGTTGCCCCTCCAAACACGCTCGGTTTTTGCCTGGTTGATCTAATCTCCACTTTTTCTTGTCCCATCATCTCCTTGTACGTGTTGATGGGCAGAATGGTGAGGTCGGATCCCGAATCAGCCATGACGCGCGTTTCCATTCCGTCCACTTTAATGGTGCAGTGGGGCTTTTCTCTTCTGCCATGGGGGGCATTGACCATGACAACCATGTGTCTGTCCTGTAGTTCATCATCATCAGTTGAGGTGCAGTCACCGTCAACACGGGAAACAGTTTTCTCCCGCCACATGCATGCCGGAGCCACGTGGCCAATGCGTCCGCACTTGGAGCACTCCTTATTCCTGGCGGGGCAGTCGCGGTCGTTCGCCATGTGCTTGGAGCTGGCGCATCTGTAACATTTCGGTGCCTCCTTTTTCCTGGGACTTTTGTCTTTGGGGCCGTCGCGGGAATGCTTGTCTCTGCGACCTCTCCATTGTAGCGCCGCCATTTCGGGCACAGGCAGGTGACTTCCGGCCTCCTTGCGTCTGCTGGAGGTTTCTTCCTCCGCCCTGGCAATCTGGATGGCTTTATCGAGGGTGACCTCCTTTTCTTGGATGAGTTTTTCCTGTACTTTCCCAGAGTTGGTGTGGACAACGAGCATGTCGCAGATGACCTGTTCTGCATTTTCTCCAAAGGCGCAAAGAGAAGCGAGTTCCCTCATCCTGGTGATGTAGTCATCCACGGGTTCGCTCCCTTCCTGTTTGCGAGTGTAGAATCTCAGCCTGTGTATTACAATGTTCTCCTTGTTGGTGAATCTCTTCTTGATGCGACGAGTCGCTTCTTTGTAAACATCGTCGTCTTCGACGTCATTGTCGGCCGCAGGTATTTCTTTAAGGCCGGCAAAGATGCGCTGACCTTCAACCCCTAACGCATTTAACAGCATCGCCCTCTTCCTGATGGGGGCATATCGCGTGCCGCCCACTGCTTCCAAGTAGGTGGAGAAAAGGGGTTCCCATTGCATCCACGGAATTGCCGGTGTTCCTGGCAAGGGGAGAAATGCAGGGGGTGGTGTGGCGCCTTGCATGGTGGGTCCGTGGGACTTCTGGTATCCTCGTTGCCAGTTATGTTGTGGCCTAAATAGATGACAGGACGCTGTAGGGTTTCTAACAGTCTTTATTGACTGACAAAAGGGAGAAAGGCTCTAATGTGGCCTGATGGCGCTGGGCGCTTACTTACAGTTCATTGCAATCAAGTCCTGTGCTTTCCCAGTTGATTCACTGTGGAAAGGTTGTGCTCACCGGTGGCACGCTGTAAGCTTCTAGGGCCCCCATGTAGCCTCCTGTGACTGTGGTGTTACGCCCTAGAAGCTGTGGTGTGAGTCCTGTGGCTCACTGCTTCTTCTCGTGTAAACAGGAGCAGCGCTCCTCTGTGACCGCTTCAGCTGGCCGAGTGCCAACTCTGAAGCGGGAACGTTTTCCCGCGGAGCGTGGGCTCGCGAGATCCCGTCTCGCGAGATCTCGCGAGAACACGCTCCCGCAATCATGTGATGTCCCCACACCGACCCTCATTCTGATGCCTTCTTCTCTTTTTTTAACATAAAAGCAAAATGTGCCACTCACCATTTTTTGGGAATCGAGCAAATGAGAATGCGATCCTTTGGATAGCGTTCAATAGAGATTGAAAAAGATTTTCACTACACAGAGTGCAACAAACTGAAAACACAGTGGCAGAAGAACGTGCTTGCTAAAAAGACCCCGAATCTTGAATGGTTCCCTTTCCTTTGGAGAACAGTAGGACGTTTTTTTTCATTGGTTATGTACACAACATGGCGCCCGCTTTGAGTGGAGTATCTGGCTTGCGGGATGCACACAGAGAAATCGTTGAAAGAACCTAGCCCGAGTAAAATTCTGAATAGTTTCAGTCCGATAATCGGGCGCCATTCCTAGGAGGAATCTGTGGCTAAGACAAACGAATGCCTCATAAGGTGAATACCTCCAACCCCATCATTTCGCAGGAAGTAAAACAGCCTGTATTTGGAACACCACCTCTGTCACCACCACAATTACAAGGAGGCCCAGAGTGTCTTAAAGATCATTCTGATGTTTCCTGACAACCAGTGCAGAGAAGCCGAGCCGTGCAGCTCTGGCGTATAAATGGATAGTCCTAGTTAGTAGCCACTGCTAGATTATGCACCTACTGGTGTTTAGTATTGACACTAGCTGGGAGACCCCCTTAACTAGTGTAGTAGTAATAAATATGATAATTCATCATCAAGCTGGGACGTGAAAGCTACATTTTGAAAGTAAATCGTTTCAATTGCATTTCTATTTATTTTAGAAAAATAAATAGAAATGTGGTGGCTGACAGGGACAGGTTTTATTTAAAACTAATGTGAATGCCCGTGTACACGTGCCAAATTGCAGGTTTTCATTCACACTGTAGTGGACCACTGTATATCCTAAGCCAACAGCTCCCTGTAGGTGTCAGCAGGCAAAGCTATGCAAATTGGCATTGTCGATAAGGCAACAGCTCCCTCTAGTGGTCACAACAGGTGGAGCGGCTCTACTGTGCATGACTGCACCCACAGGACAAACATACATCTGGCCTTTTATTATATTGGTAGATAGAGTCTACATCAGCGAAAAAGAGGCAGACACCCAGACAAAGAATGAACCCACACTGCGATAGCATTCATCACGGGAACATACATACCTTCTCACAGAACACAAGCCCATGAAATGTCAAGGACTTGAGCTCATCAATCCCAAATTGCAGCAACAACACACAGAGATGCAGCAATCTCCTGTATCTTCTCCTCGCAATGCGCTTCACAAACTCTGACCTTGAGTTCCATCATCCGCCGACTCATTTTAGGCTCAGTGTTCATGGTAGTGTGGGTTCAAAACACGCAAGGATCTACACACTGAATTACTCAACCATCGGCACTCACAACAGTAAGGGCTTTGTGTACACATTGCAGCCTAAAGCATCTGATCCTCGTGATTGCCATTCATCTCAATGACTCCTAAAACACAGAAAGGCGCTGTGCTGCTCTGGCAGTCAGAAAGGCTGAAGAAGCGGCACGGGATGAAGAAGGGTGATGTGCAAATTGATGCAGTGCTTACATGCATGCAACAGCACACAGATATGTGGGAGTACTCTTTCTGGTGTTAGATTGTGCTAATCTGCTGTCATCGGTTAACAACTGGTGCTCTGTCTCAAGAAACATGCTGTCCTTTCTCCTTCCATTTCCCTATGTTTGCAAATAAAACGAACAAAAAGATTATTTTTTTTTAAAACACAATGTATTGAGGTTATGTCTTTAGTACAATTCTTTTAGAGAAATGACATGTCTTAATCACGGGGTGCTTGCTCTTTAACATGGGGCACCCTGTGTCACAGCATGGTAATGTTTCACTGCATGTGTAAAGGTACTGTAGTAGAGACTTCCAGGATGGCCCTCCACTCCTTTATGCGGTTCAGTGCCACTGCTCTTGTAATACGTAACTCTGGAAGATGTGGCTATTGCAAAATTAATGAAAGGCACTGTGAACTCATGGACCCACTGGCAAACCAAACAGAAACACGTCACTACTCGAACAGCTTTCATCCACTAAATAAGTGCAACTTTGTTAACCATTACCAGTTTAATTTGCCACGGACGCAAACGGATTGCATGTTCACGGTTGCTTAGCTAATCTGTTTTTGAGCCTGCAAAACACAGAGGGGATCTATAATACAGGCCAAACGAAGGCAAATACAACAGACTGTTGTGGAGTAAATAAGGCCAGTCCCCCTTAAAACCAGGGACGACCTTAAGGAGGAGAGGAAGGACATGGGAACGGGGACTGAGGGAGGAAGAGGAGGGGTTACTAGAGCCCGGTAACAGAGTAAATGGTGAGGGGAATAAAGAAGGTCACATACACCCCTGGCTCTGAATGTATGTTAGAAGTGTGGCTGTAAGGAAGAGAGGGTGTGAGGAGACAGGGCCTAATGAAGGGAAATGGATTGTGCATCCAATGCCACCAGTCCAGGGGAGAACGGCAATCAGCTGCACTGCAAGCTGTAAGGGAGGGGCAATTCTGTAATTGTCTATTTATAACGCGCCTAATACCCAGAGGTTTCTCAGCGTGGACCCGGGGATCCAACCTTTGTTGCTCAAAGTCGTCTTGCTTCAAAGGCGAGCATGTTGCCCCTGAGCTAACCTCCCGACCCTGGAGGAAGGGCCGTCCACCCCATAGAAACTCTGATCCCAGCCCTATACAAATTTGCTGATTCCAGCCACACTGAGGGAGAACAGGGCATTCCATCCACACTCGCTGCAGTAGGAAAGGGCACTCCTACCAGGATTACTAAGGGCAATCCGTCCTGTTGAATGACAGCAGTCCACCGCACAGAGGTCAAGGCAGGCCGCCTTCAAGTAAAGAAAAGGGCCAGTCCGCCTAGGTTAGGAAGGGCCATCCGCCCCACAAACAAACTCGGCAATCTGCTTCCCAATCGATAGAGCAGTTTTCCGCATGGAGGGTCAGGCAGTCTGCCTTCAGGCATAGAAAAGGACACTCCGCCTATGCATGCCACTGATACCGGCCGGTGCAGTACAGGAGAGGGCAGTCCGCCTATGCGGTTTGTCGATCCCGACCCATGCAAGTGCTAGGAGGGCGCCCCGCACAAGGAACAGAAGACAATCTGCCATCCAGGCAGCCAGCCAATCCTGGGGCCTGGAAGAAAGAAAAAGAGAGGGGCAACAAACCATGCAGGAGGAAAGGGGGCTTATCTGCCCACAGATAAAGGGCTACCCGCACCTACTGGAGGGGCAGACCCTGAGCTCTGTCAGCAAGGAAAAGGAACCCGCCCGCCGCCTGCCCTTCAGAGGCCCGTGTGCATGACCACGGGCAAGAGAGCACCAACGATCGAGGTCATCCGCCTCCATCGGTAACCGAGTGACTGGAGAGGGGAATAAAGAAGGTCACACACACCCATGGCTCCGTGTGTTCGTTAGGAGTGTGGCTGTAAGGAAGAGAGGGCGTGAGGGGACAGGGCCTCATGTCCATATCGCGGACTCGAAGGAACACAGCTTAGCAAATCATTTGCTGCCTCGCCCATCCCACGAACAAAATGCTGATACACCTACATACACCTGCATGCACACACATGCGCAAGTCTTTGACTGTCTCGTTTACTCTTAGAGTGATTAAAATCCAAGAACCTTTTTTATAAACACCCGAGCAGGCATTAGTTTCTGTGGAGGCATGTGTCTTTTGTCAAGCACCCCCGCATCCCTGCATGCAAAACAAGTAATAATGTCCTCCCCCTTTCCATTTGCGTCTATGCTGCTCCAAACAGTTGCAAGTCACAAAATGCATAAAACACATTTGGAGGAAACACTTTAGCGTAGGTAAGTGGGTCACTGTGCTGTGTGCGGTGGCGGGCAGGTACAAGAAGAGAGGAAGAGTGACTGAAGCGTCCTCAGTGAACAGAGGAAGTACTCGGAGAGCGGCGAGGCACGGTATGTGCACACCTGCCCTGGTGAATGGGGAGGAGGAGGCTGCAGAAGAGTCTGGGGTCTTGGTATGCAGGCAGAGGATACAATGGTCCAGTTATTTGTATGATATTTTGAAGAAAAGCAGGGAGCATATTGTACGGCAGATTTTTCATTTTAAGCAAAATCCCCTCTATGTGTGATACCCCCAGCAAGTTTTGCTGGACACTTGAATCGTTTTCTTTATCTCCTGAATGAGGGGATGCTTTTTCCCCTCATTCATTCTCTGTGCTCTGACTCTGTGAAACCTGTTTCAATCTGCTGTTAATTCATTTTATGGAGTCTTGCTTTCCTGCATACTTTTTTTAAGGCATTGGTAACTGACTTTTGCAGCTCACAGCACCCTTTGTGCAGTGTTGCAGGAGCCCTTTGGGTATTCCTTTTTATATTATTTTATTTTCCTTAGGAACTACTGTTCTCATGGTTAGAGGGATACCTTCTTCTCTTTTCCTTTTGTGAGGTCAACACACACCACCCTATGTGGCATGCTGAGGGGATACCTAGTATCCCATTTCTCACTGCTCGGAGTCCATTCTCTCGACTGCTGCTGTGACATCCCTTCCAGAGTCCCTCCTTTCATCACCACGACCAAGGAACAGGAGACCGGGTCCACCGCTGCTGCACTATGAAAGAACGCAGCTGCACCTTCTTCACAATGCCTCCGGTACTGTGGGACTCGTGGTAGTGCACATGGCACGTCGATCTGCCGCTCCCTTTCTGATGGAGTGCTGATTCCGGTGTTTGGGTGTTCAACCATAACGTTCATCCAGGCCTAACTCTTGTGCAACAATAGGGAGCCTTTCTACGGGTCCCTGAAACCTTTTTGACCCTCTAAAGCAGTCTATGTACTTGTGTTGGAAGAACCCTCTGGAACTTTGTTTTTGTTGCTGCTGTGCCTTCTCTGATTTACCTCCAATCTGACTTTGAAGAACACATACTTATATAGGGATGAGTTCTAAAGTCTTAAAACCTCAGAAAAGTATTACAAATTCTGACCTGGTATTATTGGTGTTGAATAAACCTTTTAATTCCTACAATAGAACATTTCCTCAGATACTATAAGTGATCTACTTACCATAAACATTGTTCAGGAACTGTATAACTCCTAACTATTGCTTTACTCACCTGCAATATTACTATTGTGTTTGTTAGTTTGAAATAGTACTTACTTATCTGAATATAACTTTATCCTTGAGTATATAAAATAAATAACTATTTTACTATACATACACGTGTGTGAGAGCTTCTTACGGTCTATATATTTACTGAGTTCATTGTACTTACCTACAGCTCACATCTCTCTCCTAATGGCTGCCATTCTACCGAACCTCTGGGTAGTACTGACTTATACTAGAAGTTGGGGTGTTATATTCCAAGGGGTAGTTCTATAAAGTCTTACCACAGGTGGACTTTAGGAAAACTCCCCTAACACATATGTTTGGTTATTTTGTGCCTACGCAGGGGCTATGTGTGTAATTTGTTGTGGGTTATTTTGAACACATCTAGAGTGCCCAGCGGTAGAAGTGTTTTGAGGATTTTAGTAGATGCAAGCACAGGACCCAGTGGTGTATGAAGGTTCAGGTCCTGTAGATGTTTTGTAATATTATACATTCAGACGGTGAGGCAGCATACTGCAAACATTTTGGGGATTTTTTAGGGGATTTTGTGGATGTTAGTAAACACAAGCTGCTGCAGATGTGCTGGGTACTACCCCCAAGGAAAGTACTCTGCACTGATGATACATTTAGATATCTGTCCGTGGGTCCAAGTGGTAGACGTGGATCAACTTCTTGCGTGTCCTTTGAGCACAGTGATACGCTCTTGGAGTCGAACTCTGGGCTACTATTCAAGGACACCCTCTGCAACGCTCTAATACCAGAAATCACTTGGCACCTCCCTGTACAGCCCCAGAAGGTTTCACATAGTGTATTATGTTTTTATACATGCTCCGCCTGCATGACTGGGCAGCACATGGTACAAGGGAACATACCTGCATGTGGTTCGAGGTGTAGTGTAGCATACAGTGCAGTCCAGAGTTGCTCCAGTAATATCAGATGCTGCTTCACCCTCAGGTTCTCTGTAACGGCATAACACAGAGCGCAAGGGTGAACCATCAACTTCTGCCAACACACGAGCTCCAGGGAGCCTCCCCCCAGGCAGGTCCAGCAGGGAACTCAACCCAGCACCTCTGCCGGGAAGTTCCGAGGTGGGAGGGCATTGACCTACTTGCAGAATAACTGCATGAATGAAACCAGGCAGCCTGTGCCTTATGTCAGTACGTGAGACATACAACATGGCCGCCACCACAGGAGCTCAAAAAGTTCCAAAATGGAGATCCTTTGGTCAGAGATAGGCAGGAATGGGTAGGATTATCCATAGGGAATAGCATAACTAGGGGCAGGGAATGGAAGGGCTCATAGCCGAACAACACTGTGTCCCTCCTTAAATGTCAATCGTCTGTGTACCTCGTTAGATGCCAAAGTCCTCCCTAGGTATACATGAAGCTGTGTTTGAATGCAATAGTTTGGGTTTTACAGGTGTCGCAAGTGACACCTAAAAGCCCAAACAAAAAAGGGACAGCGTATTTATATCTTAATATTGAAGAGGAGCGCCTATCTTTCTGACACCACATCTCATCTCCAGACAGTGTGTAACAAAAGTCGGGGCAGCTTGAAATACAGCTCTCTCCCTGGATTCCGAAATGACTGAAAACATGTCCTAACCTAAGGGCACTTCATACAGAAGTCTATTAGTATATAATACGTGGCCCGTTTTCTCTAAACTAGCCCCAGAGAAGTGCTGCGAGGTGCATGTGAATGTTGCAGATACACCTGAATGGGTATCTTCTCACCTTGGTCTATGTAACACGCGTTTTGATTCATCACACTGTAAAATGCGCGTGCCTCCATCAAGCAACGGCCAACGTCCTCTAGTTTTCAGTCTTTACTAAATTTGCAATTCCCACTCACAGATTTTAAAATGCAAAAATAATTAGTGAAAACCAAACAAAACATGATTTCCCATTCCTGTTTTCCCCAGAAGTGTTTTTACTTTCACCCACTGTAAACTGACGTTAGACTGCTCTTTCCCTTAAAGGAAGCATCTGTTTCAATTGTGCTGGTGTGGACAGAGAATGGGACGTGTGCTACCGGAAGCTTACAATGACGAGCTAGCTTCCCTGAAATGTATTTGGTAATGTTCCAATGACTATCTTATATTGCCGTTCAATCAGAAAGTTCAACCCTTAAGCCTTAATGACTGCTAGTCTGTTTGTAGACCCACACTATCTGTCCCTGGGTAATTACCCACTGGCGGTGAGCTGGCACTGCCACCTCCATGGGCAGATTAATGGTGTATGGCTGAGTGGGAAATCCACAGTATCTATAGATGAGGGGGTTGTCCAACTCCAGGCCTCCAGGGCCGGGATTCTGATGGGTTTAAAGGATATCCTTCATTAATATTCATGAGGAAAAATGTGCATACATTTAGAATCGTTGTATGCAAATATATCTCATTAATATTAATGAGGAGTATACTGAAAATCCGACATGGATCCGGCCCTCGGGCCTGGAGTTGGACAACCCAACGTAGCTGAAGACCGTCTTGCAAAGGGACGTTGTTGGCAATGTCCTGAATCTCTGGCAGTTCCCTTCATCGCTCAGGAAGTGGCATTGATTGGGCCAAAACCGTGTGACTTGGTGCTCTGTCATTTTTACATCATTTATCTTCCCTCCTGCTGCTGCTTGATGTCAAACTAATGCAGACATCCTTGAGCTGAAGTGTCTGGCCAGGCAATTAGGGTTTTTCCAGTCTCCATATGGGGGATATATTGCATAGGATTTCGGATGAAATAATGAGCTCCACTGAAAGCCGGAGGAGTGCCTTCCAAGTCTGACCAGCATTATGGGTTTTCATAAACTTCAAACAGTTGTTTTTTTTTTAAGTTTTGGGATCTGGCTTTGGGGAGGCCATTGCACATGGATTTGTAGCAATTTAGACTAGGAAATGCGAGGTCCTGATGAGTTCCACTCATGATAGGATTGAAGTATAGGAAGGATATGTCTCAGGAGGCAGCGCTATTAGCTCATCCCTTTACCAACTACGTTGACTTTTTGGGCGAAGGAACATTGAGATGTGAATAGATCTCACATGTTCTTCACCTACTGGGTCGGGGCAGGGGTGATCACCCTGGGGGCGGGGGAGTCAGGGTAACGGTGTAGGGACTCCAAGGCTTTGTAGCATTTAGACACAGGGGGATGCACTTGTGGGAAGTGTGCTTGTGGGAGCTGGAGGTGGTGGAAAGACTACTGGATCCCCCTTACACCCTTAGTGGATATGGGTATTATCTGCATATGTTTGGAAGAAGAATTAGTAGTTCTCGATTTGCCAGACCTCTACGCCATGCACATGTGCACACTCTGCAAGATTGCATTGTACTATTGCTTACTTTACCACTCTCTTCGGACTTGTACGGTATTACCCATATGTATTTCTAATGCAGAATGTGCCTGCAAGAGGCGCAGTATTGTACTTAGAAGTCTGCGTTTGTGCGTAAAAAAAATAAATAAAAACATACTGACCTTTTTAACATATCAAAATGTGTCCAGGCAAAGAAGCATGATCAGCAAATTGCTCTGTACATTTCTTCAAGGTCTGCTACACAAGATTGGTGCTGTAAATAGTTCTGACTCATGAAGGTGTCTTTAGCCATCTGTATGACAAACATATAATGGTATAGATAAAATATGTGGGATTGGTCGTTTTTGACATTTGTGTATGGATACTAATGCACAGATCGTGTCATCAGTGGCACATACTCTGTGTTATCCAAACTCCTGTCACACTAAGGTGATTTAGAACAGTCACTTCTGCTTGCAAATTCAGTTGTCTGGAAGGAAATGGGTTAATTGCAGCTATGAAGCTGCTCCCGGTGAAATGAAAAAAATAACATTGATGTAAGTTTGCCTTTCACCTGTTTTAGTTCTAAGCAATACATCATCCACTCGCACAGTCTTCAATTGAAGTAGTTGTGGGTGAACTTTACCTTTGCTCCCATAGCCAAATCCATCAAAAAGAAAACACTATTTGCCTATTTTCTTTCTGTAAATTGTATTTTTTGTCTTTTGCCGTTTAGAATAGGATGGAGGATATGTTACAGAATAGGGATGTCGTATCTCACCTTTCAATTCACCACAGAAATGCTATCCCATTATTATTATTATTATTATTATTAATTGAAATCCTGGAAATGCCCTAAAATAAGTGACCTTATCTAATTCGAAACCATTCAATGTAATCCAAAGTGATCAGAAGTAATTCAAAGTGAATCCAAAGTAATGTCGAGTAATCCAAAGAAATCCAAAAGTAATAGGTAGGAAATAGTCTGAACAGAATCTGTAAAAAGCTAACCTAATCTGAAGTAACACAAAGTAATGTAAAAGAACTCCTAAATATACACAATCTGAGGAAATCTAAGCACTAATTTCAATTCCGAATGTTGTTTATCTTTCCCAAAAAACAATACGAGGCTCATTTATTGTTCTAGGTCGCTGTAAATTGCACTGAGGGGACTGCCTATGTTTGCACATACTTGCAGCATTTGCCTCCGACTCCCAGGGAAGCTGCCTGTTTTTTGCTTGTTTTTCATTGATATTTTAATGGTATTCGTGATGACAACTTAACCATAACATTGCTTTTAAGAACATGTTTTCACTGATTATACTTATATGATATATATATATATATATATATATATATATATATATATATATATATATATATATATATTCACTGAAAAAACTTTGTTAAAGGGACTTTATGGTTAAGTTGCGCTCCTAAAAACATCATTTGTGATGTCATATTTGATGTCCTGGGTGTTAGTCTTAGCAGTGCACGGCGGTGGCGCAAGTTATGGTTGCTTAGCTGACCATAACTGGCGAATTTCAGGGGGTTTTCAGTTTTACTTGGAACCATAACATCCCTTTAACAAAGTCTTTTTTACTAAATTTCATAGGTTTTTAGGAGCGCAACTTAACCATAATGTCCCTTTAACAAAGTTTTTTCAGTGAATTTCATAGGTTTTTATTAGTGCAACTTAACCATAACGTCCCCTTAACAAAGTTTTTTTCATTGAATTTCATAGGTTTTAATTAGTGCAACTTAACCATAATGTCTACAAACATCTGACTTTATTGCAGACCTTCCAGAGAGTGCCACATGACCATATGCTGGCGCGCAGCATGATGACGTGTCCGAGAACCCGTACACACTTCACAATAAAATCTGTGCTTCGCGGACAGTTTGGAACTGCATTTTCTACTGATCTAAGAACTTTCGACTTCAAAATTTCCCTTGCACAGCTCCAAAACCTATTCCTACTCATGCATTAACAACCTAGTATACAGTACACATTTTGACCAAAACTGCTATTTATCTTAAAATGGCATCAGCTAAGGCTATCCCTCCTCCCCAAGACAAGAGACACCACCACTGCTGTAATCAAGGAGCATAAGAAACAGTGCCCCCTACCTTAGAAATAACACACGCGGAATATTTTCCCCTGTCCACCTGCCCCTCCATATTAGTGTTAGGTGCCTCTTCCCTCATTTCCTTCCCCACCTTTCGTTCTAAGCTCTCCTGCCAAGAAAACATCCATCCAAAAACAAAATAAATGTTCCTTTAGGAGCCACCTTTCATAGTTAAAAAATGGAACTAAAATAAAACTGCATAGACTCCATCTACTTTCCATTTCTCAGTAAACTACACAGACACAATAGGATTTTCCAATATTTCCATTTGCATTTTGTGTTATACTAATGGGAATATTGTGGCGTTCATGCACCGTTCCAGGGACTGTAATGGTGGATAACGGCCCATCAGCCCAAGTTATCAGCCCAAGTGAAGGGAGAGTGGATAACGAGGTCTCTGAACCATTACCCCCCATCCCAGCCCCTGAAATGGGGGATGAAGGCCATTAGCAGCCTAGGTTTCCAAAGCGGTAACCCGTGCTACTAAAAAAGAGGATTTTTCGCCCTATACCGGGACGCCTTTGGCATCCCAGTTTAGGAAGGAAAAAAATCCTTTTCCAAGATGGCCACCATGGAAAGGGTAAGCGGCGGTTCCATACAGGGCCTCACTTCGCTTTCCATGGCAGCCTGCAGAAGGCAAAAATAACACCCTATGACCATATTAACATGAGCACAGTTTTCTTCCCTTTCAAATCCTAATTGTGAATAACTTTACCACAAAGCCAGTCCCAGGTGGACATGACCACTTTAATCCTATGTTTTGTCCCTTCTGGTCATGGCCAGTAGCCACATTGTCCGGATCATGACCTTATACCATGACCCCGACATTCTGGCCACTGCCCATGGCTACAGCCTACCCCTCAGGCACCAAAGCTATACCGATATTTTTTTTTAGAAAACACAGCCACATTTGCAAAACCATGCTTTTTGATCCTTGCCATGAGCCTTACGCAAATTTGCTGGAAATCCAACCATGTTTTATTTTTTCAAAACGGTCAAAAGAATGCACAAATAATTTGTCATATAACCTGTGCACAAAATCCCAACAAACTTTGTAAACTCATTCGAAATCAAGTCAGAAATATGCCACCCATCATCATCACCCCTCACCTCCCCAAACATTATTTCCTAAATTTCACAAGTGCAATGCTCAGAAAATGTTATTGTCCAGAGAGTTCGACCATGTATTTTTGTACATACGTTAATCTATCGCAAACATTTCCAAATCACCTTACCTAATTTTTCCTCTTTTAGAAACATACAAAATCTGACAGCAAGGCATGTCCATCTTGTGCTATTCTTATCCATTGCTGCATCTACCTAAGGTAAACTGCCCTGACGTCACTAAATCATATGCCCTGTCCCTGACCCTCACATAACCAACACCTTTCTCGCTGACGTTCCTTTCAGCGTTCTCAAATGCGCCCATAATCACCTATGTAACGTGACGCAGAACCCGAAAATCAACACACATCGACTAACAACATAGCACGTCACAATTCGAAATATTGAACCGGTCGTTAAAAGAAAAAAATAACACCGTACTATTTGTAAAGTACTTTTATTTCACAATAAACTCTCCAAGAACATCCGACTATTCCCGTATCCAATCAAGTGAAAAAATTGTTTCTTTGCTCTTGATCGAAAATGTTAATCGTGAGGCACTCGTTGTTCTTTTTCCATATACAAAGTGTTTGTTTTCGATAAAGGAACCACTTGGGGCGCACAGTGAATTCCAGGACGTCTGCATCAACTTGGGTCTAGACCACCACAAAAGATGTTATGTTACTTCTAATCGCTAGTGCAGAGTACGGGCATATGGGCCCTGGGCGATTGTCCCACAAAACAGTCACGGGGATCCAGCCGTTGATGACTACGTTCACCTGGCGAATAAAGAAGCCATCAGTTGGCATCTGGAATCCATGGCAATCGCAGTAAGGCAGCATGTAGCTATTTGGAAAACATAACAGAAAATATGTTTCAATATCCAACCTTTATTACAATATAGCTATTGATTTCTTAATTCAGCATAGAGTTTAAACTAACGATTAGCACACACATCAAACAATCTCAAAAAAGACAAAAAGAACGTGGAACCTGATACACAATTTGAAATGGTCATACATGTCATTTTAAAGAAATATTAGCTTTGAACCTGGGTGAATCTAGTGATAGTCTACATACACCTAGATTCTGCACTCCCCATAACCACATACTACTTGAGTTACATTGCCAAAATTAATCTTCAAATAATAATATGTTAAAGGTCGTTCCGGTGTACAGTCGTCAAAAGTAAACTTACATGATATTCACCGTCTCCATTCTCTTCGCATAACTCAGACCGTAATGCTCAATGCGCTCGCACCAAAGAATCTTCATCAACTGATTTTACATGTTCCTTACACACTTTTGGAATGCATAACCTTATCAAATGTTCATTATTACAAACCTCCTCTCACTGCATTCCTGACAGAATATTCCCTTTCTCTCAAGGTCAAAAAACAATTGACCCTTATAGTTTTTGTCCCATGTGTGGGCTTCGTTAGCTCGCAACCAAAAAATCAAAGCTGGTGACCTTCACTCAGAATCTAAATACATTCTCACTTTGCAACAACATGGCTCAACGCATTCATG
This sequence comes from Ambystoma mexicanum, assembly GCF_040938575.1. Lineage (NCBI taxonomy): Eukaryota > Metazoa > Chordata > Amphibia > Caudata > Ambystomatidae > Ambystoma > Ambystoma mexicanum. The sequence continues at coordinate 552,133,011 of NC_090922.1, forward strand.
AGAACTCGTACTCGCAAACACGTGCAGTGCCGCCGTTTCCATCAAACACTGCAGGTGGCTGCCTCAGATGCCAAAATCTAGGGGGCGCCAGTCTGACTCAAATATTATTTTACATACATTGTAACACAGGCACATAAGTCCTTCCCATGTACTTTATGCACATTATATTGCGGAATACCTCCAAATGTACCATATGACTTTCGTGACAAAAAAACACTACTTTTTTGCTTCTTGCTGCCACATCACATCGCATCCTCATCAACCCTCACCTTTGAGACTGTATTTGATAAGTTTAACAAGTGCAATGTTGTGTTTTCTTATATCTTTTTGCGGCGATGTCCGCGGACATCAAAACACGGATCAAAGATGGCGAGCGCATCGGAACAATCTGACGCACTTCACGCTCTTCACCATCCAATGAGTGAATGCGTCACATGTAAACAGGGAAGTGTGTCCGCGGAACGGACATAGATATCACACATTTTTCCGACCTACTTTTAGATCGTTTTAAAAAAACTACTGGACGGATTTTCATGAAATGTACAAATGCACGTATTTGGGACCAAACCGCTGCTCCTGCCACAAATTTGGTGAAAATCAGTCCAGCGGTTTGATCTGTAGCCGTGCGCAAAGTTTTTTCCCCATTCAGTCTATGGGAAAATCAAAATTTTGGGACCCCCCTATAACTTTGCTCCCCCTAGACCAAACCTCACCAAACTTTGCAAAATGAATTCAGAGTGGGCCATATACTTTTTTTGCAAAGTTTGGTGAGGATTCGTCCAGGGGTTGCACTGTTGTAAGCTGCCCAAAAAGTGCTCTTCCTATGGGATTAGCAACTTAACCATAAATACACTACTGTTGCCGTGTAATATATATATACACGAGTTACATATATATATAGATATATATATATGTAACTCGTGTTATACTAACTTTAAAGCTGTGCCACGCCTTATGGGTCTGTAAGCCTTGTTAAAGTCCCTCTCTGCTCTCTTGCCTTTTGGACAGATTTGTAACAAATACACACAAAAAACATAAAACCAAAAATGAAAAGAGAATGTGGATACTTTATCTAAAAATATGAGGTCACAGTAGGTCTGTTTTTTCCTTGAAATATACTTTCTTTTAGCACATTTTCTTATATAATAATTTTTATGTTTCTTCACATGTAGGAAGCTTTTTTAATATTTTATACACACATATTTTTGAACACGGTTGCACTTTGTTAATCTGTTTATCTGCTACAGGTGGTGTTACAGGCTCCTTGAAGCACTTTAAAAAATGTGTTATATTTTTGTCCTTCTTCTCTTCCTCTTCTAACATTTTATATATTTGAAGATTGAATGGTCTGGAGCCAATTACATGATTTTTTATATATTGTGAGCATCAAGCATCCCAAAGAGGTTTTTAAAGTATTGAAGATTGACCATTGTGATGCACTATGCATTTTATTTGGAGTATGAGTACCTTTGGAAATGTGGAATATGTGCTGCTATAATATATAATGCACTTTATCCAGGGTATTAAGACATTTTAAATGCCTTGGAATATCTGTTGTCATAATGCACGTTGCACTTTATCTAAAGGGTTAGAAATTAGTGTTTCTAACCTTGAAATGATTAGGTATATTTGTTGTTATACCAGTAGGATCATTGACATTGTGCACTATGCACTATATTTAAAGCACTAGATACTTTGTCATAATGCATGCTGTACTTTTTCTCAAAGGGTCGGAAATTACTGTTGCAATCCTTGAACGAATTAGGTATGCTTGTTGATATACTAGCGGGATCATTGCCATTGTGCACTATGCACTTTATTCTAAGTACTAGATACTTTGGAAATGTGGGAATACCGGCAGCTATAATGCACAATGCACCTTATTTAGAGCACTTGGCACTTTAACAATTTGGAGGATGCAACAAGGCTATTACATAGGATGTATATTTGAAACCTGAAAAATGCACAGTATGATTGTGGCAATATTAGCAAGATTTGATAAATGTATTACTAAATTAACATGACCATTCCGAACTTTGCATTATACACTTTATTGAAAGTATTACATACTTTTGGAAATGTGGAATTATTTGCTATAATAATGCACGTTGCACTTTGTTGAAAGCATTTGATATTTTATTGATATGGAAAGTGCAATATGGATATGATGCGAGAAATTCCTTTTTGTGCAAAAATATGGGTTACTGTTAATAATCCGGGAAATACAATGTTTGATGCAGAAATGCAAATAAGAATTTCTAAAACTACATATTTTATGTATAATATGAAAATAAATGGCTCTATCAGTATTCGTGAATATATGCTTTAACCAATCCAAGATGTCACTCATAGAACTATACATGGGGAAAGAGGAATTTAGCTAATGAAAAGTAAAGAAGGACTTCTTTATGTTTGTAAAAGTGTTTAAAAAGAGAAGCCTGTCATCTATGTTTACAACCAGATGAAGCCTGCAAGGGTGAAACGCGTAGTTGTTTTTGTTCTCTCCTGAGCAACTTGTCCACCAAATCTGCTGAATAAAGGACGTTTGATGGAGATCCTTTTTTAAAAGTATCTGGGTGATGTTTTACCATTGAGGAGAGTGCCATCCAGAAAGCTGTAGTTTGCTTTCATTTCTTCTTTGTTTTTGATAAATATATATATATATATATATATATATATATATCATAATAGCAAGAGTAACTCGTTTTATACTAACTTTAAAGCCGTGCCAGGCCTTATGGGTCTGTAAGCCTTGTTAAAGTCCCTCTCTGCTCGCTTGCCTCAAATGGGCCTATAAAGCTTAATTGTGTTCCTCCAGAGGTTGGTAACGTTCAATCCATATGTCAATATGAGGGCTATATGAGACGATGTAGCTCGCAATCCTCCTATAGCCTGCAGATTGTCCAAAGTGGCATGCCAAATGCTGCCAATATGGCTCTCAGCATGGCACTCCCTGTCATTGAGTGAATGCCATGCTGAGAGCCCTGCTGCCCACACAGATTCCCTTCGCCCAGACTGCTCTTGAGAGATGGAGCAGGGACACCCCAGGCTCAATTACCCCCCTGCATCCATTCTCCGTACCTGTAATCTGGGTCGCTTCTGGCAGACATGAACCAGGGACCTTTTCTTCACCCCCATGGCCACAACAATTCCTTGCCAGTGAGCACCTGACAGACGCGTACCGGCCTTCACTCCACTGCCACCAATCTGTTTCTTTTCCGGGCAACACCTAGCAGACGTGCCCCAGCACATTCATTTAGAGACCAGCTTCTTTGTCACCAGTGCTCCCTACTTCCTGCATGCTTCTTTGCCCAGCCAATTTCTTGTAACTACCAGAGGAAGATACCCCAGGACAGGCCTGTGATTTTGACCCACTTTTTTCTAAAATCTCTAAAACAGAACATAATAGCTGTATAGACCCTGCCTGAGGGCATTAACAGCAGTTATGGGCCCGTAAACCCTGTTAAACATATTTGCTTTGCTCACCACTTTAACTCTGCCCTCAGGGTTTACACTCCTGGTGCGGCCGTCAGGCGTGTTCTATAATGTTTATTTACAAAACTAGAAAGTTGGCGGTTCATTGTAAACAACTGGTCAGAAGAAGACCTGTCCTCTGTTGGTCTGATGTTTCCCTCTCAACATTTCTCCCAGGACAGTGCTCACTGCAAGGTTACTTCTCCAACTTTTTTTCTTTCAAACCTGTGTCAGCCTATTTCACATTAAGGATGTGGGGAGCAGGTTGTTAAAGCCCCTCCCCTGGGCTTTAATGCCACATTACGCGATGGTTTCGTTCTTTTTCTGTGCAACATTACAAATTGTTCTCAGAAAATGTTACATTGATAAAAATGTAATGCAAATGTTAAAATTCAAAATAGGCAGTAAGGTTTATGAATGCACTCACAATGACTCTCTCTAGTTTAAAAACAAATAACTTTGAGGGCAAGTGTCCCATTCAATAGCCCCACAGACAGTCGGGGGCACCAGTGCCTGTAAGGGGCACTCGGCATCCTCTCTGTGTGTAATTATTTCCATTAGCTTTTAGAAAGCCTTTGGAGGGTGATTGGCTAATCACGTCTTAATGCAGCTTGTAATAGTTGTCATCAGCATATTGTATACTATGCAAGCTTTTCTACAAACAAATGAGTTAGTATATAAAACTCTGTTTCTGAAAACCTTGAACTAAGGGTGACCATGTTTATCTCACAAAACAGTCCATCTAGTGCTCTCTCTCCACTCACTGCTCTTTGTGTCCATCCTGTGTGAAGATATAACCTGATGTACAGGAAGAAACCAGGCGATTGGGATTCATGGGTATGCAAATGAGAAGCAGCTGGCTGCTGGGGCATGCATGATAGGTGCTGTTCAGAGAGATAAGAACCTAAATAATGCTGCATGGAAACAGGTAGCGTGTCTCAGACATTATAATGTGGAAGCCTTACAAGTCCCCTTTGATAGAAAATTTACAATAGTATGCAATGACAAACAGGGTCGGACTGGGGCATACAATTGTCTCGGTTACCAAATAACGATACTCTCCACCTATTCCTCCCAAGCCTGACCAGTCGACACGGGAGTCCCACAAGGAGCATGCCTATCTGCCCTCCTGTTCAATCTCTACTTGATCACCCGTCCACCAATAATTCGTTCACACAACATCCTGTGTTACAACTACGCTGATGACACTCAACTAATTCTAAAACTCCTGAACTCAAAACCCAACTGCCGACCTGACCTCACCTCCGGCCTCCTTGACATAGAGATCTGGATGACCCAAAGCCACCTCTTGTTAAACCCGTCCAAAACTGAAATCATGGTATGTGGCAACTCCGAACTTCTTCCACACCCACTACCCTGGCCATCCGCCATGGGCAACTCACCGACCCCCTATAACTCAGTAAAAAACCTTGGATGCACCCTTGACTCTGTCTTAACACTCTTGCGCCAAGTCAACAATGTCTCAAAGTCCTGCCACTACCACGTTAAAACCCTTAGGCGCATCTTTCCATATCTCTCCTTTCTCAACAGATTCTCTGCGGTCCAATCAATTGTTATATCAAGACTGGACTATGCAAACCCCCTGTACCTTGGAGTACACCCTTACCAACTGAATAAACTTCAAAGGGCACAAGACGCCACAGCCAAACTGCTTCTTGCACTCAGCCCTAGAGACCACATCTCCCCAGCCCTTAAGGCTCTGCACTGGCTTCCAGTGGCCTGAAGGGAAACTTTCAAAACCTTATGCATCTCCCATCTAGCATTGCATAAAACCAGACCTCAATATCTTCAAGACAAGCTAAAACCCTACCACCCTTCACGCACTCTAAGATCAAGCTCAGCCGTTCTCCTAGTCAAACCTAAGACAAACTCAGTCAGGTTAGGCGGATCATCATTCTCAGCCTTGGTCCCACGCTGTGGAACACACTCCCACCTCACATCCGCCTAACTGAAGATCTAATGTCTTTCCGCAAACTACTGAAAACCTGGCTCTTCCCATAAAACCAACCCGTATGCAAACTAACCCAAACAGAATAACAGCATCTCAAATGACACCAATCCAACAAACTACTAGATGCAAGAAATTAACACCTAATAACCACTAATATAAAATAAAAGGAGAAACAGAATAGAACAAGTAAAGTAGATCAAAGCAGTGAAGTGTATAATATGAATAAATCGTACAAAAACAGTAACGAGATTAAAATTAATGAAAGGGATGAAATGCATGATGAATGAATGAAGTGAATGGAGAAGATGAAATCGTTAGAATGGATGAAACGTGTGGAATGGATAAATGTGCTGAGCGGATGAATACGTTGAGCAGATGAGTGTGTAGATCCAATGAGTGTGTAGATCGGATTAGTGTATAGAACGGATGAGTATGTTGAGCAGATGAATGTGTAGAGCGGACGAGTGTGTACAGTGGATGAGTGCGTCCGTACAGAGAAGTGTGTAGAAGTCAGGAGTGCGTAGAGCAAATGAATGTGTGAAACGGATGCGTGTAGAACGAATGAGTATGTAGAGCGGATAAGGGTGTTGAGCAGATGAGTGCAGAAGTGCGGAAGATTGTGTAGAACGCTGGAGCAGATGAATGTGCAGACCGGATGAGTGTATAGAGCGGATCAGTGTATAGAGCGGATGAATTTTTAGAGTGAATGAGTGTACAGAGCGGATGACTGCGTATGAGCGAACGACTTTATGGAGTAGATGAGTGGATATAGCAGATGAATGCATGGAAAGAACGAGTGCATAGAGCGGATGAGTGCGTGGAGCGGATGAGTGCATGGAGCAGATGAGTGTGTGGAGCGGATGAGTGTGTGAAGCTGACGAGTGTGTGGAGCGGATGAGTACATGGAGCGAATGGGTGAGCAGAGCATGATGGGCGAACAGAGCGGAAGAGTGTGCCAAGCGGAAGATTACACAGAGCGGAAGAGTGCCCCGAGCGGAAGAGTGCACAGAGCAAAGGAGTGTGTAAGAATGGAGGAGTTTATGGAGCAGATAATTGCGTAGAACAGACTAGTGGGCAGAGCCGACGAGTGTAAGGAGCAGAAAAGTGCGTATGTGTGAATAAGTGCGTAAGAAAGGCAGGGTGCGCAAGAGCGAGCGAGTGCGTAGAGCGAGTGAGTGCATAGAGTGGATGAGCGCGTAGAGCGGATGAGCGCGTAGAGCGGGTGAGTGCATAGAGCGGGTGAGTGCATAGAGTGGGTGAGTGAGTAGAGCAGGTGAATGCGTTGAACGTTTGAGGGCATAAAGCGGACGAGTGTCTAGAGCGGACGAGTGCCTAGAGCAGACGAGTGCCTAGAGCGGTCGAATTGCGTAGAGCGGATGAGTTGCATAGAGCGGATGAGTTGCGTAGAGCGGATAAGTTGCGTAGAGCGGATGAATTGCATAGAGCAGATGAGTTGCATAGAGCGGATGATTGCATAGAGTGGATGAGTACATAGAGTCGCCAAATGCATAGAGCGGATGGAACGGATGACGTATGCAGATCAAACGGGTGACGTATGTGGACAAAATGGATGACGTATGTGGATGGAACGGGAGACGTATGTGGATGGAACGTGCGACGTATGTGGATGGAACGGGCGACGTATAAGGATGAAACGGGTGACGTATGTAAATGGAACGTGTGAATATATGGATGGAACGAATTAAGTATGTAGATGGTACGGGTGAAATAGCTGGATGAAGTGCATAAATCAACTTAGAATACACGGAATGGATTGGAGTAAATAGAACAGATTCAAATGCATGAAACTGATTGGAGTGCGTGGAACAGATTGGAGTGTGTGGAATGGATTGGAGTGTGTGGAATGGATTGGAGTGTGTGGTACGGATTGGAGTGTGTCGAACAGATTGGAATGTGTGGAGCAGATTGGAGTGTGTGGAGCATATTGGAGTGGGTAGAGCTGACTGGAGTGCGTGCAGCGGACTGGAGTGCGCGGGGTGGACTGGAGTGCGCAGGGTTGACTGCAGTGCATGGGGCAGACTGGAGTGCATGGGGTGGACTGGAGTGCGTGGGGCGGACTGGAGTGCGTGAGGCGGATCTGGAGAGCTTGGAATGGATCCAGAGTTCATGGGGCGGTCTGGAGTGCGTGGAGCGGTCTGGAGTCCGTGGAGCAGACTGGAGTGCATGCAGCAGACTGGAGTGCATGGAGCAGTCTGGAGTGCATGAAGCAGACTAGAGTACATGGAGCGGACTAGAGTGCATGGATCGGACTGGAGTGCATGGAGCGGACTGGAGTGCATAGAATTGCGTGGCTTACATGGAACATTTTGGAGTGCATGGAACGTTTGACAGAGCATGTAACCCATCATATCAGATCACCACGCTTACTCTCTTCTGTACACCCCCATTCAACTAGAACACTGAGATACTATGACACCATTCAGTATAACTGTTCTCATACTAACATCTGCCGCATACTCCCCATCACTCTAAGTAAACACTGCCAGTCACACACCCCCCATCCAGGTGTTCTCCTAAGGCCTAACACAGCCACATTCAGTCTAAATGAATCCTGCCAGAACGAACACACACTCCTGTTCTCTCAACCACCACACCTACCGCTAATAAGCAGCTATTAAACAAATGCCACACCAGCTGCAAACATATCCAGTGCTCACACGCACCTTTGACTCTCTCTATTCTCTCTACTGACCTGAACTTCGGTTCCCAAGGGCGTTCAACCTACCAGCGCCTTCAGACCATAGCAATGGTACATAAGGCGCTATATAAATGCAAAATAACATAACATAACAAACCATAACACTGGTGAAAACTACTAACCGCATATTGAAGGAACTCATCAAACTGGCCCACATTGGCCAAAACACTGGCCACTTTGAACCAAAAAACTGCCCCACATAAGCATTTTGCGTTTTTGGTTCTGCTATTGCCATATAAGCTAGTCCGAGCCTGATGACAAACCCAATAGGTATGGCTTACACATGTACAGTGTAAGGCTTTTTGGCGTATGGTGCTTGCCCTCTCCATTTACACAGCCAGACCTATTTGCTTTGTCAATGCTTGCTTTTATGAGCAGCAACCTTTCCATTCTGAGTTCCACAAGTTCCCACCAATTACTGTTGTCTGTCCTGTGAAACCCAGTTAACTTGCTCTCTTGTTTCTAACTCATGTTAACAACGTAGCATAATGTAAAACATGTTCCTTAATTCGATCTCACATTTTGGCTTACTGCACAAAAACCCAGACTCATTTAAAAGTGGAAAAGGTCACTTCAATGTGAAAGGCCAAAGCTTACAATTAGACGCTTACCTGGCTCCATGGCCTTACAAACTGAAGAACTATTTTAAACAACCAATTAAATAATTAAACATTTTCATTTTCCCCCGACAATTAAATAATTAAATAAAACCACTTCCTCCTTAACTATCCCTTGGACCCTACCGTCTCCTTACCCCTTTTCCAGGCATCCTGCTTTCTCTCCGGGGGCCATGCCCCTCCAGGCTCAATACCTGTTCCCCCAGGGTGGCCCGCTTGTGCAAACAGCACCACCCCCTCCTTTCCCGTGCCATTCCCCCATTGTGCTTCCCTCCCCCCCATCTAAAGGGGCCATGCCCCCGGCAAACAGAAGCACTTCAGACCCGTCAGATTCCCCTCTACACCAATCTCCCCTTCCTATGACCTGCAACCAGTCTGACCTGCCACATCAGCAACAGCAAATTTACAATACAACTACACTAGTGCCCCAGACCAGTCACACAAAACTACCAGACAAATGGCTCCTTACAGACCCCCAAAAACACCCCGTAAAATTAGTTTTGACATGGACAGAAAAAAACCCAGAAGAACCACAAGTACAAGTGGACCCCCCCCTTACTAAAACCTGATGACAAACCTGACAAAAGAAAGGGGTGGGAGGGCGGGACAATCACCAAGTACAACCGTCGCCTGACTCCCGAACCTTCCATGGCCCATTAAATACCCCAGGTGACGCTCTATCACCCCACGGCCACTCGCTGGCAGTGTGCAGTGCCAACATAATCCCCGGGGGAAACGCTTTGCGTTCCCCCCAGGTACCACCTTTTGGCTTACTGCACAAAAACCCAGACTCATTTAAAAGTGGAAAAGGTTGATTTAATGTGACAAGCCAAAGCTTACAAATAAACGCTTACCTGGCTCCATGGCCTTACAAACTGAAGAACTATTTTAAACAACCAATTAAATAATTAAACATGTTCATTTCCCCCAACAATTAAATAATTAAATAAAACCACTTCCTCCTTAACTATCGCTTGGGCCCTACCGTCTCCTTGCCCCTTTTCCAGATGTCCCGCCTTCTCCCCGGGGCCATGCCCCTCTAGGCTCAATACCTGTTCCCCCGGGGTGGCCCGCTTGTGCAAACAGCACCAACCCCTCCTTTCGCGTGCCATTCCCCCATTGGGCTTCCCTCCCCCCATCTAAAGGGGCCATGCCCCCGGCACCAGAAAGACCCTCCCCCGAGGTGTTCTTTCTGCCCCAACCCCACACCAATTTTCTTCACCTCCAAGTCCTTAACCAATCTCCCAGCTAAGAACCCAAGTCCGCCAGATAATGATTATTCCTATACATCGACAAGTGTACACCATCCTCTCTAAAGATCATGAATCCCTCATAGACAATTTCCTTATGGTCCATAACCTGTACCGCCACTGAGGCGTAAAACTTTACCATCTCTCTGTTTATACTTTTCCTAGCCCGCTCTATTGCTCCCTCACTTCTCGCTCCCCTCCAAACTCTTCGAGGCAACAATTTAGTCCACACTACAGCTGCTTTAGGCCACATTTCACGAACCCATACTAGATCCCTTTTCATTTTCCTGAGAAGAGCCACCCCCGTATCCCTTATCAGGTCATTCTCCCCAGCATGAATAATCACCGCCTCCGGAGCCCCATAACGTTTCCTCAAACTCGCCAACATAGGTAGCAACTAATCCCAATGCACCCTTTTCTCTGCTTCTTTCCCAGCCCATTTAACAATTGAGTGGCCGACAATCCATATTTGCGCCAACTCCCCCTCCTTTTGCACAGCATCTAAAAAAGAAATTACAAAATCACTTGCAAATTAAAACATTCTGACTGAAACATTCCACAAGGTCCTTTGACACCTTCCTTCACAATTGCCCTTTACCAAAATCCCTGACATACCCCTTATATCTCCCAGACCTCCAACGCCCCAAACCTTTCACATTATCCTCTGAAAAACCCAACCTACTACCTTCAGATGCTGCACCCATCCTAAACGAATGTGTCTCAAAATCCTCTGCCTTTTCCCCTACCACTACCAGAGCCTTTCGCAACACCCCCAGAACTTGGGCCGCTGAAACTGACGCCCCATCCACATGCTGAAAAACTAAACCTGTCCTCTCCCCACAACGCTCCCTCCACACTCTTCCCGCCTGAACCGGGCATAAATCATTGCTCCCTCGACCCAGCAAAACCCAAAAGCCCTTTCCTTTTTGATCCGTCATAGACCTTTTTATCTTGATGTCCAAACCTGCCTCTGTAATCTGAACATCCTCCCATTGCAAACCCCCTACTCCACCTTTCCTCCCCACCAACTCAGAAACACGAAAAGCCCCAAAAAAAGTAAAACCGGTCATAAACAGCTCCCCTTCCCATACCGACCAGCAAACCCCCCCAACGCCTTAACCAACCTCTTTAGCAATTCCGCCGATATCAGTCTACTCTTATCCTTCTCCCTCTTGCTCTCCCTTGCCCATCCTTCTAACATCCTGGTCGCCATTTCCCCGTCCGCTGGGCTGAAAACCCCAAAACCATTTCCCATAGAAAGCTATCCCAGCCAGCTTCCCCGCAATAGTTTCCCTAGACCAGCCCTTGTCCATACACCTCAAGAGAAAGTTCATGACATCATCCCTCCTCCACTCTTCCGCATCCCATCTACCCTTCCAGCTCCGAGCTCCCCCCTACAAAATCCTCCCAAGCCCTCCTGTATGACTCCTTAGATGCCAATGCCAGTGACCCCGCCACCAAAGCAAGCGCTCTCAGCTTCCTATCTTCCACAGCTCCTCCGGAATCTGCTGCCCCTCCTGATCCGCATCTGGGGCCAATCCACGGAATCTCTACCATTGAAAACGAGATAATGCATCAGCGATGCCATTATCCTTCCCCGGCATGTGTGTTGCCTTGAACATCACATTCAACTCCATGCAATGCAGAACAAACTCTCTCATCAGCCTTGCAACCCTCTGATCCCTTGCTGACTGCCTGTTCACTACATGAACCATGCATTTGTTGTCAATGTTGAAATTCACTTTCTTATTCTGCAAATCCTTCCCCCACAACTCCATTGCCATCAGCAAAGGGAAAAATTCAAGAAATGCTATACTCCTTCCTTTTTTCAACCACAATGATGGCCACTTCTCCGCACACCACTTTCCTTCCCAAAAAACACTGAAACCTCCAGCTCCTGCTGCATCAGAAAATATCTGCACCTCCCATGTCACCGGGTCTCCCTGCAACCACATTGACACTCCGTTAAAGCTCTCCAAAAAACGCAGCCAAATTCTGCAAGCCTCCCGCACTGCACCCGACACTCTTATCCGATGATGTGGGCACTTCGCTCCCACCATAGACCTCGCCATGTTCCTACAAAAAGTCCGCCCTGGGGCCACAACTTTGCATGCAAAATTCAGATACCCCACCAATCTCTGCATTTCAACCAGCATCATTGTCTTGGCTCCTACCGCTAACTCCAGCAGTCCTACCAATTTGCACACCTTGTCGTGCGGCAAGCGTGAGGTCATGGCCACTGAGTCCAGTTCAATTCCTAGAAATGTTAGAACCACTGCCGGTCCTTCTGTTTTGTCTTCCGCTAAAGGCACCCCCAACTCTCCCATCACCTCCTGAAACAACTTTAGCATTTCCTTGCACTCCCTCTCTCTTTCTGCCCTGCTAACGAACAGAAAATCATCAAGGTAATGTAAAACACTCTCCCAACCCGAACTAAATGAGAAAACCCGCTGTGAGAAAGAACTGAAGCGTTCAAACAAAGCGCAGGAAATCGCGTACCCCATTGGCAAAGCTTTATCTATGTATATGCGGTCCTCAAATTGCAGACCTAACAGCCAAAAATCCTCCGGGTTCACCAGCAAAAACCAGAAAGCCGCCTTAATGTCACATTTGGCCATAAAGGCCCCTTGCCCTTCTTTCCTCACCAACTCAACCGCCTGGTCCACACTTGCATATACAACCCCACATTCTTCCGGTACAATGAAATCGTTGACCGACATACCCTACGGCCCTGACAAATGGTGTATCAATCTGAACTCCCCTGGGGCTTTCTTGGGCACCACCCCCAGTGGGGATATAACTAAATCACCCGGCAGTTCCTCAAATGGCCCTACAATCCTTCCTGCCGCAATTTCCTTACTCAATATCTGTCTTACCACCTCAACATTTTCCTTGGCTGACTTCAAGTTTTCCGCCCACTGGCGCACCCTTGGGCCCTGGTACCCTAGTCTGAAACCCTGAGAAAACCCCTCACTCAAAATCTTAGCCCCTTCCCTGTCCGGATAAAATTGCAACCATTTCTGCAGCACCTCCACTTTAATTGGAGTAAAAGCTTTTCCCCACAACTCCTCTACCAGATCCTCTCCCCCTCCCCCTGTCTCCCTGTTGGAAACACTGGGTGAGAGGGTGTCTTCCTGCACATTTGCTACACTCATGCCTGAAACGACATAAATTCCTTGTGCAGCCGTCCTTATTAAATGCCCAGCATGCTGCTGAGGACTGACCTCTGCCTCCTCCCCCCGCCCCCTCATGGGCGGGGTGACCAAAAAAGGGCCAGTAAGGGCCGGTAAGACATTGCTGTTTGCAATGTCGGGGCAGGCCTCGTTGGAGCCATCCATTGCAGCCAAAGATCCATGTCTATCTCCCCCCAGACAGCCTGACTGTCTTCTGCCATTCTTGCTCTGAATTCTTCATCATAGCGTACCCAGGCAAAACCCCCAAAACCCGTGAAAGCCTTTCTAATCACGTCCATGTATTTAAGCAGAGCCACGCATCGCTCCGGAAATTTCTCACAATATACACTGGCATAAATGATAAATGCCGATATCCAATTCTCGATAGTAACCAGAACCCTTGGGCGCGAAGCCAGCTCCCTCTCTTCCTCTTTAGACCCTTCTTTTGCTCTCACTTCCCTATGGAGCAGCTTAAAAACATCTACAAATTCCCCCACCTGAATCTTTTCCCTGGTCGCTGCCATCAAGTGCACCCCCAGAGGTTTCGTGATACCCATGTATGGCAGTTTTTTCTCTTTCCCTTTCCCTTCCACCTCTTTTTCTTTCGCAACTTGCTCCTCGACCAGCAATGGCTCCAACACTTTATCCGTTTGAACCTCCACTGAGCAAATGCCCTTATCATCTCCAAAGGCTCCAATGTCCTGTACACCAACCTCTTTCCTTACCCTATGCAGACCAGGCCCTTCATTCCTTGTCCCCCGTCCCGTGTCCCCTTTCTGCCATGCAGAAGACCATTCCCTTTCCCACTCACCTCTTTCAACACAGCTCGTCTGCGGTCTGACGTCCACACCGATGCTCCTCATCTCTTTTCTGAGAGGGATCCTACCGCGGGGACAAAACAGGAAACATGTCAGCAGACTCACCCAGCCAATTGCTCCCCCGTCCTCTTTCCCTCTGACCGCCCTGAACCTGTCTATCCCAGTCCTTCCTCGAACTTCTTATCTCCTCCCCCCTTTCCCTTACCGCCCTATAACCTTCTTCCTCCCACTGCCCCACATAATTCTCCATTCCAACTTCATCACCCCTTAAATACCATTGTGGATGCGAGCTCATGCCCGAGTTGAGTCGATCTTCTTCCCTCGAGCCCGGTGCGTCCGCCCCACCACTCCTTTGATGTCTTCTCGGCGGGGCCGCAGTAACCCCTGTCTGGTCCTCTTCTCTCGGGCGAGGCGTGGAGTCCTCCACCCTGTAAACCTCATCGCTAGGGGCCGTGCTGCACCCTCTAGGCTCTCCTTGCGCTGAACGAGGAGGGGCCGTACTAAAACCCTCTACCTCCACCTGAACAGCAGGGGCTGCGCAGCGCCCTCCGCCCTCACTCCTCCTAACTGGGGGGGCCGTTCTGCACCCCAATCTAACCTCCTCAATTGAAGGGGACCTCTCTCTCCTTCTCCCACCTGCACTCTTACGCAGGCATTTTCCTCCTTCTCCCCTTTGCCCTGTGAACCCCTTCTGCATCCCATCCCTGCCCCCACAGTGTCTCCTTTGACCCACCTCTTTTTGAGCACTCATAACCTCTCCTCTTCTATCATTAACTCCCTCTCTCTCTGGCTCCCCCCCCCAAAATCATTTCACCTGCAGATGCCCTCCTATCTATCTCCCTCCTCAACTTCCTGCGCCTGGATTCCCAAACCTCCCCTCTCCCCGCCGCGGGTGTGTAAGCCACCACTGCCACAAGAGCCCCATCTGCCGCAGCTCTACATTGCGGCCTACCATCTTCTGACACCACCTCACCCGTGACCTCCATCACCACCCCTTCTAGCTGGGCCTTAGATGCCCTGCTGATAATTTCCAGGGCCTCGCTCAAAGCCTTAGCATCCACCAAGCCCATCTTAATAGCTCCCTGGCCCACAATAATGCACACAAAACACTAAATGTGCCCTAAAAATATGCCCCTTACCAATTAACTAGCTAACTAGGCCCCCGAGCCAGGACCTCCCCGTGGACAAACCCCAAGAAATGCGAAACCCACTGAAGAAATAAAAGCTATAAACAAATCACCTACTAAACAACTAAACTCTGAAATCCACTGCCAGAAATATATAAAATAATTAAGAACCTAACAAAATTATTTTTTTTATAAAAACCCCCCTAGAAATAACCCTATCCTCAAACAAAAAAAAACCTTTTAAACCTAACCTGACTCAAATAAAATAGTACTCCCAACAAACGAAAACTAAGAATTGGGACTAAAAAAGGAAAAAATGTCTGCAGCAACCAGGCGTCCTTAAGTTAACCTCACCACTGTTCTTCCAAATTGCACAATGACCAATAACCTCCAGAAAACAAAATTCACTTACAAAATATTCATAATTGAAAAGAAAAACCCTGCCCCCTGTCTAACTGAGGCAGAAAAGCACCAAATGCCCAGAAAACAGAAATGCGGTGCTGTCCCCTTTAAATGGGTTCACACTGCCCCCACCGTCACAAGGCTGACACCGCGCTGCTTGCTCTGAAGCAGAAATGCTCCGGGCTATATCTGGTAAGAGGACCTAGCCCGCAAAACCCTACGAGACACAAAGCAGCGCAGGTACTGCAAGAGGGACAACCCGGGCGGCAAACTAATGAAACAACAAAGCCCCCACCAAAAACAGACGTCTCCCCAGCCCGTAAGGGAATGGCCAATGACACCGGAAAAGGGGACAACGCCCAGCCCCCTCAAGACCACAGCCCCCTGCCTGGGAAGCCAACCACCCACAATGACGCGACGGTGCCCAAAGCAAACACGGAGATACGAGCTACCTTATCTACGGTAACCTCAATAAAGCAAAATATAAAGCAATATATATATATATTTTTTTTTTTTATATACATATATATATATATAAACTAACTACCTATCGGCGCCTAAACTCTGCTTCCCAACACCTCACCTCACACCCCTAACAGGCCCCACTCAGGGAAGGCTCGGGAGCAGGCGACCAGGACTGACAATCACCAAGTCCAACCGTCGCCTGACTCCCGAACCTTCCATGGCCCATTAAATACCCCAGGTGACGCTCTATCCCCCCACGGCCACACGCTGGCCATGTGCATCGCCAAAATAATCCCAGGGGGGAAACGCTTCGCGTTCCCCCCGGTGCCCCCCTTCCTGTCCAAAAGGAGAACCTGATTGGTCGGACATACTCGACCTCTTCCCATCCTTCATGAGTCCCTTGTTTTTGTCATCTTTACTTTCACAACTCAAAAGGCTCTTAGAGAGCTCCAGGTCCATCATGTCTAAATAAATCCTGCTGCAGCAGTGGTGGCCCCACTTCTCCTTCCAGCCAGAAAACCTATCAGGTTTTCAGGATAATCACTCAATATGTACATGAGGTTCCATTGGGATCCATGGGACGCAAATTAATCTCAGGATATTCCTGATGAATATCGTGAAGACCTAACCTTTGTGCAGCCTTAGAAGAAAATGCATGTGTGCCTCCCTGTCAAACACTATTCGTGCTTTTGGTATCAATTTCCAAGAGAGTGCCTTGAAACAATTTGTATTTTTTGATGTATGTGTTTATTTATGTATGTATTTATTGTTGAATTGTAAGACACCCAGTGCAGGGTGACTGTGTCTTGGTGCCCTAAGGAGAGGGCGCAGGTGGGTGGGTTGAGCAACAATGGGAGTCCTTGGTGCCTTCCAGACCAGTTAAGTGTGAGGAAAGCTGGGAGAGCATGACATTGTGACCCAGGTTAGACAGGAGGAATGTTGTGGACACTCCATATGAATGTTGTCTTTTCACAAGTGTGTGATGGTCAAAAGAGGTCCATGGCTGGATGCCCTGAGCAATGAAGGGATGGGCTCCAGCGTCATCAGTGCATGATGCTGTAGAGGACGATGATGCAACAACTACAAGTTTAAACACAAATGGTGCATGCTGGGGGCCAAAAATCACTGGAGAATCGGCAACGACCCATACCTACCTTTACCTTCAAGGATGGGGGGTGGGAGGGAACTAATCTGAGGAAGGCAAAAGAGGCTCCCTTCAAGAACAGCCAAGGGAGTCAGCCCCTGGATCACAGTGCTTGAGGCCTGAGAGAAGGGTGAGCCTGTCATCAAAAGATGGCATGATGAAGCAGGCTTTCAGTTGTTTTCTTCAATGCTCACGGCAGATGGCGCATTCTTATTTTCTACTAGCCACTGAGTGCACTCTTGACATTGGAGAAAAAAACTGCCTTTCGGATTAGCATATTATTTTACATTCTTTTGTTTAGGTTATAGGTCCTTTCCCCGCATAGGTTAGGCGTTTGATGCAAAGCTTTTTTTATAAGACATGTTATTGTACACTGGAAGTCAGCGAAGGGATGTCAAAGCTAAGATGATAAGATCACTAGCTCAATGCATGTGGCTACACATCATTCACTGTGCAAGTACACTGACTGCACGTAGTGCTGCGCCTCATAGCACACAGCTGAATCACACGAAAGATAGTCTCAACCGTATGCATGTACATTGCGTGTAAAGAACAGCAGAGCCCTCAACTGGGCACAGTTGCCATATGGGTGCATTCCCACTACTTTCCTCTTTTAGCACTGCGCCACAAAGATTTACAGTTCAGTCCCACAAATAGATATTCGGTCCAGCTGTCACAAAGGGCCTGATTCATGGAATTGTTACCATGGTGCAATGTGACTTTGCACTGGTGTAAAGTTACTTCGCACTGCCAACAAACACCCTGATTCACAGAGTGGTACTGGGTGTATTGCACAAGTACTCTTTCCACTGCGCTAAATGCGTCTAATTCACGTGCAAAGGGTACTTTTACAGTGCAAAGTGACTTTGCACTGCAAAAATACACTGCACCGCTCTAAAGTCTCTGTGAACTGCTCTGTGAATCAGGCTGTTGGTCGACAGTGCAAGGTCACTTTGTGCCAGTGCAAAGTCACTAAACTACAATTTCATTTGCACGCATCGCATTGCTCCTTTTTCTCATCCTTTTAGGGCCATACTTCCCACAGTGCTTTGACACCATTGCATATAGCAGGAGGCGCTATACAAATACAAGATAACATACCTAGGTTTCAGACTCAGGATCACTCTGCCAGCTCCATTCTGATTCAATTGAGGCTGGTGGAGTAGGCTTCTGGTGAGTCCAAGGCATTACATGAACTGTTGAATAGTATCAAAGTTCTGAATCCCCCATTGCTCCTTTTGAATCTTCAACCCCTCCCCTCCATGTCACCCTCTTTTCTACCAAATGTAATACTCTAAATCACAAACCACCTCATCTTGGATTTGACATGTCCCACCATGCATAAATACACGTATCGCATCAATGGCAGAGCTTTTTGAATTCAACATCGATGTTCACTAACCCTGACCCTGGCTTTTCGGGAGGTCATCTCAGGAAACAAAACATTGCAGGGACACTCATGCCAACAAACGCTCGATCCTAGGGTTTCAGGCACATTGTAAATATGCACATGTGACTTGTTTTCCAATAGCCCTAGAATGTGTTCTCCTTCTCCATGCAACGGCACATGTCACCCTGTCATTTTGCTTTCTGGAGCAGCGCCCCAAGTGGATATGAGGTGCACGAGCAGGATACAAAATAAAATATAAAGGTAGGCAGATGGATGCTTGTTAGGTACATGCATAGTGACGCCCAAGTGGAGATCGAAACAGGCAGAGACGCATAGCAATGTGAACTCGGTAGAGCCCAAGCGTTTAACCAGCGTTCCAGAAAAGCAGGCAATTAGAGATGTTTTCTTATACACTGACCAAGATGGAGAAAACTGGGAGAAACATATTTCTCAGGAAATAAACATCCCACAAAAGCAAGGAAGAATGTGTGTCAATATTCAAAAGTAAAATGCACCGATCCTGATGGTTTGTCCGTTGGTCCTGTTATCTGCATTAGCGTGTGTATAACCGGACAACAACATTTAAATTGCATTCTGTTTCAAAAGTCACTAGAGGGCACTCCAACACCATATTGGACCAATACAAGATGCGCCCATCCCAAAGAAAATTCGTCAAGCAGCTTGGCATCGTGCTCACGTGTTCCCGTGCTTCCGAGCAAAGCATTGAGGTTGCCAGAAACATGAAAACAAGCAAAGGCAACTCAAAAGGTTACAGATTTTTTTATTGGCAGGTGTGTTCTGTTCATTCGTATTTTTTAACCTTAAGCCTATGTTTAGCCTTAAAACGTTTATATACTACAGTTTCCTACAAATCAACATTAATAACATAGTACCGCTAGATGTCACCTTTTCAAGCCAAAACAAATAACAGCATATAAGTACTAGACTATATCGGGGGGCGTGGCTAAGCAGCCATGGAATAGGACGTCTCTTGGGCTGTCTCCCGTTGATCCTCTAATGATCCTGAAGCTGCAGCTATCTGAACTACGTTACGAGTCGTAAAAATACACCAGAAGCTGTATGAAACTATGGGGAACCCGTGGATTGCCTGGTAAAAACAAACGGATCTGTGGCACTGCAGTTACCGGAGGAAAGGTGACGAAAGGGGACCGCCGCAACTGGAAAGGAAAATGGCGTCCAACTTTAGCCTGAGAACAAAGGACTGAATGGATTCATGAAGGGACTGGCCTGCACTGTGAGCAGAGCGAATAGAGCCTGCCACCGCCTGCTAATGCGGCGCACATCTGTGGATTAGTGCAGACGCACACCCGGACACACTGGAAGCTGGTGGGAAGGTAGCACACAAGTGCATTTGCACTGTATGCGAGACCCAGAGCTAGACGGCATTCGGCACTGGTCCGTAGCAGGCTACATGCAGCGAGAGGCCCGTGAAGGAAAGGAGTTGGCAATAAAGGGTCAAGCAGTGTCCCATAACAAATACAAGCCCAGTGACAAATACACACGGTCACCTTCACGCAGGGTGACGGTTGCAAACGAAGTCTGCATGCACTGAGACAGACGGAGCTACAGCTGTTGAGAAGCGATGACAGGAGTAGTAGCAGCGAAGAAAGCAGACTGCAATATTTAGACAAGGCTGGTTACAACATTGTAGCCACCATATGACTTCACAGAACCTCAGAGAGAGAAGAAAGTGAAATTGACATTTTCACAGAGGATGGTATTCTGTTAACCAAAGGAAACAAGATTCCTACACAATTCAGGCTAGCAGGCCACAACAAAGGTTCAGAGAGGAGGAATAAGGCATTGCTGGCTCACTAAGGACCAGAACAAACAGAGCATGTCATATAATGCTGCTTTTGGACTGACAAACACAGCCCAGTAGGATTAACGCAGGGTGGAGTGCGGAAGCAGTATCTGCCATCAGAAGACAATCGCTGTGACACAAATGGGGTGACATGCGATTGAAGATGTGGAGCACCCAGACGGACTGCAATGAGCGTGATGGTGCCGAGCGTGATTAGCCTGAAACTGTTTCTGTGTGCTGACCTGACAACAATGGAGTAATCATCAGACGCACGCGAACGACTCAGCCCATGCCCAAGGTATGATAAAATAGCCATCCATAGTATTCTGCGAGCAGTAAGGACACCGGATACATTGTTGCGCGTGCTTTAGAGCCGGGGTGGATGGGCTGACTCCTCGGCACTGCAACTGCCGAGGGAGTCACATCGGCATTGCTACTGGGTGCCGGGTGCTGACCCTCGCATAACACTGGCAAACTGCGGCAGTATTCGGGCACAACAGAGAGAGCCATAGCATACACCCTCCAGATGCAAAATGGGACAAGAGATGAAAGATTGCATGTAACTGGGGACGTGAGTGCCCGAAGGAGCCTTGGGAAAGCCCACCAACCACAAGCACATTTGGCCTAGAACTACTTAAGGAAGATGGCCCGCAGACAAAGGAGCAGCCACCAGGTCCGTGTGGATCATCTGAACTGTGCTCAGAGAAACGGTGATATAACTTCCATCTGTGCACCACGAATCTCAAAGAGCCTCCTTGGTCAAGGACCGTGAGGACAGCAACTAGGGCTGGACTGTGTGCTGGACGACTGTGGGCTGGACGGCCTTGAGGCCAACAGAGGGCCGTAGAGGGAGAGCGCTGGGTCAGTGGGGTGCACATGACCTCTGGCTACTGGAAGAAATACAGCGGGGACCGGTGGTATGACACAGCGCAAGCGGAGGTACGTGCGAGGACACAGCCAACTCTGGGTGTGGAGCGAGCAATAAGGACACACCTTAAAATAGCTGCAACAGCCCCTGAAATGCCAAAAGTGGCCTGACGCCACGTGTACTCTCGCACGTAAGGTGACACAGCTGGCCTACGCTCGGACAGTATAGCAGGATGTCTTCTAAAATCGTCAGACCCAAAAACAAACTGCACATGCTGGAGGCCTATGCTAAGACACCTCCAGGTGCAGAAGGGGGCAAAAGCAAGGATACCACTATGGCAGTGGCGGAGAGACCGGGCATGATTCAGGAAGTGCTGGAAGTGATTGCAGACTTGAAAGTTGCCTGGGAGACCAAACTGGGCCTGGCAATGAACGATCTGAAAGTGGGTCTAGACCTTAAGTTCGGAGTGGTCCAGGAGGAAGTTAATTTGTTGAGACAGGATGTGCAGACGCTTGCAGAGCGCACTGGAAACTTGGAAAGGGAGATGGCCCCGAACATGGCGGCATGCGCTGCCCACGGATCGGAGCTCCATGTCCTTGTGCAGCGTGTGGGCAACCTGGAGAACAGGGCGGAGGAGGCAGAAGGGCACGCCAGACGCAATAACATTCGTATTGTGGGTCTGCCAGAAGGAATGGAGGGGCCTAACCCAACAGAATATGTTGAAACCATGCTCCTGCAGGAGATAAAAGGCAGAACACTGTCCCAGGGGTTTGCAATTGAGAGTGCGCACAGGGCCTTGACAAGGAGACCGCCTCCAGGAACTCCCCCGCGGCCGCTGATCGCAAAGATTCTGAACTACCAGGATTGGGAGAAGATACTCAAATTCTTCCGGAAGGGTGCAACGATCGAAAGGGGGCTGGTGAGAATCACAGCGTACCCGGACTATACTTTGCACGTACAGCGCAGCAGGATGAACTTCGGGACGGTGAAGAGGAGGCTAAGAGAGGCCGGCCACCGTTATATATTTCTCTACCCGGCAAAATTGAAAGTGTTCTACAAGAACAAAACTCTGTTTTTTGAGACGCCGGAGGACGCCATGGAATGGTTGGACATGCAGGGTCGCCCTCAAGAACCAGATATCCAGACGGGAGCCACAGTAAATAAGTAGCACGCAGCTGGGTCGCCTTTTGTGACATAGCTAAGACATTCAGACTTGAATATAGTATTAAATAAAGCTTGTGGGGAATGTGTTGCAGCAAATACATGCTGGCAGGATCCGTTATATGCAACAATCTTAATCAGATGAGTGGGAGCTCCTGGGAGACATTCCTTGAACCCCTTCATATTATATCTAGTTTGGTCACTGTTAGAACAGTGACGCCCTGCGGGGTCCTAGTCCTCGGTTCGCGAGATAGGACCAGACGCGAGTGGGTCTGAGATCCAGGGATGGAGCTGGGCATTTGTTGGGATTGGGTAGGGTGGGGGGAGGGGAAGGGTTGTGTGCAGTGGGGCAGAGTTGGGGAAAGGGGGGGAGTTTGTTGAGGTTGGGAGGGTTAAGAGTCGCAAAACAGGCCTTTGAGGTGGACATCAGAGGGAGTGGAGAGGGGAAGAATACCGAGTCAATGGCATCGGGTAATCTCAGAGTCATGACCTGGAATGTGCGGGGCCTCAATAGTTATCTAAAACGTAATAAGGTGATGATGTACCTAAAGAGGATGCGGATTGACATAGCTCTGCTACAGGAGACCCACCTCACCAAGGATAAGTTGGAGGTGGTCAGGAGAAAATGGAGGGGTAATGTTATAGGGGCCACATACTCAGCATATGCAAGAGGGGTGATTACATGGGTGGCACCGCATGTGCCGTTTCAGCTGCTTACCTCGACGACAGACCCGGAAGGTAGAATGGTGGTGGTGGCGGGACTCCTGGAGAACAGAGAAGTGCACATCATAAATCTGTACACCACTAACCATGATACAGCGACCTATTTTAGGTCCTTATATAGCAAAATTATCCCACTGGTGGGTGGTGCAATGGTGTGGGGGGGGACTTTAACTGTACCCTGAACCCCAGGATAGACAGGTCAGATGACAAATCTGGGAAGCCAGCACCGGCAGCCAAAGCGCTGAGGACACTGTTGACAGACCTCGGCCTAGAGGATGTGTGGAGACGATAGCACCCAGTGGATAGGCAATACTCTCATTACGCAGCACCACGAGACCTGCATACAAGGCTAGGTTACGTGTTCGCTGCTGCCGAGATAGTGGGAGAAATGGTGGGTGTGGAATACAAGGCCCGGGTGCTGTTCGACCATTCGCCCCTGGTCGTGGAGTGGCAACATCAACCCCCCAGAGCGCGAATCCCGACGTGGAGGCTCAGAACTGAGGCCATACAGGATGCGGGATTTCGAGAGGATTTGAGGGAGGCTATTGAGGAATATTTTGAAATTAACACAGGCAGTGTACGCTCTGTGGGAACAGTATGGGAGGCATTTAAGGTGGTGGTGGTGCGTGGGGTAGCTATATCAAAATCCAAGGGGCTCCAAGGGGGTATTGAACGGGAATTACAAGAAACAGAAAGAGAGCTAGAGGGCCTGATACGAAGCGAGAGGACCACCCAAGAGGTCAGCACCAAGATAAAGGACTTACGGATGGCTTGTAGGGAACTCTGGGACAGCTTATGTAGGCTAAATTATAAAAAATACACACAGAGGCTACATGCAGGGGGGGATAAGCCGGGTAGATTACTGGCCTGGTTATACAAAAATTAGACCCCCCGTCCGGTGATCAGAGAGGTCAGGGACGCGGAAGGTCAAATCTATAATACCCAGGAGGGGGTGAACGAGGAGTTCCTCAGGTATTACAGGTGACTATATTAGGACAAAGGGGAAGAAATGAGTCAAGAAATACAGGAAACAATAGAAGACATAGATCTGCCCTCCTTGGATGACCTAGAACGCGCAGATTTAGACGCCCCCATCACCGCGGACGAACTGGAGGTGGTGATCCAACACCTGCCCACATGTAAAGCGCCTTTGTCGGATGGGTTACCCAGTGGGTTTTATAAAACGTATAAGCAGGAGCTACTCCAGCCACTGCTTGCCATGTTTAATGAAGCCTATGAGCAGGGGGAACTGACGGCATCTCTCCGTGAGGCAGTGATCATTCCGCTCCTGAAACCAGGCAAGCCAGACGTGGAGTGTGGGTTTTATAGGCCCTTGTCTATGCTCAATCAGGACAGCAAAATACTCATGGCTGTGCTGGCCAACAGACAATGAGGGTGATTCGCAAGTTGATACACCCGGACCAAACAGGCTATGTCCCCGGTAGAAATAATACAGACAACCACAGGAGGCTGCATCATATCATTGATCATGCTGAGGGAGACTCGGACGAGCTGGCTATCGTGTCGTTAGACGTGGTTAAAGCCTTTGATTCGGTGCGGTGGCCATGGCTGAAGGCGACCCTGAAAGGATACCGGATGGGGTCAGGATATATCAGATGGTTCCAGATGTTATATAGCTCCCTGACTGCGAGTTAAAACAGGTACCATAATCTCAGATAAATGGCAGCTCAGCAGGGGGACTAGACAGGGATGCCCATGGTCGCCCATGCTATATATTTTGGCATTAGAGCCCCTGGCAATTTGCCTGTGGCGACAATACTGGGAGGTGGGGATCCGTACGTTAGGAGGCACACACCTGATATCACTGTATGCAGATGATATGCTCTTCTATTTGCGCTACCCGGAGGAGAACCTACAATATGTGCTGGAGGTGATGGATCGTTATGCCACCCTCTCGGGCATATCGGTGAACCCCGGGAAGTCCAGTTTGTTCCCCTTGGGAAGGTATAAGAGCACCCCATTGGAGAGACTACCCATCCTGCAAATACCCTGGCAGCCCGTGACATTCAGGTATTTGGGCGTAAACATTTACCATAGGCTAGAGACAGAGCACAAAAACAATACAGAGAAAGCAATTGAGGGAATTAAGAATAGCATGGCATTCTGGTCTAGATTACCCCTAGCCATGATGGGAAGAGCAGCTCTGCTCAAAATGGTAGTTCTGCCCAGACTCTTGCATTTGTTTGTGAATGTCCCGTACCTGATCCCCAGACGCTTTTTCGTGAGACTTCATGGCATGTGCAGGGGCTTCATATGGGGCAACTCCAGGAATAGGGTGGCCCTATGGAAACTACAGAATACATGTGATAAGGGGGGCATAAACCTGCCAAATTTCGAACTGTATTACTTGGCTGGACAGCTGTTGTATGTGGCTAGGTGGTTGTCCGCAGAGGACTCGGCAGAAGCCATGTTTTTCCCAGGTGATTCAGCTCCATACTTTCTAAGAGAGACAGTGTGGCTGCGTAAACCAAAATGGCAGGGATGGGGAGACTGCTGGTGCTGGGTTGGGAAGTCTGGCGCAGAGCATGGAGAACTGTGGGTGACCCAGATCCGCTTTCACAGCAGGTCCCGCTGGTGGCGTTATGCGGGGACGACTCCCAACTGTTCAAAGGGGTCCACAGATACTGGGGACCGGTGGGCCTAGCTACCCTCGGGGATATATGGCAGGAAGGGGAGGCATTGGAATTTCAGAGGCTGCAGGAGGAGACCGGGGTGCATAGAGGCCAATATATTACTTATACTAGGCTCATGAAACGGGTGAGGGAGAGGTGGCCTGAGACGGTGCTAGCGGGAGAACCTGACGCCACCCTGGAAACGATGTATGATGTCTCGGAGGGTGGGCACGAAATATCCAGGATATATGAGCTCCTGAGGGTGAAGGCGGGGAAGGAACTGCTCGAACTGAGGAATGACTGCGAGGAGGAGGTAGAAGAACCCATGACAGAGGGACAGCGGGATAGAGCACAAAGGTACCACAAAAAGGTGTCCCGGAATGCGAGACTCCAGCAGATCCAATTGTATGTCATCCACAGAGCCTATTTGACCCCCGGAAGAATAGCCAGGTTTGGTGGCTCGGCTATACAGAAATGCCCCAGGTGTGGGGAGAAGGAGGCAGGGCTACTACATATGCTCTGGGCTTGCCCTGAGGTGCAGAGGTTCTGGGAAGAAATAAGGACGAGAATGGCCAGCGGGGGAGTGGTGTTTGACGTGAGGTCTGCTTGGGCATGCATGCTTGGGAGTTTTCCCAGGCCACGTAATTCAAAGCATATCAGTAAGATGAAGGACCTGGCCTACATCTTGGCCAAGCGTAGAATTGCAATGTGTTGGAAAGCGGCCCATAGGCCCAGAGTGGAGACATGGTGGGCGGACCTCTTGAGATGTGCAGAAGCAGAAACTGTGGTATGGTTTGAAGCTGTTACCAAAGGGGGAGAGGAGGAAGTGGCTCGCCTGATAGCCTGGAGGCAACTGGTGACCTCAATGGCAAACCCCCACCAGGTCAATCACGAAACAGAAGACTCAGATGAGTCGACAAGCACTGAACTTCCTTAAAATGCTCACGCAGAGGGCACGGATGAGACGACTCGAGTTTGTGGGGAGGGAGAGGGGAGGACAGAGAATAATATTATATAATATGATGTGTTGATATTGATTATGAACATTCAAAAAAGGTTGTAATGTTTGGTGTGTTGTTTGTTTAAAAAATAATAAAAATTGTTTTAAAACAAAAAAAAGTACTAGACTATATCTTTTCGACAGAAAAGGTAACACAATAAGTACAATCACTGCTCCTGCCACTTACACAAGCTAACAACAGATTCCACATGTAAAACTATTTTTTTAACCATTGATTGTGAGCATTTACAGGCGTATACATCTAAGTCAGCAGCAGTACTGGACTGGGGGTCATGGACAGTAGCAACAGAAGGACATCAGTGGTACTAAGGGTCATGGACAGTAGCAACAGAAGGTCACCTGTGGTACTGGGGGTCATGGACATTAGCAACAGGAGGATGCCTGTGGTACTGGGGGTCATGGACATTAGCAACAGAAGGTCACCTGCTGTATTGGGAGTCATGAGCGATAGCAACAGAAGGTCACCTGCTGTACTGGGGGTCATGGGTGATAGCAACAGAAGGTCACCTGTGGTACTGGGGGTCATGGACAGGAGCAACAGAAGGTTGCCTGTGGTAGAAGGGGTCATGGACAGTAGCAACTGAAGGTCGTCTGTGGTACTGGTGGTCATGGACAGTAGCAACAGAAAGTCGTCTGTGGTATTCGGGGTCATGGACAGTAGCAACAGAAGTTCGTCTGTGGTACTCGGGGCCATGGACAGTAGCAACAGAAGGTCGTCTGTGGTACAAGGGGTCATGGACATTAGCAACAGAAGGCCGCCTGTGGTACTAGGGGTCATGGACAGTAGCAACAGAAGGTCGTCTGTGGTACTCAGGGTCATGGACAGTAGCAACAGAAGGTCATCTGTGGTACTCGGGGGTCATGGACAGTAGCAACAGAAGGTCATCTGTGGTACTGGGGGTCATGGACAGTAGCAACAGAAGGTCATCTGTGGTACTCAGGGTCATGGACAGAAGCAACAGAAGGTGGCCTGTGGTACTGGGGGTCATGGACAGTAGCAACAGAAGGTTGTCTGTGGTACTGGAGGTCATGGACAGTAGCAACAGAAGGTCGTCTGTGGTATTCGGGGTCATGGACAGTAGCAACAGAAGGTCGTCTGTGGTACTCGGGGCCATGGACAGTAGCAACAGAAGGTCGTCTGTGGTACAAGGGGTCATGGACATTAGCAACAGAAGGTCGCCTGTGGTACTAGGGGTCATGGACAGTAGCAACAGAAGGTCGTCTGTGGTACTCAGGGTCATGGACAGTAGCAACAGAAGGTCATCTGTGGTACTCGGGGGTCATGGACAGTAGCAACAGAAGGTCATCTGTGGTACTGGGGGTCATGGACAGTAGCAACAGAAGCTCATCTGTGGTACTCAGGGTCATGGACAGAAGCAACAGAAGGTTGCCTGTGGTACTGGGGGTCATGGACAGTAGCAACAGAAGGTTGTCTGTGGTACTGGAGGTCATGGACAGTAGCAACAGAAGGTCGTCTGTGGTATTCGGGGTCATGGACAGTAGCAACAGAAGGTCATCTGTGGTACTCGGGGTCATAGACAGTAGCAACAGAAGGTCGTCTGTGGTACAAGGGGCCATGGACATTAGCAACAGAAGGTTGTCTGTGGTACTAGGGGTCATGGACAGTAGCAACAGAAGGTTGTCTGTGGTACTCGGGAACATGGACAGTAGCAACAGAAGGTTGCCTGTGGCACTGGGGGTCATGGACAGTAGCAACAGAAGGTCGCCTGTTGTACTGGGGGTCATGGACAGTAGCAACAGAAGGTTGTCTGTGGTACTCAGGGTCATGACAGTAGCAACAGAAGGTCGCCTGTGGTACTGGGGGTCATGGATAGTAGCAACAGAAGGTTGTCTTTGGTACTCGGGGTCATGGACAGGAGCAACATAAGGTTGCCTGTGGTACAAGGGGTCATGGATAGTAGCAACAGAAGGTCACCAGGGGTACTGGGGCTCATGGACAGTAGCAACAAAAGTTTGCCTGTGGCACTGGGAGTCATGGACATTAGCCACAGAAGGTCACCTGCTGTACTGGGGGTCATGGACAATAGCAACAGAAGGTCACCTGTGGTACTGGGGGTCATGGACAGTAGCAACAGAAGGTCACCTGTGGAACAAGGGGTCATGGACATTAGCAACAGAAGGTCGCCTGTGAAACAAGGGGTCATGGACATTAGCAACAGAAGGTCGCCTGTGGCATTGGGGGTCATGGACAGTAGCAACAGAAGGTCGCCTGTGGTACTGGGGGTCATGGACTGTAGCAACAGAAGGTCACCTTCTGTACTGGGGGTCATGGACATTAGCAACAGAAGGTCACCTGTGGTACTGGGGGTAAAGGACGTTGTGGAGTGATGCCAAAGGCATGCGTAAAATACATGCATAAACACTTTTGCACATTAATTTGGGGTTGCTCCACATTTTCATACATTTGCATGGCTGACAGGGGGCACAGAATGGCATAGCCTTTTCCGCCTCCCACATTCTCTCCACCATACAAATGTGACAGTATTTACTCCAGCATGACATTTTCATGGTAGCATACATGCTGTGGTTTCCTATGGAATCCGCCTGCTTTTTGAAGATATTATAGGGTTGCCGTGCAGGACAACGCAACCTCAAAAACGTGCGGAATCATGACACAGTGCTGCACCATGCATGACACCACCTATGCCATTGCAGATAGCATCTCAAATTATGGCTTACGTAACATAAATGATCTCATCCGAATGATGTCACTCGTGGCATAATATTTCATATCATTCTGCACTAAATCATTTAAGGGCAGTTTAGTGTGTCATATATAGTCAGTCCATATTACTTTGACAATTATTATATGTGTAAGAAAATAAAGCATTTGGAGTTTATGTTACTATGATAGAAGGGGTTTGTTTGCTTGCAGCAAACTTTAATGCAAAGGCAACATATGTTATCTGTTAATGTTATTGTTAAAGGACATTTGTACCGCACACTATCACCACCGGAGTGGTCCACTGGCGCTCTGAAAGAAAAAGGGAGGGTGAGTTAGTGGGAGGAAGCTGGAAAAGTGCAAGAAAGCGGTGGGTCTGTTGGCTGGGCCTGGGGTGTTTGCAGCCGGTAGTCGTTGTGTACAGTTGTGCGAATCAATATGTGTTCTTGTTTTGTTGTTGCAATGTAGTGAAGTATGTGCGGTTTGTTGTGCTGTAGGTTTGTGGTTTTGTTTGGTTTGGAGTTTGAGAGGTGTATGCAGAGGAGGAAATTGTTAGTGCAATTGGTTAGTTTGCATCTCTATCCTGAATTGAGGTGCTGGGTTTGCGTAATCTCCGCAGATGGGGTTCGGGAGCACCCCTGCACCTCTTTCCTGATCTGGGTCCGTCCGTGATTCAAGGTCCCTTTCACATCTGGTCCCCTCATCCACCAACCTCCCTCACAGCCCCACCTGTCTTCCCTTCCCACTCATACGGCCAGTACACCTGCCAATATCCAGAACTCAGCTAGTGTGGTGATTGCCAATATTCTGGCAATTCCACAACATTATGGTACCTGGTGGCAACTAAGGGGCGAGTGCGGGTGTTGGGTGGGGTTTGGGTGGGTTTGTTGACTCCGTCTCCATGGGTGTCGCCTGTGTTCCACTCTACCCGGCGTCACCCATCCAGGTGCTGTGGGAGCTTCCCAGTCGGTTCTGGGAGGTGTCCGTGTCTACTCTAGTTTAGGTGTGGAGAAAGTGGCTCCCAGTACAGTGCATATTTGCCATATATTTATATCAAGCACCACCATCAGCCTCCATATTCCACTCCTTGTTTCTTGGTACTAAAATAAAGCCTTTGGGGACGGCCCCTTTGGCATATTTCAATTGCACAAGAGACACGCCTTATCCTATGTATTGAGTAATTATCACACAATTGTGGCAAGTGTCAGCGTTACTTCACTAGGTGATATCCACTAGGAACCCTGTAACTATGCAGAACTTCCGTGACAGATGGCAATATCAGGGTTACTTCCTGCTATAGAATATCTAAACATTGGTTTTTATCAAATGTGATGTCATTGTGTGTGATACCATCAGTGATGTCATGAATGCAATCATGTATTATGTCATCTGTGATGTCATGGGTCCTTTTCACTGATATCTCATAGGTTATTTTAAAAGTAACTTAACCACACCGTCCCTTTTATGTTCATGAATATTTCTTAGTATTTGTCACAACTTAATTATAACATCAACTTAAAAAGGTCCTTGATGCACCTATATACATAAATATGCGTATAGATCTAATCAAAATGATATGCTTAAGCACTGTTCTGATCCACAGGTATCTGGAAGCTTTGCAAACATACATGGACTGCTAAAGACTAGAATTCATATATTCCTCTTTCTCTCTCTTGGGATTTTTCTTCAGTATCCAAGATATCTTAATTGTTATCTGATACTCTCTTGAGGTGTAACACACAATAGCACATGTTTCCTAAACTCTTTCTTTTGGGAGGACTGTGCACCTTGCTTGCGGCCTGCAAATGCCAGATTAGTGTTGGATGCACCATGGTTTCCAGGGAAGGAGGAGAACGCTGCTGAGGAGGAAAAGGGAGGAAAGAGAAGAGCGAGAAAAAGGGGAGAAGGAAGGGGAATCCGAGAATGTAAATTAAGCAGCCAAAGAACTTGCTAGGCCTGGAAATTCTTTGATATCATGGCTGAGTCCAGAAAGTGGGGCAAAGAGTGTGGACACACACTCAGCCATAGCACCCCCAGGAATTACACATTCAGGACAATCTCCATGAAGAGGCATGTACGCGCCTAGCACACAGCAGCACTCCAACTTGCAAAGATCCTCATTCCTGAAAGTGCACCTGCAACTGCAATCACCACCCCGCTGCCCAACCAAGAACCATCAATATTGGGCAGACTGGGGGTCACATCACAGACACATTTTAAAATGTTTGTGTACCTGAAGTAAGAAGAGATAATGAAACATGCTGGAGATATGCTAGTCCTTTACCCCTAAATATTCGAGGAGGGTGTAATGTATTATTCCAGCTCAAATCCTAGATATTTTGGGGAAAGTTGTGGATTTCGAAACTGTACAGGAGGGGCTACATGAAGTCTCCCAGAGGGACTTTGAGAGAACACTTAGGTCAACTGCATGGGCAGAAATCACCAGATAGCACCATTGCTGGCATCAATAAGCTCTGGAGCAATAGCTAATCTGCACATCCTCTATGATGCACTAATTTGCCTGCCAGAAAAATATAAAACATCTGGGAATGCACATTTTTTATTAATGCAATTTAATACTTACTTAGCACAATACATTTTGTTCTGTTCCTCTCCTCCTTAGTTTTTCCATTTTTTTTTATTTGTTCTACCTTCCTTCATTCTTCTTCTTCCTGTTTCTATAAGAGAAACAAAAAATACAAAGAAACATAAAAACAACAAAAAACAACAAAAAAGCTCTTCAAAGAGCCACCTTTTCTGTTAAGAAAATACAAGAATCCGCACACGCCACATGTACACACATGTTTGTGTTCTTTCCATTTCGATTTTAGAGATGTTGATCTACAGACAAGCACACGTGTACCACCATTTCTAACAGATCAGATTTGTTCTGGTAGTGATACTTCAAATGAGCCATATATGACCACTGACTTAGTATCCATATGTGTAGCTGTTTGCCAACATCCCTAATAAGCTCCATACTGGTTTCGCAATATTAGACGATTGTAAAAGGTTCATGTCCCATTAGCACACCATTTTGCCTGTAACAATGAAGCATCGCTTACCCCATTTGAAAGAACAGCTCATGCAGTGAGCATTGGAGGGTAGCAGAGATGTACAGATGGGGCCCATTCAACTTCTGTGCGGATCCTCCGGGTGCCTTACCTGGAATTCCTTCATAAAAGTACCCTTTTGGCATGAAGCACCAGCAGAGCGCATTTAATGCAGGGAGCAGTTAAGTGCAGCAAAGATTGCGGGCTTTATAGATGGGGTGTGTTTAACTTCATCACATCTGCCGGTGCTTGAACCAGACTTTCTCAGCGCATAGCTCCCACCAAGCAATTGCAAAGAGCAGTTGATGCAGTTAGATCAGTTGGGTTGCGTGACAAAGTGGATTCTGCCTCGCAGGAGTACAAGGGTGAGCAGGGATCAAATGGCTCTCTCAGCCCTCACACATCTTCAAACCAAAACACAATGCACTCATACATGTAAAACAGGGACAGTTAAGAGATATACCTCCTTTGACTTTTCTGGTAACACAGGCCAAAAGAAGGCTATACTCCTTAGAGGGGTGTGAAGGTGAACCAGAAGTGACCCAAACAATACATTATCACAGTCCAAAATAAATGAAATGTCCAATCAAGGTTCTATAAAAATATAAACACTTTAATAAAACACATCATCTGCATGTAAAACAAAAAGAGTGTAGTGTACAAAAACCCATCCCAGAGGAAAGACAGGGTAGATGTGACATACTGGAGAAAGTGCAATTTCATTTTAGTTCCATGGGTGGTAGGTAAGGTACCACCAAAAAGGATATCTTGGTTAATACAGAGATGATCGTGACCTAAACAGTCCATTGGGGCCAAGTTGAGAGAGGGGGGGCAATTCAGTCTCACAATACCTACATTCGGTACTTGGTGGGTTGACACATCAGACCCAGGTTGAACGTTGATGCAAGCTGATCAGGCTCAGTCAGGCATGTAAGATCGTGAAGGTTCTGGCAGCAAGTGGGTATCAAGCAGGGTCAAATGTGGGTGCTCAGTGCAGTTGAGCAGCGGTAGTTCAAGTGCTGCAGGTCGGGGTGGACCCAAGAACGCTTCAACATTAGCCCGGCCAAGTAATGCTTTAGCCTTGACAGAGGTCGACGAGTGACGCTCCAGCAGGTCGAGTCAGCAGGCAGCCTCGTGAAGTGATGATCAAGGAGGCATCGAGGTGCATGCAATAAGGTGGCGGCTCTAGGGCTATCTGGGTCAAGCTGTGTACTACCCTCAGAGTAGGATTGGCGAGTGATCCTCTAAATATTTGGTTTGGTTTCCACCGTTGAGCAGATGCTTTTGGCCTGGCAGTTGACAAGCTCTGCTAGGATGCAATTACATGTCAGGCTAATGGAGATGCAGTGCAATCGTTTGAATGGTTGGGGGAACACAGATACCAGCTGCAGTGCCTTCCCTCTCATTAAGAATGAAGGTAACACGGAGCAACTGGTTCAGTTGGGTGCAGGTGAACAGGGAGCGTCAGCTGGTCTTCCCTTTCAAATTGCTGTGAGGCCTTTGCTAAGGGCTTGAGGACTTGATCTACCACTTCTGGCCCTGCCCTTCTAGCACAGATGATCTGTTGCAGATTGTTTGGTCATTATTCACAGCACTGGTCGTTCCTGATAGTCCCTGGGAGTGGTTAGGGGGACAGATCTTCCAGCTGTCTTAGACTGCTCCTTCTTCAACTCCGGTGGAGTGCTTTGGACAGTGCAACTGTCCCAAAGGAAGTCCAGGTGAGAGTCCCCAGAACGTCTCTTCTGCCTTAAAGGATCTTCGAGGAACTGAAGGTATTCTGTTGAAGGGGTAGAGACTCCTTATTTTAAGGGCATATGTCCTCAGGTGATTGGTCTAAAGCTTTTGCCCTATTGATCTTGCACCCAAAGTGCTTTGCTCCAGGGGAAGTGGAGGAGACAGGAAATAGAAAGAGAGACAGTGAGAAACAAGATGGTTGAAGGCTTCTTCCATTGTCCAGAGCACTCCTGCCTATCCTATTCTCACCCTATTACCTCCTACTGACAATAAAAGACCTTTAGACATGCAACACATTGGTGTGAGGCTACTCCTCCTGAATGGGTTTGGTCAGGAGTTTAACTTTTGAGGATTGTCAGGTGAGTGATACATGGACTCTTATGTAAAGTTAGTGCTCAATTTAAAGTATTTTACTATGGTGTGTTTAAGAGTGAACAACGGTGTTCTGAGTTCTTCTCATTTGAGGAAATTCATAGTGAGACAAGAATTGGAGGTCATGCCACTTAGTTTGGGTAGAGATGTCAGATGTCATGTAATGGTGTGTGAGTGTATCTGTATACGTTTTGTGTGCTGTGAGTACAGTTTTGGAACTGATGCCATGTATATTTTGGCATATGTGGGTTAGAACCTGCAACATGTGTAATTTTGTTGGCGGTCCCATTGGAATAAAGGCGTGTCAACTTGCTGGGCGAGAGTTCTTCTGGTGGAAAAGGCAATCAGGGCTGGTTGCCTGCTGGAGTTTTGGAGCTTTCCTTGAGCTTGTTGATTGTGGGTTGGTGGACCCAAGTATATGGATTGACCAGCGATGGATGGTTGAGCTCTCAGATTGACTGCTAATGCAATGATCATGGTCGTGAATAGCCTTAGCGAGTCAAAAAGGTGCAATTTAAGTTGTCAAGAACAAACAAATTTAACAGACCGTCCGAAACTGAAAAATCAACTAAATTAAATAATGCAGGGTCCTCTAAAAAGTTAGACTCTACGGCAGTCTTTGTTGTATAATTTACAAAGCTCTGCGAAAACGAAGTCTCTAAAAAATAAGAATACCTCTTTATTTCACAAAACTAATAAAATGTAAAAGGAATAGCAGCCACAGACAAGATATCACTATTAATGATATTGATGCAGGGCCTGCACAGCGACAGCCTCAGTGAACGGCTCGGCTCACTCCAGACACGGCCTGAACAAGTTACCATTGAAAAGAAAATGTTGATGCAAAAAGGTCTTCGTCTTTGCCAAGATGACAAAAAAAGATGTGCACAGGATTAGAGATAGACCACAAGACATTATGAACTCAAAAGAACACTCCCTGTGAACACAGCAAAATCAACACGATGAATTTCGATTAGTTGTACTTTTTATTTTAGAATGTGCTCTCTTAAAATATCTGCTAAAGAGCCTTAATGCAGACAATGCCAGCATCGATTGTATAGATGCATGTGTGTACATTTACAAGACGAAGATCCAATAGACGAGAACAGCCCGACAACTCTGGATCCTTTGCCTCTCCCTGCTCCAAATTTAGTACTGTAATCCATGATAAAATTGTAAAACTAAATGGCAAATGACATACGACAACATGGCATGCTGTTAGATGCACTGCATTCAACATATAATCAATTGCCAAACAATAGGTACCCAGTTGCTACACCTTAGGATAAGAGACAATACATTCTGTTATATGAAGATGCTCCATATTACCCTATCACCATTGAGAACCTGATTTTAACGCGTTGGAAGATATAACGCTATCAGAAAATGTGTTGCCTTCGTCATAAGAGGAAGAACAGACCAGATTGGATACAGCCAGAAATTCAGTAACTATAAAGAAGACAAACAAAACATTTTTTTTAAACCTAGCCAGACATAAGTTAAGAAGAGGGAACAGAAAATCTCACATTAGATGGAAGTTCCT
The DNA here is from genome assembly GCF_040938575.1 of Ambystoma mexicanum. NCBI lineage: Eukaryota > Metazoa > Chordata > Amphibia > Caudata > Ambystomatidae > Ambystoma > Ambystoma mexicanum. Next base: position 552,169,178 of record NC_090922.1, read on the forward strand.
ATTCCCATGCAAGGATGAAGAGTGAATAAACACGGAAGGCTATAGGTATGCAAGCAAATAAAAGGAATGGTTGCAGTGCAAAAAAGAGGCAAGTGAAGAAGTCGCCCAATCTCACTTTCTCTCCTCTCCCCCACTACCCGATGGCTCTCTCCCCCCACCATTGACTGGCACAAGGCTGACTGCACCGGCTTACAACGTGAGCAGCGGCAGGGTAGCCCAGCTGGGCTATTGCTACAGCATCACTGCGCTATCATGTTGAGTGCTCTTTTGGGTCATATTAAGAAAATAATTATTCCTGTGCTTTTTATTTGAAAGCTCATTGGTGTGCTACAACTTATGTTGTCACAGAGTGCCCGCATTGCCCTGCTGGGCTCTTCCATCAGCACGCACTCTCGTTCCATCGTGGCTGTCGCCTTTGTTCCTGTAATCAGCACCGGAGTGTCTTTTGTCTCTCTTCACTTGGTCACTGTGACCACAGTGATTGGCTCGCCACAAGCTGGTCAAGTGGCACAGGGAGTAGAGTGCTCGCTTTGACATCCGTGCAGAGCTTGCTAACACAGGTTTGAATCCTGGCAAGGCCAAACTCAGCCTTTCATCCTTCCGAGGTCGATAAATGAGCACCACAAACTGTGGGTAATAATAAGCAGAGATCAGATACCTGAGGGTTCGTAACGCTATATAAATGCAAAATTATTATTATTATTACTATTAAGTACTATGAGCCAATAGGAGAGCCAGTAGGCGGTTGCCAGCCCACCCCCCAAAGTCCCTCATCAAAGGTACATGACTGAGCCTGTGAGGGCCTAGGTGGACACAGAGGGCACCCCTCCACCCCCACACAAAGGATGGGGCAGCAGCAAGGTAGACAGCCAATTATCACACAAATTGGGGCCCCTGCAACTACACTGCAGTATACCAGTGAGTGATATCTTAGCATTGGAACTGCCTCTCCACTTATCCCTAAAAACTATTGATACAAGATGTGCCTACACCATTCTGACTTTCTTGCCTTACTTATTCTCACGCATTCCTTCCTACACCACATGTTGTCCGTTTGAAAATGTGAAGCCTAATGTGTGTCAAAAATCAAAATCGATTTTATTTGCCCTTACATCTGTGCTGCCAATTTCGTTTTGCTGTGTTCAGAGTGCCTTGCATTACAAATCGATTTTAGGTGCCCATACATCTGTCAATTGCTGCCAATTTCGTTTTGTGTGTTCACAGTGTCCTGTATCATACATCGAATTTAGATACCCTTACAGCTGTGCTGCCAATTCCGTGTTTTTGTGTGTTCAGAGTGCCTTGCATCAAAAAAGCGTTTTAGGTGCCCTTACATCTGTCATTGCTGCCATTTTTTGTTTTGTGTGTTCAGAGTGCCCTGTATCAAAAATCGAATTTAGGTGCCCTTAGATCTATGCTGCCAATTACGTTTTTGTGTGTTCAGAGTGCCTTGCATCAAAAATCGATTTTAGGTGCCCTACACGTGTTTTGTTTGCTTTGACTGCTATTCCAGTACATTTGTTTCTTGCTTCCTTCTGCTACTAGGCCGCCTGGTGAGTTTGTGCTTGTACTGTGCTGTGCAGTGCCTTCTCTTTCATCCTCCTTTCCTCCACCACTATAGCACTCATCATATCCCCTATCTTTTCCAACTGCTATACTATCACCTGTCCTCCATCTCTCATACAGTCTGGAATACAAAATGCTTAAAAAAGATATCCTGACCTCTAACCCTGGTCTACTTATCACAGACACCTATGGCAGCGCAACCTCCAGACATATCTTTACTGATATCCTCTTCTCTGTCCCCTCTCCAAATCTATGAACTCCTCATCTATTCTCTACTCGCTCTCCTCTTACATCCTCACCCACTAATGGTGGCACTAAACGGGAAGTTTTCTTTCTGGGCTTCGCATTATCCAGGTGTATCATTAATGTCAACCACACTGGTACTATCTTGGTTCAGGGTCCTCAACCCAACCTCCTCCTCTTTGACCAGCGATTTCCATTCCTCATTAACTTCCTTCCCACTCCTGCTATGCTTTCTTCCACTATTCCCGTCCGCCCGCTTCTGACTGGTGTACCACGCCCCATAACTCCTCCTCCTTGGAAAACCTTCAAAGGTGGAATTTGCATGCATCGAGCCACGCTTAATGCTTGTTCTGCCATCAAACTGTAGAGGAGGAGCTAAGTACCTCTACCAGAAGTCCTGTCCCTATGTTGCCTATGTGTTGGGAACCGGAAATTGCGGCATGTGCAATACCAGTGAGGGTACCCAAACCCCAAAAAGTTCTTGACGCAAGGTATCCATTGAGAAAACCCTATGTGTATCCAAGGAGAAATGGCAGTCTTCAGAAGGAAGTTCCAGAAGAAGTGTGAAAATGAATAAAAGAGAAGACTAATGAAGTCACATGAAGTAAAAATGATGCACTCAGAAGAGATGCCAATTAAGAAAGAATATAGCTTTATAGAATGAAGTATCCGGGAGCGAAATGAAGATTACACGTCCAGAGAAGCACTTAAGAAAATGCAAAGTAGATGAAGTAATCATGAGGCTGGCTTCGTAGTGAATAGACTGCAGGCGATGCATGAATGTGTATATATATATATATATATATATAGGAATGTATAGCATCTGGATGTTCAATGACGCACTTTAGCAAACTTTGGACTGTGACTGAAAGTGCTGAAAGTGTGGTGCAGTTGATTTAACAGCTAATGGTGAAGGAAGATTCGAGAAAGGCTTGGCTAGCCCAGTGCCAAGAGTCAGGCCACCGAGAGCCTGGTTATCTACTCGAGAAGATATAATGAACGTGAGAAACAAGCAGAGCTCCTGTTCAAGGTGCAATGGAAAAACACTAGAAGTGCCAAGGTTTCTTCATTTAATAGTCTTAAATGCAACAAAGAAACTCAAAATGTGGTCTATAGTCACATGGTCAGATGAAAATAGACTTTAGGTCGAGCTACACCGAGATCAGAAGATAAGGCCATGCTCACACTCCCTTTTATTCCCAGAGACTAGAGGCTACTACAAGGCCAAGTTCAAATACTTAATTGAATGACAGACCGCAGGAGTGATGATGGATGTTGGGCTAATTGGGTGGGGAGGCATGACCAGGCCAACCCTCCCAGCACCTGGGGTATCAGCTTGCGTGCTGCTAGCAAGTGGAATATTCCAGAAGGGTACAAGCGTGCCAACCAATTGTAGAGTGCCACATAGCAGAGAGCCCCATAGTTTGATAAGCCAATAGAACGTCATGTATTTGTATGACATGGAATATGACTTGCACTTGGGATGGGTTTAGGTGTCAACCTGACCTTAGAGACCCAATTTCTATCCTAGCCTATATAGAAGGTATGAATAGATGTTCCCTTTGATCCTATCACATCCCTTAGTAGGTTTTCTTACCTTGCCACGTAGAATGAAGTCAGTAGCGACAAATTATTAGTATAAAAGCTGTGTTTTTTCATATAATGATTTGAGAGAAATCGGGCGAACGTCTGTTGAAGATCACTGTAACTTCCTGTTTTAGATAATTGTTCATAAAACAGTTGTGTTTTTGCCAACTTCCTGAGTCAGTCTGATTATTGATGTATGAGCAAGGTCTGCACCCCCATCCATCTCAGATACTGTTACCTTGTCTAAAACCCCCCAATGGTTTCAAAACACTCTGCCAAAATCTGCCCCCTTTCTGAAGACCTTGACCTCGATATCCTTGGTTTTACCGAGATGTAGTTCAAGATGAGCTCAGTCACTCCTTTTGATGCTCTTCTCCCTGATGGCTATAAGATCATCTCCAAGCCTTGCACTAACCGTGCAGGCAGTGGGGTTGCTCTTATATTCCCTGAGTGGGTCCCATCTTCCATCATACCCAGCCAGCCTTACTCCTCCTTCAAGAGCCCTGTTTGCAAGCTGGTCATCTCTCCCACCTGCTCTCTGACAACTGCCACCATGTACAGGCCACCTGGCTCAACCACCCTGTTCCTCTCTGAATGGGCTGATATCTCCTCCTCTCTCCTGACAACCACCACTAAACTCCTTCTCATGGGCTATTTTAACATCAACCTTGACTCCTCATTCACGGCATCCACTCTCTTCCATGACCTCTGCACCTCCCTCTCCCTCTCTATTCTCCCTGCTGGTCGTACCTACTCGGCTGGACAAAATGTTGATGCTTTCATCCACACTGATCTTTCACTCTCCTCCACACTAATCAACCCACTCTCCTGGTCGGACCACTCTCTCCTCTCCTTCCTGTCACCTGGGTCCTCTCAGCTGTCTGACTGTGCCTCCCCAAACCTTGCCAACCTCATTCACAAATATGTGTCCGATAAAATGAGTGTCAGCTGCTTCTTTCACATCTACCTTCATCCCCCCTCTCTCCCCACTACAGACTCTACCTCTGACTCTGCTCTCAGCGACCTCCATTTTACCATTAATAATACGCTTGAGTTTCTTGCCCCAGTCAAATACGCTTGAGTTTCTTGCCCCAGTCATGAGGATCCACCTAAAACATACCTCTAAATGTAAGACCTGGTACTACTCTGAACTTGCAGCCTTGAAACGCACGTGCAGAGCTGTGGAACGGAAGTGGCAGACTTCAGAATCACCCTCTGACAAACTGGCCTGTCTCTTGCTCCAAAGGCAATACAGACTCTCTATCCGCACCAAGAAAATTGTCCACATCCAGTCCTGTGTCTCTGGTGCATTCAACAACACGGCTGAACTCTTTATAATCTGCAGGGAACAAGCCAACCCTCCATAGTCTCCTCCTCACCTCTTACCTCCCAGGCCCTCTGCAACGCACTAGCCCCACACTTCACTGTAAAAACTGAGGGCATTGCATCCCTCCCCCACATCCTTCTTGCCTCCTATGGCCTAACATCCTCCCTCTGCCTTTCTCTCCTCCTTCTCTCCTATCACACCTGATGAGGTCACCAGATGTGTCTACTCCATGAAGGTTGTCACATCCTCCTCCAGAACCATTAAGTACAATTTTGGCTCCCTTGCCCGTGCACTAGCTGATCTCTGCAACCACGCTTTTGCTATTGATCTTTCCCCTCTTCCCTCAAGCACTCCTTTGTGCACTCCTCCTAAACAAAACTTCTGCAGACCTGTCTTGTCCAGCCAACTACTGCCCCATTTGTATCACTCCCTTCCTTGGGAAACTCTTAAAGAAGCTGGTCTTCCCCCAACTGACCCAGCACACTGAACGTGTTGGTTGCCTCCACGACCATCAATCTGGATACTTAGGATCCGGAGGCACAGAAACCTCTCTTCTGAACACCCGTGAGGAACTGCTCTCATCTCTTGTTTCCAATTCTCGAGCTGTTCTCATCCTACTTGATCTGTCCTCTGCATTTGATATGGTCAACCACTAAATCTTCATAAAATGACTCCACAATACCATAGGTATCTCAGAGCGGGCACTGGACTGGCTGACCTCCTTCCTCAGTGACCATCTGTCCCAGGTTATTCTGGGCTCTTTCTCCTCCACCACCTCTATCTCTATCAGCGGCATCCCTAAAGGCTCCAACCTTTCTCCCTCGCTCTTTAACAACTATCTTTCTCCGCTTGCACAACACATTCCCACCTTCTCCCCATACTTCAGTGTTATGCAGATGACACACAACTCTCATTCAACCTTTCTCTGATCCTCTCCTTACTTCCTCCATCATTCCTGTCTGCCTGTTAGGAAAGATTTTTCTTTACTGCACCTTTCTTTCCCACTTTATAGAACGCCCAAACGTTTTGCTTTTATTTTTTAATCTGACCTTTACTTTTCACAGTGCAGTGAAGCCTTAAGCTTCACTACACTGGCTTTTGCTCATATGTCATGGGGAAACTGACATGTCCTTCGGGCTGTCAGTACTGGGAAACCTTGTTTCTCTTAGTCTTGTTACTATGATTCTACTTTTGTATCTCTTGTGGTAACATTTTATCATTGTACAAAGCAGCTTACACTGCTGTACAATGGAGAACATTTTTGTTTTGCCCTAGGTTAACACGCAGAGGATTTTTGGTTACTCTAGGTGTGCTAAAAGGATAAGCTGATGGCAGCAGTGACTTTTTCCCGTTTTGGGGAATTTTCATTTTAGCTTTACTGTGTTTACCGCGTTTGGCTACTAACTGTGTCTACTGGTCAAACATGGCCGTGCCACAAGATGTTGTGCATATTCTTTTGCCATCTTGTTCCTTAGCCTTCTTCCTAGCCTGAGAGGCCAAGAACATCCTGATAATGACTTCCAGTGCCTGGGAAGCAAAATCTTTTGGCAAGCTACTGGAGGACTCTGTGTGTTTAATGGCAGGATGTGGGCTGGGACTGTCTGGTCCCAATAGACAAACTGGTTTTGGTGTGTCTGAGTGCTATGCATGAATGTTCCTGCCAGTGGTCCTGATTGGACCACTGCTGGGGTGTGCCTGTGGGCTAGTCATGCTATTGGCTAGTGAGGGCAGCTGCTCTTTCCTGGCTTTTCGGAAAAGAAGAGGACCCCTGCACCCATTCTTCAGAGATCTTGGGGAAACCAGAAGGAGCCAAGTATCCTACCCAGCTGGGAAACCCGCGAAGAAACCTGAGACCTGACTGAAGGAGGCCTGGCAACCAACTTCTGCTGTGGTCCTGGAGGAGCCCTGTCTTGCTTGTGATCTTTAGCAGTCCTGCAAAGGCACTGTGACCCTTGGAGTGGAGGGATCATCCATTCCTGATGTCTGCTCGGTGCCCTGCCAACAAGAGCCTTCGGAAGTGCCCTGAAACAGTCAAGTGTGCGATTGAAATCTAGAACTATTCTTCCTCGGAGTAAATAAATACAACAAGAGTGCTCCCCACCCAATACCTTTGGGTGAGAGTGTATCCCCCTCCATAGACAATGGACACCAGAAATATAATTTCCTTCTTGGATGAACATTTTCAACATCTAATCAAGACTCCATCTATACTACAGAACTACCCTATCACGGAAGCCACTAAATCGAGTGAGAGCCACGCAGAAGCCATTATTCAGAAAAAGAAGAAACTGGTCCGCACTGAACTTCATGGCAAACTAATGCTGGAATTACTGAAGGCGGGGACGATACCCAATGGCCATCAGGTAGGGAACATCCCAAGGGTTTTCATTGACAACCCGAAATTCAAGGCTCATTTTAGTGGAGTGGGAAACAGATGCAGCTGAGACTGGATCATTTTGGTGATAGAAAAAGTGGAAAAAGAAATGAAAAAACAAAGCAAAGAACTAGAAGTCATGGAGAAGAAATTGGCAGAAGATCTGATCACCAAAGATGTGAAATAAATTCTCGAGAAGATCAATCAAGAAACTAAATCATTTCGCCAATTTAATCTGGACAAAAAGATATGGAAACTGAAAAAAGATATTGAGATATATAAAGAAGAGCAAACGTACCCATATCTAAACCCTGATTTATATCAAGACCAAAACAAGAACCACCCCAAAGATCCTACAATAGACGTGGTGGGCAAAATACATCTTTTGTGACATTCTCTGAGATATCCAATGCCTCAAGTGGAGGTGACTCCAAACAAGGACGTGATGCTACCCCCCTCAACATCAAGTGTACAAAATGCACCTCCTCAATGTTTTTTTCGAGGACGAGGGGGGCCACAGGGAAGAGTATGATGACCAAGACAATGAGCGGAATACGGAATACGCACCAGACAATGGAGCAACCGCCACAACGAGACATGGTAGCTCCAATTTTCAATTTGACAAAACATGTTTTGACAATGACTGAAGAACAAGTCCTAACAAAAGGTTTAAGCTATATGCCCATGAAGGTTGCAGATGACTTTTAAACAGAGATGGAATTAAGGCGGTTTTTCAGAACTGTCATATTGAAATATTTTTTATGGAACCAGGAAGAATCAAGCAGAAACAAAGACCAAATAGAAATGGTGACAAGTCTTAAACTCTTTCCACTTTCACCCCCACCTTTGCCCACCATCAGTCCAGAGATACAAGCATTTGAAAATAAGGTTCTTTATGAAGTTAAGAAACACATCAAGACCAAAAATTATACTGAGGAACGACAAGCCATAAAACATCTTGATAGTAATGTGGATTTCTTCATAAAACCCTTTGACAAAGGTAGGGGGATTGTCCTATGGGGAAGAGAAGAGTACCGCAATGAAGCCCTGAAATTACTAAACAACCATGAACATTACAAACCTTTGAGCCTTGATCCAACAAAAAGATTACAAGAAGAGATCAGCAGTCTTACCACCTTCGCGGCTGGAGAAGGCTGGATTGATGAGAATGAAAGGCAATTTCCCAATAAAGTCCTTGCCACCAATGCAGCTTTTTATGTACTGCCCAAGGTCAATAAGAACAGCCAAACTCCACCAGGCACATCTATCGTGTCAGCATTTGGATCAATTTTGGAACTTTTGTCACAGTATGCCGATTTCTTCCTGAGGCTTTTTGTGACTAAAATGACATCATACGTGCACGACACGACTGAGATGATCAACATCCTCAATGGCTTAGAAACAGAGCGTGACAACATCCTTGTGAGTTTTGATGTAGAAGCTTTATACATCAGTGTACCACAGACAGCAAGTATTGCAGTCCTCCAAGGTTATTTAGAAGCAAGACCCACCCTACCACCAGGTTCCCATCCCCCTTCATACTAAAATGTATAAGATTAGCCCTTACCGAGAATTTCTTCATCTGTGAAGATACTTTGATCCAGCACATACACAGTACAAGGATGGGTGCTACGTTTGCACCTGATATTGCAAACTTATACATGGATTCATTTGAAACAAAACACATTTATAATGATGCAAATCCCTTCAGGTTGAACATCAGAAATTGGCTCCGCTACATAGATGATGTTTTTGCCATATGGAGAGGAACCATAATGGAATTGGAAGCTTTCAAAATATGGCTCAATACACAGGATATATACCTCAAGTTTACAATGACATCAGATAAAAAAGAGCTGCTGTTCCTGGATCTTATGATTCCAAAAGATTGATAAGGGAAATTCGAAACAACTCTGTATCGAAAACCCGCTGACTAAAGCACCTTGTTGCATTATGGGAGTTATCATCCTACCAATCTGAAAACGAACCTTCCATATGGACAATTCCTCCGCATCAGAAGGAACTGCAGCACTAATGATCAATATGAAGAACATGCTAATGATCTCGTGGAGCGACTGACATAACGGGGGTACCCATGGAAATTCATCAAAAGGCCAAGAAAAGGGCAAGAAACACCCCCGATGAAGTGTGTTTAAATAAACATGTCAAAACAAAGGAGGATAAGATCACGTGCATGACGACGTACAGCCCTGTAAGCAATGTGATAAAGAAAACTATTCTAAAATATTGGCCTCTCATCCTGACTCCGGATTTTCAACCACAAAGACCTAGATTTGCTTTTAAGAAAACGCATAATCTAAAACAAATGTTAGTCCATACTTTTGAAGAGAAGAACATCAAAAATAACTAAATGTGTGGTGTCTCTCCCCTGTTGTAGGGCATTTTAAGTGTGGTCACTGCTCCGTTTTTACCTTGAATGACAACATGAAAACGATCAACCTAACAAACATCAAGTGGGTTTGCAGAGAATTTACAAACTGCAAAACACCATGGGCCATGTATGGAATATGCTGCCCTTGTAATCTGCTATACATAGGCAAAACAAAAAGAGAAGTTTGGCAGTGCATATGCGAACATCGGCCATGTGTGAAAAACAAAGTAGCGGACAAACCACTGAAAGAGCATTTCCAGGCAAAAAAACATACTCAAGCTGACATGAATTGGTTTGTTATTCAAACGGTACCAATGAAACAACATGGAGGCGATAGAGATCTTGCCTTCAGACGTCTTGAACAAAGATGGATCCAGAAATTGGATCGTGTGAATAATGGCACATGTATTAAATGGAACTTATTTCTGTGAGAGATTAAGTGACTATTAGCCACTAGTATGCTGATGAGATGCTTATGCCAGACCTGCCAGATCTGACATGAAAAAATGCACATTAGATAGAAAGACAGGTGTATGTTCAATCAGTTCTGTCATATGTAATTCGATTAGCAGCAGTCTAGAGCTATTAAGTTTGAGATTATACATCACATCCTTTTAAAACCAAAGGGTATATTCCTTAACCTGCAGTTGCCATTTGTTGGCAGACGACAATAAACATCTGAAGAGAAACGCCCACATGGTTGTCCTGATTTACGTGTGTAACACAAACAAGATGGTGTTAAAACAAGTTATAAAATAATTAAGTACAAGTCAAGAGTATGCATCCTATGATAGTCGCAAATGCTATAACATCTGTCACAGTTGTGCCACATGATAAACTAAAGACAATGTAGTGTTTTGTATTATGACATAAGTGTGTGTACTGTGTAAACTGTGCCCGGATCAGATAGATCTACTGTATCCGGATCAGGCTTTGAATGAAGTTGTCTGCCTATGGTTTGACGTGTGCTTTGATTTTATTCTTGACCATTGCCGTTGCATCTTGTGAGAAGGGATTTATAGCCTGCTACTCTCAAGGTTGCTGAGGTTTGATTTGCTGTTTCAAAATGGTCAACTTAGTGTCGATAATATTCTCTTTTTCTTGGTCCCTTTACAAGAACTCCGGTTGGTCTGTGCATTATACACTGGGACAGCACACACAGAGCCTCTTTTGTAAACGTAAGTCCCTTGTCTAGCTCCATGAATAAGAGCACACGGCTAGAGACGAGCGCCGTAACAGATTTTTAATATCCAACGAGATGCACCTGTATTCCTATGTGTAGATTAGAGTTATCAAATCGATTTTCCTTCAACAACAATATGGGAGCCCACGCGAGTTAGTAGTCTTTAGTCTTGCTAGGACTCACGTGTTGTGATCAGCTGACTCGTAACAGCTGATACAAGGAAGTATTTAACACCGCGATGATGGCGCCGCCCCAGTGTGTGTGACAACCTTTCACAGCATTTAGCAGGTACGCGGAGAGCGACCCAGATTAACTGCGCAGCATAGTGGAAGAGAACCTTGTGGACTTGCCCTGCTGCACTAATGAGACGCATGCCACTTGGAGTCCATGATAGGTTATTCCAAAACAATTATCAGTATGGAAAGCCTGAGTAGCTGCATACGATAATATCAATGTATTTACAGCAGCCAGCTAGCTCTCTGTGAATCGCGCACACAGAGAGGCAAAGGGCTTTTGCCCACAGTCCCTGCCGCATTGACATATACCGAGAGAATCTGCAGCACTTTTTGACATTTTTTACTCTGCATAGCCAAATTGATACTAGATGGTTTTCTGTTTTTTTCAGGAACAGGGTGAACTTGGAAATACGTCATTCGGGTTGTATTTACAGTCATCCAACACCCGCTCTCCCCTGAAGACTCCCAGCCAGAAGCAGACTCCCTGCATATTTTCCAAAGAGAAGGTTTGTTTGTTTATTTATTTGGTATTGCGCGCCAAACCCATAGGTAACCAGGCGCAGTAGAGGTCAAGACAACTTAAACTTGGTTACATAATGTGTACAAAGAAGCATATAATATACAAAACAATTTGAAGATAGGCTGCCAGGATAGTTACAGTGGCATATAGAAGGAAGCAGGTTAAGAGACATGCAGCAGAGACAGTAGTGCAAGGTACCGGGAAGGTGAGCTAACAGTCATTCGTTCGTAGCCATTTAATTACATTGAGTCTAAATTTAGGATATGGTTGTTCCTTTCTGAGGTCATGCGGTAGGGCATTCCAGGTTTGTGCTGCAATAACTGGAAAGCTAGATCCTCCAGCTGTGACACGTTTAAATCTAGGCGTTTCCAGGGTATGGGCATTGGCTTTTCTCGTTGGCCATGTGGACGAGCTTCTATTTATCCTTTCAGCAAGGTAGGATGGGGCCAAGTTGTTTAAACATTTGGAGGTAAGGGAGGCTGTTTTTAGAAGTATCCTGTCAGATATTTTTAGCCAATGAACCTCTCTTCTTGCATTAGAAATGTGTTCTCTCCTGGGGACATTTAGGGCTGCTCTTAGGGCGTTATTTTGCATTCTTTGTATTTTGTCGATGATATTTTTGTTGGCGCCTGAGTAGAGAGTGTTACAGTAGTCTAATCTCGACATTACAAGGGCATTGGCGAGGGTGATGCAACTCGGATAAGCTTACAGGTATAAGCTGTGGAGGATGTGAGTGAGTTGACTTGTTTCTTAAGTGAGAGAATGGCATCATGATAGAAGCCTAGTGTTTTGACCACTGGCATCACTTTGATGGGATTGTTGTCGATATTGAAGGCGGTATAGTTAGGGCTAAGTTTTTTTATGTTAGTTTCAGAGCCTAGGATTAGTATCTCAGTTTTATTGTTATTCAGGCAGAGGCCATGAGATGCCATCCATACCTGAATGAGGAGGTATACTCTGTTTACTAAGGCTGTGTCCTCCAAAAAGTTGCCCGAAAGGGGAATGAGGATCTGGGTATCATCTGCATAATTTGTGTAGGTGATACCCAGTCTGTCCAATTTGTCGAACAAAGGCTTAGTAAAGATGTTATACATAGTGGGTTAGACACAGGATCCTTGGGGAACTCCACAGGAAGTTTGAGTTGGGTCAGCAGCAGTTAGTGGGGAAAAGACTCACATTGTCCTGTTGGCCAGGAAGGATTGGACCCAGACTATGGCTTCCCCTGAGAAGTGCGCCGCCGACCTAAGATGGTTACATAAGACTGCATGATCCACTAGGTCGAAACGCTGCAGAGAGGTCCAGGAGAAGTAGCATAGCTGTTTGTCCCTTGTCCTTCAACTCGTCAATTTGAGTCTTAATGTCTAGCAGGGCAGTTTCCATTCCGTGAAGTGGGCGGAAGCCAGACTGTCGTGATCCTAGTCGGTGATTAGCTTCTAGGTATTCCTGAAAGTGAATATAGGCTACTCTATCAATAATTTTAAGTAGAAAGGGGACAGTGGTAATTGGTCTATAATTGGTAGGGATGGTAGGGTCTAATGTTTGTTTTTTAAGTAGGCGGAGGACCCAGGATTCTTTGAGGATATTAGGTACTGTATTGGTTTTAAAGGAGGCGTTTATGAGCTTGGAGATGAATGGGGCAAGGTCTCTAGCCGCATCCTTTATAATTTGTGCCGGGCAACTGTCGCCCTTGCAGTTAGATGGTTTTAGAGAGAGAATGATTTTTTCTGTGTCCAGAATAGAGAGTTCTTTAAAGGTAAATGGTGTAGTTGTGTTGCTCCCTGTGTCGCGGGATGGTTGTTGCTCAGAAGGGGGCAAAGAGGCTTTTTTAATTGCTATTTTCTGTTGGAGTGTATTGATTTTGTTTAGGTGGGCTTTTTGAATTGCAGTGCACCACGGCTTGTCCTTCGGGACAGTGTCTGCCGGGGAGTCGGGGCTTCCATTTCGCGGAGGATGGAGAACAGTTCCTTAGTATTGGAGCTAGCTTTTGCAATTCTATCATTGAATATATATTTTTTTGGTGTTGGTTATTTCTTTTCTGTAGTATTTGGAGAGTTCTGTTAATTTAACCTTATTGACAGTAGTCAGGGAGTGGCGCCAGATCTTTTGCAATTTTCTTTTCTGTTATCTTAACTCTTTAAATTGAGGTGCGAACCATGCAGTGAGGTGGGATTTTTGTCTGGCTTTGCACATTTTTAGTGGGGCGGTGGAGTCCAAGGCTTGGGACATGGCAGTATTGAAGATTTCCACTGGAGATTTAGGGTCAGCATTATTGTTAATGTTATTCAGAGAAGGGAGGCGGTGCGGGAGTGATTTTTCTGCTGCAATGTCCTTTTTATTTCTTGTGGGGAGTGGGGGTGCCATTTCAATGGTTGTAGGACTAAGGAGGTCGAGTGTGGCTGAGAAAGTAATGAGGTGATGGCCAGACCATAATTGTGGTACATTATCTGTAATAATAATGTTACAGTTCGAGTCAGCCACCCAATCCAAAGTTCTACCTTAGATGTGGGTGGGGGATAGGACGTTTTGTGAGAGTCCATAATCTTTGAGAATTGCAGCTATGGCTTGGGTGTGTTTGTTTCCAGCCTCATTGAAGTCGAGGTTGAAATCCCCCAGTAGCAGGGTTTGAGAGTGGTTTTTAGTGTTGCTAGTTATGATATCTGTAAGGTCCTCCTCAAAGGTTCCTAGTGGGCCAGGTGGTCTGTATATCAGATGGATCGTTAAAGTACGGTTGTTAGATAGGGGAAGTTTAGCCGTGAGAACTTTGCATGAGGGACATGTAATTGGAGTGGCAAGTCTAATGGAGAGGCTAGTTTTGGCGATGATAGCTAGGCTGCCACCGTGAGAGTTAGGCCTGTCCACTCTAAGTATCTGGTAGCCCTCGGGTATTGCTATCATGAGGGCAGGACCTGCCGCTTCATGGAGCCAAGTTTCAGTTATGGCTAGTAGGTCTAGATTCTCATTGTGCAAAGTATCTGCAATTTCAGAGGCATGGGCTACTAGGGTTCTGGCGTTGATAAGTGATCCAGATAGGGATAGTGTGCCTTTATTTGTGTGGTGGGAGGAGGTTTGGTTTCAGGTTTATTGGGACTAGCAAGGTTTTTTCCTATATTGGACGTAATCCGGTTATTAGGAGTGGGTAACACTGTCCGGTTGTTGGTATTTTTAGGATCATAGAGCCGGGATAGTCTGGATCTAAGTCTCATATTTCTATCCAGAGGAGGGCACGTTAGGGGGGTGGCTAGAGACATAGTGACTAGGAGGCTAAGTGTAAGTACTAAAGGTAGGGTTCTCAGGTTGTCAAGCATGTTCAGGGCTAAGCTGTGGGATCTCAGATAGTTTTGCAAAGGTACCGGGCGCCCCTCTCTCGAAAGAACAGACTTGATAACCTGTTCTGTGGTTATTAACCACTTGAGAGTTTGCAGCCACTGCTTTTACTCACTGTGCCTTTCACAGATGGGAAATATCCATTTGCATATCAGTCTTTGTCCTGCCCAGGTGCAGTCCAGCACCGAAATGCAATGGCAATTCCAACCTGAACGAGAGTACCACCAGCAACCCCATACACGTGTTTCACCCTTGTTGGGGATCATCAGTGAGGTGAAGCTGATGCCTCTCTCAGATAGTGTTTGGGTCAGGTGGGATTCACTTAGCTGGCTAGTAGCAGGTTAGTATTGATAGTGCAGCAATTGCGCTAGTGGGTTGGGGTGAGCATATAAGTAAGTTGCACAGGTAGGCTAGTATCAATTGCACAAATGGGCTAATATCAGTTGCACAAATGGGCTAATATCAGTTGCATAGGTAGGCTAATATCAATTGCACAGGTAGGCTAGTATCAATTGCCCAAGTAGGCCAGTAGCAGTTACACAGTACAAGGTATAAATTGTAATCTC